>NC_134792.1:9553299-10083299 GCF_046742065.1 Oratosquilla oratoria
CATGAGTAATACCAATCAGTACACATATGACACATAAACATTATTATAGTTTTGCTAATATTACTAAAATGTTCGAAACACGTAGGATATTGAGACCAAAACTTGAGCACCATCACAATAAGGAACATTGCATTATGCAAAGGAACAACAAAATAATGCTAAAAGGTAACAAAACAGTATGAGTGAGTACCATATCAGAGTAGTACCATTAATGATATACTACATTATTCTACAGCTGTATCAACATGTTGTTATAGTGAATGCTACATTGCAGCTAGGGTCACCTATTAATTAATTCTAAATTAATCCTCAGGACGGAGTGGGCAATTAGTATGAGCACTAGGAAGTAGTACATTATAACCTGAAACACCAGAAGTAGGGTACAGGGGACCAGTACTCGTATGAGTCAAACAACAAGTAGATCGAGGGAAAGGTCCAATTACCTTGTTGCCTGGTGCCCTGATTCACCAGGCTTGTATCATGGTCAGATCATAACTGTTCTCGGACCCTACCTGAGACATATACCATACCATGACTAGCAAAACAAAGGTGGAAACCAATTTGTAACATCAAACATTGTTATACTAAACTAAACCACTGAAGGACAAAAAGGGGAGGTCAGAAGAGTTATGAGTGAACGCAGATTTGGATGGTATTCCTCATGGAGTCAGGTACCCCTCACTAGGCCAGTAGTACATAAAATCAAGGCTGTTCTCTGTCCATAGCTGAAACATATAGTAACCCTTGACTTTTTTCTTGAAAGTAACCTTGCTATTTGACTGCTTAATGGACACAGGTAGTGAGTTCCATAGTTGAACACCTGTGAAGTGATAGCTGTTTTTAATGAAGGGACCTGCATGAGTTACAATAAAAGACCCTTGATGGTTACGGGTTCGGTTCTCAACAGATAACGTAAAACCACAGCTCACATATGAAATTAAGTTAACCTCTCACGGTCACGTCGTCAAACCAATCACCACATATAGTACAGGCAAATTAGATGAAAAAAGGCCAAATAGGGGAAAAAATAATAAGTTTTTTATATTTGGTAGAAAGACTCCTTAAGGATCACAAAACTAAGATTTAAAGAGTTCCCCTCCATCAGATGGGTGCAACCCCCTTTTTTGGGGGGTAACTCCCCCTTCGAAGAGTACTTCTCCCCATATCTACTGTTTTTTCTCCAAAGGGGTGCATCGCACAGATAAAAGGTATAGGGACTAAAAAAATGAAAATTTAAATTCTGCACAAGTTAATTTCAATGTTTTTTTGCTTTAAAATATTATAGTTTTTGCGCAAATAAGCCCGAAAATAGGAGACGCATTTTCGCCGATATGTAAAAAAATGCATTTCGCCCTTACATTTTGTTCAATAACTGTTAAACTACTAATTTCTCGTCAAAATGCAATATAGATGATATTGTTGAGTGAAGATTTCTCATTCATATGGTATCCTTTTTTCTTCTATATTATTATTATTATTATATTTTTTTCCGGAATCAAACTGGAAAGTAGAAGACCCATTTTACCGTAAAAAAAAAAAAAAAAAAAAAAAAAAAAAAAAAAAAATCCATCCCACAATCAAACGAATAAATTCTTGTGAAAATCGCATGTACATGTAATTGCGGTATATTTTTGTAAGGATACATTTTAGTATTGATGTATAGGAACATAGCATGTATTGTAGATTCATTTCCACACCACCCATGAGGTAGTGTTTCTGGCGCGTTTTTTTTTTTCCGTGTGTTATCCCCTGTAGGCCTAATCCACTCTTGTATTTTCTTCTACAGTTGTCGCAATCACTCCTTCATAGTATATTTTCTTACTACAGGAAAACGTCTTCGTCGTCTGATGCCAGGTCGTCAGTAGCATGCATGACTGGTGAAGAATTAATGCATGCCTGACCATTGCATAGGGAGCACATTGCAGAACAGCTCAACCCGACTCTAACACAAAATGAAGCTTCTAGTTTCCCATGCGCTCTGCCTCAATAAAATGCAATGCAACAGTCACAAGGTCAAAACATTGTAGCCACAACTGAGCTGTCTTTCCTTTTTCCAAAATATTAGACATGTGATCATTCAAGTTTACTTAGATTCTTTTTAGAACATCATCACTTTCAACTGCACTCAATGATGGAGGATAGGTCTTGAATGATGAAAGAAATTGTTCTACATGCTGACTGTCACTATCGTCAATAGCAAGTATGAGTTTTGCCAGGGCACAGTATGTCAGCATGTGAGCTCTAATAGCTCGAGCATATGCATGCCCAGACAGCATGTGTGGCACTGATGAAGAACCATAAACAGTTGACCATAGTTCTGAAATCCCACTGCCCTCCATTATGTATCCAATGGACCCAAGATGAGACATAAGGAGATGGAATCCCCCCAGACTTAAAATTACATTGCTAAGTTCATCATCTGGACTTGAGGACACTATATCCTTGGCTTTGATGTAGAGTGGCTGGTCAAAAGTTACAAAGCATGTTACTTGCATTGTTTTTTTGTTTCCTCGGCAGCATAGTTTAAAGCATTTAGCACTGTACTGTACTCAGTTGGTGGTAGGCTAATGAAAGGCAGTGCAAGAATTTTTGACTGATCAAAAGAATGACTTTGTGTTATACCCTCCATGAAACCTTGCCATGATGGGAAAGAAGGGGTTTGGAGAAATTTTCCATACATCCACAAAACATCCTTTGGTGCTGGGGTTGAAACACACTACAGCTTCACTGTTAGACACGATTTCCAGTTCTAAGGCATTCAAACCTTCTTTTTGTTTGCCTCCATACTTTTTTATTTGAATTTGTCCAGCTGCAGCGATCTCATTAGAGGATGGAATAATTCGCAATTTATTAATTTCCTGACTTCTTACAGTTCTTAATGGAGTTACGCACTTTATTCCACTCATTGAATGAAACGTTCCCTTGCCAGTCAAGGTTTGAATGTTAAAGTCTGCATTATCAAATACCTACTGACAAAATGAATCTCCTTCCACATCTGGTTTCCAAGAAGTTGTAATAGATGACTCAAACAGCGTGACATCATTATAGGCAGAATAAAATCCAAAGTTTGATACCGTGTTGACAATGGTTCTAGAGCCAGTTTTCCGATATAAAAACACAGCCAAACCAAGCAATAAGCAGGACAAAAATTATCGTGGACGAGTTGCAGTAATTATTGCATGGGCAATTGCTGTACACTTCTTTTCTAGTTTTTCCTTTTCACTCTTTTTGTCTTTTTGAATAACTAGTTCTAAAAAGGCACGCAGTGTCTCAGGCACTACATCGTTTGCATTCTTCATAAAGTCTGTAGCATCTGGATAATCTGTGATATTGTAAGGACTTGTTCTAATATCCTCACGAATTACTGTTGCTGCAGTTTTTACAATTCTTAATCTTTCATCCTTCTCACTTTTCTCTCTCTCTGTGTACCAGGTATTGATCAATTGTAGTCCAGAACCACGGAAACAAACTACTGTTGGTCTTTTCTTCATTTGACAGAACATAACTCCATCACCATATGTGTTCATTAACCTATTTTTCAATGTTTTCTCTGTTACGGATAAACTTTCTGGCATATTTTCTTCAATATTTCTTATTAAATCATGTAAAGTGAATTGACATTCCTCTGAATCATCAATGCACCTACACAATTTTTCAAAAGCACTGTCAATGTGTTCATCCTTTGGACGTCCTCTTTTTAAAGATGATGATGTCGTGCAAAAAAACTTTATGTAGCACGCTTCATGATAACGTGTTTCTTCAGCAACAAGACATAGGACACTTTTAACTCGTTTGGATACTTTCTCACCCCATTCATCTTGTCTTTGTTTAGCAAAGTCTGAAATTTTCTGTTTCAAATGCAAAACTCTAACTTACCAAATTGTTTTGCGTTTGTCCACATTGTTTTTCTTTTCTGATGCAACATCACATATATCACCACAGAACAATCACTTGCCTCTGAAATAAAAAAAATTCTTCTGATCTCATGGTCTGCTGTATTTCTTGTGAATTTTCTCTTTTCTTTTTTTCATCTCTGGCTATATTCTTCTCTTTTATGTACTCACGCCTACATATTTTATGCACTTCAATAGTGTCAACTTTATGTAGCATTTCAAAATTACCGTCATTTCGGATTTTACTAACACGTCTCAAATTATGGATACCATCTTTCACTTTCACAGTTTCACCTTCACTTACTGTAATGTCTTATGTCAGCAAAAACACATCTCGTTTCTTGAAGCCATGGTTAATATTTCATTTCATTTCAAAAGGAAAAAAATATCACAAACATGTTAATCATTTATTGTGAGAGAAAAGCAAGGTATTATTTTATTTACATGTTTTTTAATATAAATTTACTAGTAAAGCTTATGATGTAAAAGAAATCGAGATATGGATTTCTGTAGATTTACAGTTTCTTCTTTGCGTCATTTTTTTCATATTTAAAGCAAAACTAGGATACCAAATGAAAGAAAAATATTCACTCTACAATGTCATCTATATTGCATTTTGACGAGAAATTAGTAGTTTAAAAGTTACTGAACAAAATGTAAGCGTGAAATGCATTTTTTTAGATTTTGGCGAAAATGCATCTTCTACTTTCAGGCTCATTTGCGCAAAAACTACAATATTTAGAGCAAAAAGACATAGAAATGTATTTGTGCAATATTTATTTTTATATATTTTTAGTACCTATACCTTTTATCCGTATGATGCACCCCTTTGGAGAAAAAATAGTAAATATGGGGAAAAGTACCCTCCGAAGGGGGGTTGCACCCATCTGACGGAGGGGAACTCTTTAGATCTTTGTATTGTGAGCCTTGAGGAGTCTTTCTGCCAAATATAAAAAACTTATTATTTTTTTTTCCCTAAAAATGCTAATTTGCCTGGACTAATAGCCCCCCTTTTGGAGGAGCGTGTGTCCACACACGTCAAAACAAATGTCACAGCCTCAAACGTCCCCGCACACACTACACAAAACAAGATTTAGGGAGGGGAAAACTCTAGGGGCCACGAACTCATAGAGGATAGAGGCTCGCGAAGTGGAATTCAACCGGCCATGGGAACGATGGGCACAGAGCGAAAAAAAAAAAAAAAAATCCTAAGATTATATATATATATATATATATATATATATATATATATATATATATATATATATAATATATATATATATATATATATATATATATATATATATATATATATATATATGTGTGTTAACAACCACAATACACTTTAATTCTAACCCATCAACATCGGGAGACCCAATGGAAGCCGGCATGCAGAAATTGAAATGCGGTACTGCCAAGGGCCCGAACCCAGCAATCACATGACAAATGCCGTAGTAACTTACCAACTACGCTATCAAGAGAGATATAAGTTGAGCGCAACTTTTCTTATATATTTGTATGTTCGAGTTACATACACATACATGAAATTTTGCGTTCAACCCATCTCCACTATGATAGTACAATTGGAAGTATACAAACGCGGGAAAGTATTTGTACAACACTGAATGGGTCCCAGTGATTAGAGATACATTTTAACAACCACAATGCACTTTAATTCTAAGCCATCAACATCGGGAGACCCAATGGAAGCCGACATGCAGAAATTGAAATGCGGTACTGCCAAGGACTCGAACCCAGCAATCACATGACAAGTGCCATAGTAACTTACCAACTACGCTATCAAGAGAGATATAAGTTGAGCGCAACTTTTCTTATATATCTGTATGCTGGTTCATTTCTTCTCAATAGTACGGAAGAGGTATCCCCGAGTTGACAGAGACAGGGCCTCATCCCCGGTGAAGTCCAAAGTAGAATAGCGTGGGTGCCCTCCCACAAACCGGGCGACTTGGGTCCAGATGAGCCTTGCGAGAAATTAGCGCTGGTGCTCTCCCACAAACCGGGCGACTCTGGTCCAGATGAGCCTTGCGAGAAACGATTCCGCCGCTCCGTTCCATAGGCGATGACTAGTCCGTTGCAGAGTTGTCTCAGCACCTGGTCAAATCCTATGGGACTGCTCCGCTGCGTATCTGCAAAGCAATCTCAGAGGCAACAAAAACGTCCGAATAATCGTTGTGGAAACAACGATATGCAATTTTTCTGTCCTACTTTGGAGGTGGAGAATAATATCGCGGCGTACAGGTCACAAGTCCAATAATTTCTACTCCCTACACCCTATTCATTATGGCTGAAATATTCAATTTATGTTTCATTCCGCTAGCATACTCATCCCTTATAACAGGTTGAGTGTCCATAATATTTCAATCGTGACGGTGTGAGCGAAGATTTAAATCAGACGGCCCTTCGCATATCACTTATAGGTTCCTTGTTATTATTGTTCTTGGTTTAGAACAATTTATTTTGTAATGCTTGCAATACTGATGATCAGAGGAACGGCATTCAAATAACACGCGGTATTTGCCTCATATGTCAATGGATGAACGTGACTTTAACATGCGGTAAATAGTTTTGGCATATGCAAGACGTAGATCTTGATCCAATTTATTTAAGTTAAACCATAGTCTCGAATCGTTAAAAGAATCCAAATTATGACACTGGTGTATCTTAATGACATAGGCAGAAGTTAAGTTAATCTCTCACGGTCACGGCTCCCTCATACCAACAACAAAAAGACCGTCTAAGGCCTCTTTCAGACGGCGCGAGCGATGCCCGCGTTCGCGCTTAGCGCGGATGTACCCGCTTCCGCGCTGGTATTCAGACAGCACGGGTCAAAACCATTCGCCTCCCGCGCACCACCAGTTTGTGTTCTACACGCATTGATAATGGACCGTGATCGCCTTCGTCTCCTCTACCTATTACATCAGGGGTGTGCAACCTTTTTTCCCAAAGGGCCACTAATCACGACTCTGTTGGCATGGAGGGCCACATAACCTTACTATTTCATGTTATTTACTACGATCGAAGACATATTATGTGAGATTATACTGATAAAGATAGATAATTAGTTTGTTACTGATTTTATTTAAATTGGGATCACATAAATAAAAATTCTCCGAAACAAATGTATTTTCCTTACTATAAATGAGCAAATGAGAGGCTACCGTACCTTATCATTATAATGTACAAACATATATAATTATACGTGTCAGACTCATAGACAGACGGCCAAGGATCACTCAATCTAATAATTAAAAATTTCAAGTAATATATTATTTTCTGTTCTAATATGCTTATCCGGTGTCATGTCTTTGCTGATTATCATTCCAAGGTCTTTTTCCGAGTTTAGATTTTTTACCTCTTCTTCACCAATTTTATAATCTCTCGATATTTTGTTTTTACTTTTTCCAAATTTCATTGTACTATATTTCTTGATATTGAATTTCACTTACCACTTTTGAGTCCATTTCCAGATCTTGTCCAAGTCTTGTAGTAACGAGTTGCAATCCTCCTCAGTTTTTACTTTCTTTAGTATTTTTGCGTCATCTGCAAAGAAATTCATTAACACTCTACTCCTTCATCGATGTCATTTATGTGTATGGCAAACATGATTGGGGCCAGTACTGATCCCTGCGAGACACCACTTTTCATTTCTTCCCAATTTGAGAATTTATCTCTAATTACTACTCTCATTATCCTTATTAGTTTCTTGTGTGGTACCTTATCAAATGCCTTTTGTAGGTCCAGAAAGGCACAGTCTGCCCAACCATCTCTCTCCTCTATTATGTCTATTAATCTTGAGTAGAAGCAGATATACGGGATAGGAGGAAAGCTTCTGGGAGCTGTCAAGAGTTTTTATGAGAATAGTAGAGCTTGTGTCAGGATTGGAAATTGAGAGAGTGAGTGGTTCGAGGTAAAGGTGGGACTTCGTCAAGGATGCGTTATGTCGCCCTGGCTGTTCAACTTATACATGGATGGGGTGGTGCAAGAGGTAAATGCAAGGGTAGTGGGTCAGGGATTGGAGATGGTTAAAGAAAATGGAGAAAAGTGGGAGGTGAGCCAGCTCTTGTTTGCGGACGACACTGTGCTTGTGGCAGGATCGGAGGAGGGATTGAGGAAGTTGGTGGCAGAGTTTGGGAGAGTATGTGATAGAAGAAAGCTAAAGATAAATGTGGGTAAAAGTAAGGTGATGAGATGTACAAGGGGTGAAAGTGGCAGTAGACTGGAAGTGAGCATTAAGGGAGAGCGACTGGAGGAAGTGGATAGTTTTAGATACTTGGGTGCAAATGTGGCAGGGAAAGGTGGAGTGAAGGTGGAGGTAGAATGTAGATTGAGAGAAGCGAGTAAATTCCTTGGTGGATTGAAGAGTGTAATGAGGAATAGACATTTGGGAATGGATGCTAAGAGGAGACTGTATGAAGGAATGATTGTGCCAACAGCACTGTATGGGGCAGAAACATGGAACATAAGAGAAGAAGAGAGAAGGAGTTTGAATGTGTTTGAGATGAGGTGTCTGAGACGTATGACGGGGGTTTCTAGGCTAGATAGTGTGAGAAATGAGGAGGTGAGGAGGAGAACAGGGGTGGAAAAGGAGCTGGGAGATAGGGTGGATGAAAGAGTATTAGGATGGTTTGGACACATGGAAAGAATGAGTGAAGAAAGACTAGTAAAAGAGGTATGGAAGGCAGATGTGGAGGGAGTGAACATGAGGGGACGTCCTAGGATGAGGTGGATGGATGGGGTGAAGGGGGCTTTGGGGAAGAGGGGAATGTCTGTTGAGGAAGGATGGGAGAGGACAGAAGACAGGGGTGAATGGAGAATGGTTGTATATGGATGATGTTGTGATTGCATGAGGTGGAATGGGTGGGTGGATGGGGGGTGAGGTAGTATGTGTGAGCAAAATTTGACGCAGCCCGAAGGGATTTCTCCCCGTCCTCTCATTTTATGCAATGGGGGGACGGAGAGGGGGGGTCGCCGATTTAATGAAGCGGCCTTGCTGTGGATGTGCTGTGTCTTGCGACACTGCTTCTGACCCAGGGCAGTGGATAAGGTGCAGGGATGACCCGTCTTTCAGGAGGTGCTAAGATAAGAGGGAGGGTGGAGGGGTGTGGAGTGTATTCAGGGATGGAATGGGTGGGAATGATTTTATGCCTTTTTCTTTTTGGCTACCCCCCTTGTAAGGGGGGAAAAGCCTTGGTATATGTATGTATGTAGAAGCAGATCAAGTTTGTTGTACATGATCTTCCATGTTTTTTCTTCCAAATGTTTATCCCATCATTTTTGACGACTTTTTCGAAAATTTTTGCTACTGTACTTGTCAGGGAGACCGGTCTGTAATTTGATGGGTCTTCCTTGTTTCCTCCCTTATAAATCGGTACAATGTTTGTTTTCTTACAGTCCTGTGACACTTTTCATTCTTTAAGTGAGAATTTAATTATATTGTATATTTCATCTGTTAATTTTTCCATGCATTCTTTCAGTATCCAATTTGCAATTCCATCTGGACGATGTGATTTTCTGACGTCAAGGGTTTTGATTTGGTCGCTGATTTCCTTTTGTGTTACAATTATTTCTTTCATTGAGGGGGATATCTCTCTATTTCCTCACATTTAGGTGAGTTTCTATTGTGAATACTGATTTGAAGCGGTTGTTCATAATTTTAGCCTTTTCCAGTTCTTATGTATATTCATATTTTCCTTGGCGCAGCTTTTCTATTTCTTGTTTATTCTTCAGTTTGCCATTTACATACCTGTGAAATAGTTTGGATTCTTCTTTGCATTTTTCTATTATTTTTGTCATAGTTTCTCTTTTCATCTCTGCATATTTTTACATAATTATTTCTTAGTTTGATGTACATTAGCCATTTGCTTGTTTTCTTGTCTTTTTTTTTTTTTATTTCTTCCAAGCTTTGTCTCTTATCCTTAACCTCACTACACCTTTCGTTGTACCAGCATTTTATGTATGTTCTTTCCATTTTTTTTTTTTTTTTTTTTTTTTTTTTGTGGTACGTATTTATTCACTCCCTCATTATAAATTTCTTTTAGTATATTCCATTTCTATTCCATCCCAGTTTCTTCATTTAGGATTTTTTCCCAGTTCGCGTTGTGAATGAATTTTTTGAGTTTCTCAAAATTTGTTTTGTTGTTCATTAGTCTTCCTATCCTATGTTTATCATTTCTGCTTTGATCCATATGTTCTTTCAACTCAAATTCTATTAGTGCATGGTCACTCCTTCCTATCGAAGTTTTATAACCAATTTTATTGATAATTTCAGGCTCTGTCGTAATTAATAAATCCAGCCTTGATAGTTCTTAACTACCTCTGCATCTGGTATTTTCCTTTATCCACTAAGTTATTGTGTATTCGATGGTCATGTCGAGCAGGACGATGCCCCAGAGTTCCTCTCCGCCCTTCACTGTCATTTCCTCCCAACATATTTCTTTTGAATTAAAGTAACCCTTAATTACTGTATTTCCTCTGCCCTTCATTATATTAGTTAATTCATATTTTGTATCTTCTAATATTTTGGAATGACCACTTTCTGTCCAGGACTGTGTTTTAGGGGGTACATACACCACTACAAAATTTCTACTCTTCATATGTTTGCTTTCAACTTGTATCGTAATTTATTCTACATTATTTTTCCTTCAGTTATTTTTGTTACATTTAAATCTGTATTAGTCATAAATAATACTCCGCCACTCTGTTTATCCTTTCTATTTTTGCCCAGCAGTTGTACAAACCTTGTGTGTGTGTGTGTGTGTGTGTGTGTGTGTGTGTGTGTGTGTGTGTGTGTGTGTGTGTGTGTGTGTGTGTGTGTGTGTGTGTGTGTGTGTGTGTGTGTGTGTGTGTGTGTGTGTGTGTGTGTGTGTGTATTTACCTAGTTGTATTTTACGGGAAGGGGAGCTATGCTCGTGGTGTCCCGTTTTCATATCTCGTTTTATCTAAACTATTTTTAAATTCATGTATTGTTTTTGCACACACCACTTTCTCATCTAACTTGTTCCAACTGTCTATTACTCTGTGAGGAAAGCTGTTCTTTTTCAAATCTCTTCTATAGCTGTCTTTTTTTATTTTCTTTCCATGTCCTCTTGTATTTCTGTCATCCCATTTTATCAGATTCTCTCTATCAGTAATTTCTATGCGTGTGTGTGTGTGTGTGTGTGTGTGTGTGTGTGTGTGTGTGTGTGTGTGTGTGTGTGTGTGTGTGTGTGTGTGTGTGTGTGTGTGTGTATTTACCTAGTTGTATTTACCTAGTTGTATTTTACGGGAAGGGGAGCTATGCTCGTGGTGTCCCGTCTTCATATCTCATTTTATCTAAACTATTTTTAAATTCATGTATTGTTTTTGCACACACCACTTTCTCATCTAACTTGTTCCAACTGTCTATTACTCTGTGAGGAAAGCTGTTCTTTTTCAAATCTCTTCTATAGCTGTCTTTTTTTATTTTCTTTCCGTGTCCTCTTGTATTTCTGTCATTCCATTTTATCAGATTCTCTCTATCAGTAATTTCTATGCCTTTCATGATTCTGTAAATAGCTATCAAATCTCCTCTCTCTCTTCTTTGCTCTAGTGTCTGTAGTTCAAGTTTTTCTAGTCTCTCTTCATATGATAGTTTTGAGAGTGTTGGTGCCAATTTTGTAATTGCTCTTTGTATTCTTTCAAGTTTTTTTTATACATTTTTTTGTACTTGGTGACCATATCGTTGCTGCATATTCCAATCTTGGTCTTATCAGGGTGATTAGGATTTTCTTCACCATTTCTTCATCCAGGTATGTAAATGCAACTTTGATTGTTCTTATTAAATTATAAGTTTCTCCAAAAATCTTATTTATATGTTTCTCAGGTGACATATTATTCATAACAATGACTCCCAGGTCCTTCTCATTTTCTACTTTTTTTATTCCTTCTTCTCCCAATTTATATGCTCCTGTTATTCTGTTTTTGCTTTTTCCAAATTCCATTATACTACACTTTTTTGTATTGAACTCCATCTCCCACTTCCTACTCCATTCTTGTACTTTATTTAGATCTCTCTGTAGTGATTCACAATCTTCTTCGGTTTTCACTCTTTTCAGTAGTTTTGCATCATCTGCAAAGAAGCTCATATAGCTTTCAATTCCTTCATCCATATCATTAATATATATAGCAAACATTATTGGGGCCAGAACTGTTCCCTGCGGAACACCGCTTATTACTTCATCCCATTTTGAGTGCTGGTTTCTTATCACTACTCTCATTTTTCTTTCTTGCAAAAAGTCCTCCATCCAATTTAGTAGTTTGCCCTGTATTCCTCCTTCAGTTTCTAATTTCTTAAGCAACTTCTTATGTGGTACTTTGTCAAAAGCTTTCTTTAGATCTAAAAATGCACAGTCCGCCCATCCATCTCTTTCTTGTATTATATCTATTAGCCTTGAATAGAAACATATTAAATTGGTGACGCATGATCGTCCTTGTCTGAATCCAAATTGCCTTGGATTTAACACTTTGTTTTTTTCTAAATACTTTACCCATCTACTTTTGATAATTCTTTCACAAATTTTTGCTATTGTACTTGTTAGAGAGACTGGTCTATAGTTGGTAGGTTCTTCTTTATTTCCTCCTTTATATATAGGTACTATATTTGCTTTTTTCCAATCTTCTGGAACTTTTCCTTTTTTCAAGGAACTATTTAGTATGCTATGTATTTTGTCTGCCAGTTCATTCCTGCATTCTTTCAAAATCCAGTTTGCTATTTCATCTGGTCCATGCGATTTTCTGACATCAAGATTACTCAAGTGTGTTAATATTTCATTCTTTGTTACTTCTATTTCTTCCATAGGGGGGACTTTCTCTTTCCATTCGTTCTCTTCAGGTTGTATGTTCTCCCTTGTAAACACTGATTTAAAATGTTTGTTCATAATTTCCGCCATTTCCATTTCCTCAGTGTATTCAACTCCCTCCTGTCTTAATTTCTCCAAGTCTTGTTTGTTTTTCAGTTTATTGTTTACAAATCTGTAGAATAGTTTTGGTTGATCTTTACACTTTTCTATGATATCTTTTTCCTATTTTCTCTTTTCCTCTCTGCACATTTGTACATATTCATTTCTATAACAGGTATATATTTTCCATTTTTCAGGTCTTCTGTCTTTTTTCCATCTGGTCCAGGCTTTGTCTCTTTTGTCTTTTAACTCCCTACAGCTTTTGTTGTACCAGCATTTTACATATTATTTTTCTTGTTTTTGTCTTGGGACATACTTTTCCACTCCTTTTTTGTAAATTTTTGTCAAATTATTCCATTTCTCTTCTACTGTTGTTTCTTCTTTGTATATTTCTTCCCAGTTTTCCTTTTGAAAGAATTCTCTTATTTTATCAAAGTTTGTTTTTTCATACATCATTCTTCCTTTTCTATATTGTTCATTTCTTTTCATATATTTTTCTTCATTAAGTTCCAGTTCAATCAATATGTAGTCACTTTTACTTATTGGTGTTTTATATTCAATTTTGTCCACTATTCTAGGTTCGGATGTAATTACTAGGTCTAGTCTCGATGGCTCTTCTTCATTTCTATACCTAGTGTTCTCCTGTATCCATTGTGTCATTGTATGGTCAATAACCATCTCAAGTAGAGCGTTTCCCCATGAGCCTTCTCCACCCTTTACTGTCATTTCTTCCCAGCAGATTTCTTTGCAATTAAAGTCGCCCATCATAACTATTTTTCCTCCCTCTTCCATTATCTTGTTTAATGTTATTCTTGTGTCTTCTAACATACTTTTATGTTCACTCTCTTCCCATGAGGCTGTTTTCGGGGGCACATAATTTATCACAAACTTTCTGCTCTTCTTATCTCTGTCTTCTACTTCCATCATTATCATCTCTACTCTATTCTTTCCATATGTGACACACTTCACGTTTATATCCTTCTTAGTCAGGAACATGACTCCACCCCCTTCCTTTTTCACTCTATTTCTAATCCAATAATTATATGCATCATGTCCTACACTGTTGGGTGGTAGTGGACCTTTTAATTTTGTTTCTACAATTCCCATTATGTCTGGTTCTTTTTCTTTCAAATAATCATTCAGCTCATTCAATCCTGTTATTAATCCATCTATATTTGTGTAAGACACTCTTAGTTTTCTGTCACTTCCATTGTGTTCTCTGTTTCCCTTTTGTTTTTCTCTTGTATGTCGACTTTCTTTAGTTTCATATTCACTACTCTCTAATAGAATCTCTCTTTTTCTGACTCCGTTCTTATCTCGTTTTTTTTTTCCTTTGCTTCAAGTCTTTTCTGTTTTTCTTCCTCTCTTTCCTCTTTATTCATTTCCTTTTTATCCATACCTTTTTATATTGTTCACTTGTTGCTAGTTTCCCTGTTTTGGATAAGATATTCTCAGCCGTAGTTTGTGACCTGAATTTAATCTTAATTGGTCTGGCCTTGTCTGTACTATATTTCCCGAGCCTGAATTTTTCTTCGATTTGTTTCATTATTTCTGGTTCATCTTCCTGAACTAATTCTAGTAAATTTCTTACTTTTTCATTTTCCTCTTTGATTCTTGTGGTTCTATCTGGGTTATGTTTCTCTTCCATTCCTAATATAATTATACATTTCTTTCTGTCTGCTAAGTCTCTTACTATATTCTCCTTCTGTCTCATCACTTTAATAGCTGAGTTTTCAGTTTGTTCATTCATTTGCTGTCTGATTATGTCAGTGAATGCAACTTTGCTATTTTCTTGAATTTTTTTCCAACCCTCCTTGTTCTCCTTATTATTCTCCTTTAAGACTTTATTCTCATCTTTTACTTCTTTTAACTGTTTTTTTTTTAATTCTTCAATTTCCTTAGTTAAGTTTTTGTTCGCCTTCTCTAGTTCTTCCAATTTTTCAACTCTCCCTATAATGTTGTTAACATGACCGAACCTACGCTCCAAGTCCTCGATCATCTTATCGACCTTCTCTTCTAGTCTTGTCAGTCGGGGGGGGGGGGTTGTGTCCCTCCCACCCTCTTTAAATCCCTGGAAAATATTCTCATCACTTTCTACTGTATTGCTCTTATCTATACTTCTAATCTTTACATTTTTATTAGACATTTCATCGTCGCTCAGCTGGTCGGGGGGTCGTTTGTTTACCTTTCGCCTGTCTTCCTGGGCCAAGTCCTCTCCTTCCTCATTTCCCTCAGCAATCCCTCCCCTTCTCTTTCCCTACTTTCCCACTACCCCACGAGCAATTTCCTTCCCACCCTGTAAATACAATAGGCACTTCTCTTTGCGTTGGGATCCACGTAACTTCAATTTTCTTCAGAACGTCTTCTAAGCCGTCCGTTCGTTGAAGTGTGTGTGTGTGTGTGTGTGTGTGTGTGTATTTACCTGGTTGTATTTTGAGGGAAGGGGAGCTACGCTCGTGGTGTCCAGCCTATGTATCTCACAGTGTCTAGTTTCCTCTTAAACTCATGAATGGTTTTTGCGGACACTATATCCTTGTCCAGTTTGTTCCAAGTGTCCACCACTCTATGTGGAAAACTGTTTTTCTTCAGATTTCTTCTGTAGCTATGGTTTGTTTTTTTTTTCCATGTCCTCTTGTGCTTCTCTTGTCCCAGTTTAACAAGTCCTCTCTATCAAGTATTTCTGTGCCTTTCATGATTCTGTAAATGCTCAGTAGGTTACCTCTCTCTCTTCTTTGCTCCAGAGTCGGTAACTCCAGTTTAGCCAATATCTCCTCATATGACAAGTTTACAAGTGCAGGTGCCATTTTTGTTGCTGCTCTCTGGATTCTTTCTATTTTCTTTATATTCATTTTGGTACTGGGTGACCACAATGTCGCCGCATATTCTAGTCTAGGCCTTATCAGTGTGACCAATATATATATATTTTTTTTTATCATTTCTTCGTCCAAATATGTAAATGCCACTTTTATTGATCTTAGCAAGTTGTAGGATTCTCCAACAATTTTGTTTATCTGTTTGTTATAGGACAAGTCGTTTGAGATAATTACACCCAAATATTTTTCGGATCTCTCCTTCTTTATCTTCTTGGTTCCAGTTTTATATTATCCTGATATTCTATTTTTGCTTTTTCCAAACTCCATTATGCTACACTTCTTAATACTGAAGTCCACTTCCCATTTCTGACTCCAGCTCCATACATTATTCAGGTCGTCCTGCAGTGATTCGCAATCCTTTTCAGTTTTTACTTTCCTTAACAGTATGGTGTCGACTGCAAAGAAGCTCATGTAACATTTCACATCCTCATCCATGTCATTCACATAAATAGCAAACATTATTGGAGCCAATACAGATCCTTGCGGTAATCCACTGATCACCTCTTTCCAATCTAAATATTTTTCTCTGAGCACTACTCTCACCTTTCTACCAATCAGGAAGTCCTCCATCCATTTTAGTAGGTTCCATTGTATCCCTCCTATATGTTCTATTTTTTTTTTTTTTTTTATATAATTGTTTATGTGGTACTTTGTCAGAAGCTTTTTGTAAGTCCAGGAAGGCACAATCAGCCCATCTATTCCTTTCTTGCACTATGTCTATTAATCTTGATTGTGTATTTACCTAGTTGTATTTTAAGGGAAGGGGAGCTATGCTCGTGGAGTCCCGTCTTCATATCTCATTTTATCTAAACTATTTTTAAATTCATTATTGTTTTTGCACACACCACTTTCTCATCTAACTTCTTCCAACTGTCTATTACTCTGTGAGGAAAGCTATTCTTTTTCAGATCTCTTCTATAGCTATCTTTCTTGATTTTCTTTCCGCGTCCTTTTCTATTTCTATCATCCCATTTTATCAGATTCTCTCTATCAATAATTTCTATTCCTTTCATGATTCTGTAAATGGCTATCAAATCTCCTCTCTCTCTTCTTTGCTCTAGTGTCTGTAGCTCAAGTTTTGCTAGTCTCTCTTCATATGATAGTTTTGAGAGTGTTGGTGCCAATTTTGCAATTGCTCTTTGTATTCTTTCAAGTTTTTTATACTTTTTTGTACTTGGTGACCACATCGTTGTTGCATATTCCAATCTTGGTCTTATCAGAGTGATTAGTATTTTCTTCACCATTTCTTCATCCAGGTATGTAAATGCCACTTTGATTGTTCTTATTAAATTATAAGTTTCACAAAAAGTCTTATTTATATGTTTCTCAGGTGACATATTGTAACAACCCCCCCCCCCCAGAGCCTGGAGGTTTGTCACCCGATTTCAATTCATAGGTCCGTTGCATTTAAGAGACGTGACGGTAATGTTTCGAGCTTCGCCCCGCTCACACTCGCCACCTCGTCCCGTGGTGAGTTCTCAAGGCGACGAAAACGCAAAGTAGACTTACATCCTCTATTTACACAGAGTCACTACAAAAGAATACTGGGCTGCAGGAGGCACCTCGGGTCACTTGCCAACCCTCGAAAGGCTACTTGAAGCTTCGCTACAGCTTACAAACGCAATAATAATCCGAGCGAGAACCACGACGCCTTCTGCCGTCACCTGTGCTGCTCGTCTCCCTCCTCCACGGGATAGCGTGCCCACGCAGTCTCGCCAAGCACGCCTCGACCAATCACAGTCGCTGCTCGACGTCACGTGCTTCCAGGTGGCGTCCACCTTTGGCGCCAAGGATCACGACGAAAGCGTCATCTCCGATGTCACGATGTCGACAGGATGCAATAGGGGCCGCTTTCGTAACACTATTATTCATAACAATGACTCCCAGGTCCTTCTCATTTTAAACTTTTTTTTTATTCTTTCTTCTCCCAATTTATATGACCCTGTTATTCTGTTTTTGCTTTTTCCAAATTCTATTATACTACACTTTTTAGTGTTGAACTCCATCTCCCACTTCCTACTCCATTGCCAGACTTTATTTAGATCACTCTGTAATGACTCACAATCTTCTTCCGTGTTCACTTTTTTTTTAATAGTTTTGCATCATCTGCAAAGAAGCTCATATAACTTTCAATTTCTTCATCCATATCATTAATATATATAGCAAACAATATTGGGGCCAAAACTGTTCCTTGTGGAACACCACTTATTACTTCATCCCAATTTGAGTGTTTGTCTCTTATCACTTCTCTTATTTTTCTTTCTTGCAAAAAGTCTTCAACCCATTTAAGCAGTTTGCCCTGTATTCCTCCTTCAGTTTCTAATTTCTTAAGCAACTTCTTATGTGGTACTTTGTCAAAAGCTTTTTTAGGTCTAGAAATGCACAATCAGCCCATCCATCTCTTTCTTGTATTATATCTATTAGCCTTGAATAGAAACATATTAAATTGGTGACGCATGATCATCCTTGTCTGAATCCAAACTGCCTTGGATTTAGTATGTTTTTTTTTTCTAAATACTTTACCCATCTACTTTTGATAATTCTTTCATAGATTTTTGCTATTGTACTTGTTAGAGAGACTGGTCTATAGTTTGTAGGGTCTTCTTTATTTCCTCCTTTATATATAGGTACTATATTTGCTCTTTTCCAATATTTTGGAACTTTTCCTTCTTTCAAGGAACTGTTTATTATCCTTTGTATTTTGTCTGCCAGTTCATTCCTGCATTCTTTCAAAATCCAGTTTGCTATTTCATCTGGTCCATGCGATTTTCTAACATCAAGATTACTCAAGTGTTTCATTATTTCGTTCTTTGTTACTTCTATTTTTTTCATAGGGGGAACTTTCTCTTCCCATTCGATCTCTCCAGGTTGTATGCTCTCCCTTGTAAACACCGATTTAAAATGCCTGTTCATAATTTCCGACATTTCTATTTCCTCTGTGTATTCAACTCCTCCTTGTCTTAATTTCTCCAAATCTTGTTTGTTTTTCAGTTTGTTGTTTACAAATCTGTAGAATAGTTTTGGTTGATCTTTACACTTTTCTATGACATCTTTTTCATATTTTCTCTTTTCCTCTCTGCACGCTTGTGCATATTCATTTCTATAACAAGTATATATTTTCCATTTTTCAGGTCTTTTGTCTTTCTTCGATTTGGTCCAAGCTTTGTCTATTTTGTCTTTTAACTCCCTACAACTTTTGTTGTACCAGCACTTTACATATTCTTTTTCTTGTTTTTGTCTTGGGACATACTTTTCCACTCCTTTTTTTTTTATATAAATGTTGTCAATATGTTCCATTTCTCTTCTACTGTTGTATCTTCCCTGTGTATTCTTTCCCAGTTTTCATTTTGAAAGAATTCTCTTAATTGTGTGTGTGTGTGTGTGTGTGTGTGTGTGTGTGTGTGTGTGTGTGTGTGTGTGTGTGTGTGTGTGTGTGTGTGTGTGTGTGTGTGTGTGTGTGTGTGTGTGTGTGTGTGTGTGTGTGTGTGTGTGTGTGTGTGTGTGTGTGTGTGTGTGTGTGTGTGTTTACCTAGTTGTACTTTAAGGGAAGGGTAGCTATGCTCGGGTTGTCCCGTCTTCATATCTCGTTTTGTCTAGACTGTTTTTGAATTTGTGTATTGTTTTTCCACACACCACTTTCTCATCAAACTTGTTCCAAACGTCTGTGTGTGTGTGTTTGTGTGTGTATGTGTGTGTGTAGTCAAAATACGTGGTCACATCACATGACATGTGAGTCGCTTGTCTGAATACATTTTTACTGCGTAAGATGTAAGCATTACTTTTCACTCGCAATGCAATTCTTGTGTGGGTTCAAAATATATTAGTCAAATCTAGAATATCATTGCCACATTTAAACCGAAAGAAGCACTGAAAGTAACACCAAATAACTGCGACAAGACAATATATTCTTTAGTGTACGATTTTTATAGAACATCTCTGTCAGATTGTTGTGACAGCCCTCGTATTGTAGTGTACAATAGTACTTTGGCACAACAATTTTGGACAAAGATTTGGTGGTTGTATATTTTTAGTGCCAAAAATGACCGATGTAGAATTGAAAAACAAGGGAAATAAATTTTTCGCTTCTAGAAAGTATGAGGAGGCTATAAAGTGTTATAGTGAAGCTATCGTAAGTAATAAAAGTAGCACAGTTATTAAATATAATGTAACACGTACAGAGGCCATAGGTGAAGGGAAATATCTACAATGGATACGCAGTTAAACAGTTTTTATTGAAATCATGTTTCAGTGCTTTATATAGTTTTAAATGACTTCCTAAAGGATTAAAAAACAGTTAAGATAATTTACAAGTTTCCTATTTAGAAGTTTTTACAGTGAACATCTAAACTATAAAGCTTGTATTTGAATTGTGGAATAGTCACTTAAATATCTATGTTATACTGTGTCCCAAGGATGGAGTTTTTTGGATTAATTAGGTCGATGGTGATAGATAATGCAAGATTATGGGTACATTTAACTGCAGCATTTCTACATCTAGAAGGGACATAGATATGTAGGTAAACTTCCATTGTCACTTGTGTAATTGAAAGACTGCCTAATTATATTAAAACTTTGTAATACTGTTTATTTGAATATAATTTTATTTGGTCAATTTATAGTTTCACCCAACCATAGAATTTGATATGTGGCTTATGTGTTACTGGTGAGAAATGTTATGATATGAACAATGGTGTACATCATTTCCGTCGGAAATGCGTACTTTTGAAGTACTGTAATTAAGTATTTCAGTTCTGCACTTATGCCTACATCTCCCAAACGATGTTGGAGGAACGTGTGGGAAATCGGGGTTTTTGGGTGGGGAAGACTAATAAATGGAGTAATGCGCATTGCCAAACAGGTATAAAATGAAGAAGACTGAAGAAACTCATAAAAAAACAGAAATATCGGACAATTTATGGACTCAGCTAACCGTGTAACTTGATATCTGGTTCATGTGTTCCTAGTGATAAATGTTGTGATATGAACGATGGTGTACATAATTTCCGTCGCAAATGCATACTTTTGAAGTAATTAAGTATTGAAGTTATGCACTTATGCCTACGTCTCCCGAACGATCTGGGGGGAAGTGTGGGAAATCGGGGTTTTTGGGTGGGGAAGACTAATAAATGGAGTAATGTGCATTGCAAAACAGGTATAAAATGAACAAAAACATTTAAAAAACACAAAAAAAAACTTTAAAATCACATTCGATGGCCAGAGTCCAGCGGTAGCCATCTTTGTGTTTACCAACGAATTGAACAATTTCTCGCTAGATGTGTCACACTTAGCAAAGTCCACTCCAGTTGCGCAAGACTTCCTAACCGTAAACTAACGTTACCTCGGTTAGGTTAGGTTAGGTAAGGCAATGCGCGCCCGGAGTGGGCTTCGTTAAATTTAGCGATTATAGCAAGATATTTAGTGATTCCTCACTGCCGCTTATAAACCACAAGATGGCTGCCATGTATAAACCCGAAAACACGGCACACTCCCGCCAACAAGGGTGAATTATTTGTATTCCATTAAATTTGTAGGTCATTATTTTATGTTCTTGCCAATGCGGAATACTCCATTTATTGTTCCTCCCCACCCAAAAACCCGGTTTTCCCACAGGTCCCCCTCAGATCGTTCTGGAAGAGAGGTAACCCAAATTCCATATCTTTCATATTCAATATCTATAAAACTACACACTTCCGCAGGAAATGAACTACACCATCCTTCATATCACAACATTTATCATTGGGAACACATGAGCCACATATCAAATTGTATAGTTGGCTGGGTCCATAAATTGACCGAAATATCTCATTTCGGCGGATACCATGTGCGGCGCCATGTTTGTTTACAAACGATTGTAAGTATTTGTGGCTATAACCGCTAGATTTAGGGAAGCCGCTCGTGTAAGACTTGGTAACCGTAAACTAACCTAACCTAATGGAGGTACCATTAGTTTACGGTTAGGAAGTCTTGCGCGGCTGGAGTGGACTTCGCTAAATTTTGCTGATCTAGCAAGACATTTTTTGAATCGTTGGAAAAAACAAACATGGCTGCCGCTCGTATAGACGGGACTCCGGGCCTAGAATGTGAATTATATGTTTTTTTGTTTTTTATAATTTTTAAGTGTTTCTGTTCATTTGATACTTGTTTGGCAATGCGCGTTACTCCATGTATTAGTCTTCCCCACACGTCTCCCCCAGATTGTTCGGGAGATGAAGGCAAAAGTACATAATTTCAATACTTAATTACTTCAAAAGTATGCATTTGCGACGGAAATTATGTACACCATCGTTCATATCACAACATTTCTCACCAGTAACACATAAGCCACATATCAAATTCTATGGTTGGGTGAAACTATAAATTGTCCTTTTATTTTACTACATGCTAGATTTTTTTGTAAGAGATCTCTTTCTTTTAATAAAATTTCATTAGAAAATCAACAAACAAATGATAATAACCTCAATATTTATGACAAAATTGGAAATATGAAGTATTTGATATAAAGGACAGAGTGGAGGTTCTAAAGGCCCTGGAATGGAGGACAAGTAGGTTGCAATTGCAAGCCGAAAGAACTTGCCCAGATTATGAGCATGGTGGGGGGGTTATGTATAAGTATGATTCTATAAGACCGAGGTCATAATACTTTCCCTGCCATAGATCTTCAAAATATAACAGACTGGATCCAAAATCTCCATCAAGGTCAAATGTATACTCTCAATCTTTTCAAAATAAAGCTGGTAATTGGTGACTATTCTACTACTATAAGTTAGCGACAGAAATAATCCCATACTAATTTAACACAAAATAGTCTAGAATTGATTCATATATTTATGGGAGGATATTAGGACCTTTGCCAACAATTGTGGTGCTGTGGGTTTCTAGTTAAGGAAACTCATGGGAACAAATATCTTAGTGATATTGGGGCACGTAACATCTCTGAACATATAGATTCAATAATTTGAGATTTGTAGTGAAATATTGTAAACATACCTACTAGAATGTTTGTGGCAGATTCATGTTGTATCAGAAAGTTATTTGCATGGGTGCTTACCTATGACACTAAACATTTTGCCATAAGTGCAAGATAAAATTTTGGGTAAATATTTACCATTGTATATTTCTTTATGGCTTAAATGAATTTGTTTGGATGAAATAAAGGTTTAGGTTGGGTTAGTTTACTTTAGGATATATTATGTTAAGTTAGGTTGACCCTGTTGTGGATATGCTGTATAGCTTCTGATCTGGACAGTGAGTGGGGGCCAGGGATGACCCTTCATCCACAAGGAGGTAAGATATAAGGGAATAAATGGGTGGCAATTATGAGTGGGATGGATGGGGGTGGGTGCATGTCTTGGCTGGCTGCCTTCCTTATAAGGGGAAGAAGCCTCTTGGTATGTAGATTGAAAAAAAGACTTGTTGGTACTTTTATTTTCAGACTAAAAAACAGAACATTGCTGTCTACTACACTAATCGTGCTCTGTGCCATCTCAAATTGAAAAGATGGGAGAGTGTGTGTCAAGACTGTCGGCAAGCTTTAGAACTGGACTCTTCTTTGGTAAAGGCACATTTCTTTCTTGGACAGGCTTTGCTCGAAATGGACAACTTCGATGAAAGTATCAAACATCTCCAGAGAGGTAAAGGATTTATTTATTTATCAAGGTAAAGGAGGCAAAGAGGAAAGCAGATGAGAAATGGGGGTAAGAGTATAACAGAAAATTTTGAAAGTAATTAAAAGATGTTTTGGAAAGAAATTAAGAGAGGAAGAGGAGGCAAATCAAGTAGAGAAGAAAAGGTAAAAGGTGCAGATGGAGAGATGATAATGGAAGAGAAGGTAGTAAGAAGAAGGTGGGCAGAGTATTTTAGGGAGTTGCTAAATGTGAAGGAGGATAGGAAGGGAAAGATAGTTGCAGTGGGAAGTGCTAAGAAAATGAGAGTGATGAGTGAGAAAAATGGAGAAGAAATAAGGAAGGATGAAGTGAAGGCAGTTGTTAAGATGAGAGCAGGTAAGGCACCTGGTCTGGATGGATGCCATGCATAATGTCTAAAAAAAGGAGGTAGAAACAACTTTGCCAATCGTGTAGTTAATGAATGGAATAAACTTCCTGCACAGGTAGTGCAATGTAGTTCATTTCGAAGCTTTAGGAATCATTTAGATAAACACCTAAGCAAGATGTTGTAATGATTATAATTTATTTTATATTATTTGTTTTTGTTTTGTTATCATTTGTCTGTTTGATTTTCATTTATTATTAGTTATATGTCAATTTATTATTATTTACTATTTACCTGTTTCTTTATTACTTAACTATACCTATGCATTTATTTATGTTTTTTATTTGTTATTTACATTATTATAGTTTTTATTTATTATTTTATTATTATTATTTTTTTTTTGCATCTGACCTATATATGGACCAAAAGGTCTCCTGTCGGCATGCTCCGCCTTTGTAATCCCTTGTAGTAATGGTGGACTGGCTCGTGAGGTTATTTAATGATTGTTGGAGAGAGGGTAGAGTGCTGGAGGACTGGAGGAGTGCCTGTATAGTTCCACTCTACAAGGGAAAAGGGGACAAGTGTGAGTGTAGTAGTTTCAGAGGGATTAGCTTGTTAAGTGTAGTTGGGAAGGCTTATGGGAGGATCTTGATTGAGAGGATTAGGAGAGGAACCAAGGGAGTAATTGGTGTGGAACATTGGATTTAGGACAGGTAGAGGTTACGCAGATCAGATTTTTGTGGTAAGACATATGTGAGAAAGCTATAGGAAAAGGTAAGGATGCTTTTTAGGCTAATGACAGGGTAGACAGGAAGGCACTCTGGGAGGTTTTGCAGATATAGGGGATAGGAGGAAAGTTTTTAGGAGTTGTCAAGAGCTTTTATGATAGTAGAGCATGTGTCAGGATTAGAAATGGAGAGAGTGAGTGGTTCGAGGTAAAGGTGGGACTTCGTCAGGGATGTGTTATGTCACCCTGGTTGTTCAACGTATACATGGATGGGGTGGTGTGAGAGGTAAATGCAAGAGTGGTAGGTCAGGGATTGGAGATACATACATATACATATACCAAGGCTTTTTCCCCCTTACAAGGGATGTAGCCAAAAAGGAAAAGGCATAAAATCATTTCCACCCATTCCATCCCTGAATACACTCCATACCCCTCCACCCTCCCTCTTATCTTAGCACCTCCTGGATGACGGGTCATCCCTGCACCTTGTCCACTGCCCTGGGTCAGAAGCAGTGTCGCAAGGCACAGCACATCCACAGCAAGGCCGCTTCATTAAATCAGTGACCCCCCCCCCCTCTCCGTCCCTCCATGCATAAAAGGAGAAGACGGGGAGGAATCCCTTCAGGCTGCGTCAAATTTTGCTACACATACTACCTCACCCCCCATTCCCCCGCCCATTCCACCTCATGCATCACAACATCATCCATATGCAACCATTCTCCATTCACCCCTGTCTTCTGTCCTCTCCCATCCTTCCTCAACAGACATTCCCCTCTTCCCCAAAGACCCCTTCACCCCATCCATCCACCTCATCCTAGGACATCCCCTCTTATTCACTCCTTCCACATCTGCCTTCCATACCTCTTTTACTAGTCTTTCTTCACTCATTCTTTCCATGTGTCCAAACCATCCTAATACTCTTTCATCAACCCTATCTCCCAACTCCCTTTCCACCCCTGTTCTCCTCCTCACCTCCTCATTTCTCACACTATCTAGCCTAGTAACCCCCATCATACTTCTCAGACACCTCATCTCAAACACATTCATTGGATTGGAGATGGTTAAAGAAAATGAAGAAAAGTGGGAGGTGAGCCAGCTGTTGCTTGCGGACGACACTGCGCTTGTAGCAGGATCAGATGAGGGATTGAGGAAGTTAGTGACAGAGTTTGGGAGAGTGGGTAAAAGAATGGTGATGAGATGTACAAGGGGTGAAAGTGGCAGCAGACTGGAGGAAGTGAATAGTTTTAGATACCGTATTTTTCGAACCATAAGGCGCACCCGTAATTTGCTATTCCCCGTCCTTACATAAGGCGCGCCTGACCATAAGGCGCACCTGGTCTCGTCATCGGATAATCATGCATATGTAAGTGCATTCAGAACTGAACATTTTCATTGTTGAATGAGAAAAATCGGTTGGGATTTAGCAAAATTACAAAAATAAATGATATATTTTTTTATTTTGGTCAGTGAAATCAGACCACCTCCATGGATGGTCTGCCCTGCCAATACCCCTAAAAAACAACATAAACATGTTATGGGAATTGTGGGGAATAAAACCATGGGTGCAATATAGCAATAGAAAATTAATTATTAATTTTGTAAATTATAATGTATTAACGTAATATGCAATTCTGTGAGCGGAAATAAAAAACAAAAAAGGTGTTAAAACAGATTTCGTAAGTAACGAAGCCGTGTCCGACAAATGGTACGCCATGTTTGTTATGATAGATGCCGACGTCGAAGAAATGAAAGGATGATAAATTCGTCAAACCTAACCTAACCTAACCTGTGTTTAATAAATCATTACCTGCAAATTAAATGTCATCTGGCTCGTCCTCGTTGTCGTCACTGTGAGAGACGTTGGCGGGCTTTTCAACCACTCTCTCAGCTTGCGGGGTATACAAAGTTCTTGCAGCTTGAAGGAATGCATGTATCTCTGCTCCATAACATTCCTTCAAGAAAATATACCTGGCGAGGTACTGTCAGAAGTACCGAGGCAGTCAATTGACAGACAACAAGATTGTGTCCCGATCCTATGCTACCAACTTTGTTCATTAGCATATTTGCTTGTAGCAAGGTATTTTTTATTTTCATTTCCGCCCACAAAATTGCATATTACATTGATACATTTTAATTTACAAAATTAACCATTAATTTTCTATTGCTATATTGCGCCCATGGTCAAAACTAATGACTACAGTCGGAGTGGAGCGAGACTAGACCAATGCAAAATGGCTGTCTGTGTTGTGGACACTATCTTGTCATAGCTATGATAGCGTGAATGAATGCGGTGGCATGGACTCGAAAACTGTCAAAGTTTTTGCAATTTTCTTGTCAAAATACATGCATCTTGGTTATAACTTGGTTGTAACATTTGCTAGGCCTATGCACTGCTGCCGTCGGCAAGCTAGCTACGAAACGTGTCAAAATAGTACGTCACTGCCCAAGGCATTTTTCTGCACTGAAGCCACACATAAGGCGCACCTCATGATAAGGCACACCACCCGATTTTGGCTGATTTTAAGGATCTTGCCCGCGCCTTATGGTCCTAAAAATACGGTACTTGGGTGCAAATGTGGCAGGAAAGGGTGGAGTGGAGGTGGAGGTAGAATGTAGATTAAGAGAAGCGAGTAAATGCCTTGGTGGATTAAATAGATTAATGAGAAATAGACATTTGGGAATGGATGCTAAGAGGAGATTGTATGAAGGAGTGATTGTGCCAACAGCACTGTATAGGGCAGAAACATGGAACACAAGAGAGGAAGAGAGGAGTTTGAATGTGTCTGAAGGTGTCTGAGATGTATGATAGGAGGTACTAGGCTGGATAGAGTGAGAAATGTAGATGAAGTATTGGGATGGTTTGGACACATGGAAAGAATGAGTGAAGAAAGATTAGTAAAAGAGGTATGGAAGGCAGATGTGGAGGGAATGAACATGAGGGGGCGACCTAGGATGAGATGGATGGATGGGGTGAAAGGGGGCTTTGGGGAAGAGGGGAATGTCTGTTGAGGAAGGACGGGAGAGGACAAAAGACGGGTGAATGGAAAATGGTTGTATATGGATGATGTTGTGATGCATGAGGTGGAATGGATGGGGGGATGGGGGGTGAGGTAGTATGTGTGAGCAAAACTTGACACAGCCCGAAGGGATTTTTCCCCATCTCCTTTTCTGCATGGGAGGACAAAGAGGGGGTTGCCGATTTAATGAAGCGGCCTTGCTGTGGATGTGATGTGTCTTGCAACACTGCTTCTGACCCAGGGCAGTGGACAAGATGTAGGGATGACCTGTCATCCAGGAGGTGCCAAGATAAGAGGGAGGGTAGAGGATGGAGGGGAGTGTATTCAGAGATGGAGATGGGTGGGAGTAGTTTTTATGCCTTTGCTTTTTGGCTACCTCTCTTGTGAGGGGTAAAAAGCCTTTGGTAAATGTATGTATGTATGTATCAATTTTTTTATTTAATGACATAATACGGCATCATTTGTAACTAGCATGCATCAGATGGAATGGACTGATAAATGGTGAAAAATAATACAATATATGTATGATGGAAATTATACATATCAGGTAATATCTTATGTGTAGCAAAATATCTGTAATGCCACTCTTTCTACCTACATTGGTGTTAAAATTGATAGAGATTGTTGTCTCCAGTTTCACTGACAAGAAATTCACAACCCTATAGTTGCCAGTAATGGTCCCATACACACACACACACACACACACACATATATATATATATATATATATATATATATATATATATATAAATATGTGTGTGTGTGTGTGTGTGTTTATCAACATATCTACATATATATACATACATACATATAACAAAGGCTTTTTCCCCTTTACAAGGGAGGTAGTTAAAAAAACAAAGCCATAAAAACCACTCCCACCTATTCCATCTCCAACATCATACTCCACTCCCGTCAACCCTCTTCCCTTCCTCTTATCTTAGCACCTCCTGGATGATGGGTCATCCCTGTATCTTGTCCACTGCTGTGGGTCAGAAGCAGTGTTACAAGACACAGCACATCCACAGAAAGACCACTTCATTAAGTTGGTGACCCCTATCTCCGTCCAGTCATGCAGAAAAGATGGGGAGAAATCCCTTCGGGCTACATCAACTTATTTCTCATACATACATACATACATATATATATACATACAAAATTGTTGGAGAATCCTACAACTTGCTAAGATCAATTAAAGTGGCATTTACATATTTGGACGAAGAAATTATTAAAAAACTATTGGTCACACTGATAAGGCCCAGGCTAGAATATGCGGCAACATTGTGGTCACCCAGTACCAAAAAGAATATAAAGAAAATAGAATCCAGAGAGCAGCAACAAAAATGGCACCTGCACTCGCAAACTTGTCATATGAGGAGAGATTGGCTAAACTAGATTTACTGACTCTGGAGCAAAGAAGAGAGAGAGACCTAATGACCATCTACAGAATCATGAAAAGCACAGAGGACTTGTTAAACTGGGACAGGAGAAGCACAAGAGGACATGGAAAGAAAAGAAAAAAAAAACATAGCTACAGAAGAGATCTGAAGAAAAACAGTTTTCCACATAGAGTGGTAGACACTTGGAACAAACTGGACAAGGTAATAGTGTGTGCAAAAACCATTCATGAGTTTAAAAGCAAACTAGACACTGCGAGATACAAAGGTGGGACACCACAAGCGTAGCTCCCCTTCCCACAAAATACAACTAGGTAAACACACACACACAACATAATAAATAGCTCACTCAAAGAAGGAAAGATACCTAATGACTGGAAAAATGCTAACATTGTACCAATATATAAAGGAGGAAACAAGGAAGAACCCACCAACTATAGGCCAGTATCACTAACAAGCACTATAGCCAAACATTGTGAGAAAATCATCAAGAATAGATGGGTAAAACATCTGGAAGACAACAACATAAACCCAAGACAATTTGTGTTCAGACAAGGAAGACCATGCACCACAAACTTAATATGCTTCTACTCAAGACTAATAGACATAGTGCAAGAAAGAAATGGATGGGCTGATTGTGCCTTCCTAGACTTGCAAAAAGCTTTTGACAAAGTACCACACAGAAAATTACTAAATAAACTGGAACACATAGGAGGAATACAAGGGAACCTACTAGAATGGATGGAGGACTTCCTGATTGGTAGAAAGATGAGAGTAATGCTCAGAGAAAAATATTCAGATTGGAAAGAGGTGATCAGTGGATTACCGCAAGGATCTGTATTGGCACTAATAATGTTTGCTATTTATGTGAATGATATGGATGAGGATGTGAATTGTTACATGAGCTTCTTTGCAGACAACGCCAAACTGTTAAGGAAAGTAGAAATTGATAAGGACTGTGAAGCACTGCAGGAAGACTTGAATAATGTATGGAACTGGAGTCAGAGATGGGAAGTGGACTACCAAGAAGTGTAGCATAATGGAGTTTGGAAAAAGCAAAAACAGAATATCAGGAAAATATACAATTGGAACCAAGGAGGTAAAGAAGGTAGGATCCGAAATTGTCAGGAAGACTTACAACTTGCTAAGATGAATAAAAGTGGCATTTGCATACTTGGACAAAGACATGATCAAAAAAATATTGGTTACATTGATAAGGCCTAGACTAGGGTATGCAGTGACATTGTGGTCACCCAGTACCAAAAAGAATATAAAGAAAATAGAAAGAATCCAGAGAGCAGCAACAAAAATGGCACCTGGACTTGCAAACCTATCATATGAGGAGAGATTGGCTAAACTGGAGCTGCCGACGCTGGAGCAAAGAAGAGAGAGAGGTGACCTACTGACCATCTACAGAATCATGAAAGGCACAGAGATACTCGATAGAGAGGACTTACTATACTGGGACAAGAGAAACGCAAGAGGACATGGAAAGAAAATAAATAAACATAGCTACAGAGGAGAACTGAAGAAAAACAGTTTTCCACATAGAGTGGTGGACACTTGGAACAAACTGGATAATGAAATAGTATGCGCAAAAACCATTCATGAGTTTAAAAGCAAACTAGACACTGCGAGATACAAAGGGGGGGCACCACGAGCATAGCTCCCCTTCCCACAAAATACAACTAGGTAAATACACACACACACACACACTCTTTCGTCGAATGGACGGCAAGAATTGGAATTCCGAAGAAAAAGGAAAATCTACATGGATCTAGACGTCCTGTATTTATAGGGAAGGGGAAAGCTCGTGGTGTAGTGGGAAGGTGATAAAAATGGAGAAGGGGAGGGATTATTGAGGGAAATGGAAGGAAATGAGGAAGAGGGGGACTTGGTCCAGGAGGCCAGGCATCTTGTTAAATAAAGACGGACCGATGATGACGCTGATTTCGGTGATGACGGGATCAACAAAAATGTAAAGATTAGAATTATAGATAAGAGCAGCACAGTGGAAGGTGATGATAATAGTTTCCAGGGATTTAAAGAGGGTGGGGGGGATACCAACCTCCCCCGATTAGTAAGACTAGAGGAAAAACTTGATAAAATGACCGAGCATTGGGAAAATAGGTTCGGTAATGTAGCCAAGATTGCGCAGAGAGTTGAAAGATTGGAAGAACTAGAGAAGGCGAACAAAAACTTAACTTTAGAAATAGAAGAATTAAAAAGACAGTTAAAAGAAGTTAAAGAAGAGAATGAGGAATTAAAGAGGAATAATAAAGACAATAAAGAGGCCATAGCAAGGGAAGCACAGGGCTGGAAAAAAATAAAAGAAAACAGTAAAGTTGCATTTACTGACATAATTAAGCAACAAATGAAAGAACAAACTGAAGACTCAGTTATTAAAGTGATGAGACAGAAGGAGAGTATAGTAAGAGACTTAGCAGACAAAAAAAAAAATGTATAATTATATTAGGAATGGAAGAGAAATTTAACCAAAATAGAACCACAAGAATTAAAGAGGAAAAAGAAAAGGTAAACAATTTACTAGAATTAGTTCAGGAAGATCAACCCGAAATTATGAAACAAATTGAAGAGATGTTTAGGCTCGGAAAATATAGTACAGATAAGACCAGACCCATTAAGATTAAATTCAGGTCACAAACAACAGCAGAGAATATCTTGGCAAAAAACAGGGAAACTAGCAGCAAGTGAACAATATAAAAAGGTATGGATAAAAAGAGAAATGAATAAAGAGGAAAGAGAGGAAGAAAAAATGAAAAGGCAAGAAGCTAAAGAAAAAAACGAGAACAGAACGGAGTCAGAAAAAGAAGAATTCTATTGGAGAGTAGTGAATATGAGAGTGAGGAAATGGACCATAACAGAGAGAAACAAAGAAGAAACAGAAAATACAATGGAAATAACAGAAAGTTAAGAGTGTTCTACACAAATATAGATGGATTAATAACAGGACTGAATGAACTGAACGAGTATCTGAAGGAAAAACTGTGTTGGTGTGGTGTAGAATTGTATTTTGTTGTTTTGTTATTTATTGTATTATTTATATTATGTATTTATATTATAAGAGTTGGTTGTGTTGTGTATCGCAGATGCGATGCGCGCCTTTGTTTTGCGCGAATTGGAGAGCGTGGCGTTAGTATCTAAGCAGCCTTGTAAGCAGTTGCACACATTTTGTGTGTGTATCCAAATATAAACTATACGTCTTTATTTGCGCACTCATTAGCCACCCCGATACATTAAATGGTGGCAGCTCAAAAACAATCATTGTGCACGTCTCCACAGACTGAAATTAGAGTGCTGCGCGTCCGTTGGGTTCTTTTTCTCCCATTTTCCTTTCCACAGGCTACAGGATTTTTTAATAGTGAGATACTAGTGTTTTCGCATTGTGGACCTGTGACTTTATTTTACGTAACCATAGCACCAAATACCAGCAACAGATATTGTCAGGACCCTTGGGTACATGCCGCTGTGTGATTTAATTTGGACAACGTTTTCCCCGAGAATCTTCGTGGCCGGCCTTCTTTGGGACTGATATCGCTGGCTACGTTAGTGGGACGGTCGTCTCAAGTCACTTCGTGACTTGCAGTTAAATTGGTCCGTGGATGAAGACAGATTCGTGGTTGCAGTCTCAAAATTCTAGGTCGAAGGCTCCCCGGCCTTGTGTATTGCAAGCGTACGCACACATAGGCTACCTTGTTACCAGTTTTGTATAATTTTTGCCTTCGGCATACTTGTATTGTCATTTTTTTAGACTTTGTGAATATATTGTGAATATATATAAAAAAAAAATCATCTATCCGGTCGTGCCTTGGGCGGTCATTTGTATGACGTCACTCTTTGTTTACCTTTTCAAATGTTATCCCGCAGTGCGTCGTGTACATTTACGTACGTATTAGTGTGTAGCGATTGCTACTATTGGCGAAGAGAAAGAGGTTTTGGTGAGTTCGTCTCCTTTATTGTAAGGTACGAGTGAACTGATTTTACATGCGGCGGAAGCCGATATATATACTACGTGGGCAAGTTACCTGTGGTGCGTAATTAGGTAATTGCACTGGGTTCGGTCGGGTCAAGCAGGGTCGCGCTGGCAGAGAGCGTCAGGTCGTGGACATCAGTCACGTTCCCTGCCACGTGACTTGTCGCGGCTGTACAATACTCCCCTCTTAAATTTGCCTTGGCTTAACCCATTAAACTCCGATGACAAGATGTCTTGTCATTTGGTCAAATAAAACAAAAAATCATAAAACACCAAAATGTTTGATCAAACACCAGAAAAATATGACGTCAGTCCTTGCTTCGCTCGCGAGCGAAGCGAGGACTGACGTCATATTTTTCTGGTGTTTGATCAAACATTTTGGTGTTTTATGATTTTTTGTTTTATTTAACCAAATGACAAGACATCTTGTCATCGGAGTTTAATGGGTTAAGGGGGCGTCCTGCACGTGAGAATTTGGTGGGCGGAGTGTCGAGGTGTACCGGTTTTAGGCGGTCGATGGAAACCCATTCTGGCCTGCCGGGGATGGAGATGCGGAAGGTCTTGTCTTTACGTTCAAGGACAAGATGGGGGCCAGTGTAGGGACGGGTGAGTGGTGGGGTGTGAGCGTCCGTCCTCAGGAAAACGTGCGTCGAGGTGTGGAGGTGTTTTGGGAGGTATTCCTTCACCTCCCGGTGATGTGTCGGCACGCATGGGGCAAATTTGCCGACAGTGCGTCGAAGCTGTTGCAGGCTCTCGGGAGACTCCTGTGGAGGGAAGAATTCTGCGGGCACGATGAGGGTTTGGCCGAAGACCATCTCTGGTGGAGACACGTTGAGGTCGTCCTTGATGGCTGTCCGAAGGCCAGGGAGTATTCATGGTAGCCAGGAGCCGTTGTTGCAGCGTGCCATAAGAGATGCTTTGAGTGAGCGGTGGGTTCGCTCAACCATGCCGTTGGCTGCGGGGTTGTAAGAGGTAGTGTGGTGGACTGTAGTACCCAGGAGTTCAGCGAGAGAGTGCCACAGCCGCGACGTGAAGCAAGTTCCTCGGTCGGAGGTGACGTGTTCCGGGAGGCCAAATCTGGCTATCCATCCACTGAGAAATGCTGTAGTGCAGGATGAGGCGGTACTATCCTTCATGGGGATGACCTCCAACCAGCGGGTCGATCTATCGATGGCGGTGAAGAGGTAACGATGGCCTTCCGACAGGGGGAGTGGGCCGACGACGTCGACATGAATGTGTGCGAAGCGTCGTCGAGGCTGATGGAATGATCCGCTGCCTGATTCAGTCTGGCGATGAATTTTGCTTTGCTGGCAGGCAATGCAGGATCTGGCCCACTCCTTTGCGTCCTTGGAGATGCTGTGCCAGATGAATTTCTGCTTAAGGAGCTTCGCAGTGACGCGCCCTGAAGGGTGAGACAGGCCGTGTATTAAATTGAACACTTGACGTCGGAAGGCAGCTGGGATGAGGGGTCGTGGGCGGCCGGTACTGATGTCGCAGTGGATGGTGTGGTTGTCGTGAAAAGGGACGTCTTGCCACTTAAGGGATGTGATAGATGTCCTGTAGGCAAGTGTTTCATTATCCTCCCGTTGCTCTCTGGCAATAGCTGCGTAGTCGAGGCCGAGTTGAACTGCGTCGATGGCTATTCGGGAGAGGGCGTCTGCGACGGGGTTGTTTGTACCGGGGACGTGCCTGATGATGCAATTGAACCCGGCGATGGCGGAGAGGTGGCGGCGCTGTCTGGCAGACCAAGCGTCCTGTTGTTTTGTGAAGGCGTGCACCAGAGGTTGATGGTCGGTGTTGATGATAAATGAGGAGCCTTCGAGGAAATGGCGAAAGTGGCGGACGGCGTGGTGGATGGCGAGGAGCTCTCTGTCGAAGGTGCTGTAGTAGAGCTCGGCCTTGGAGAGTTTCCTGCTGAAGAAACCAAGGGGTGTAGGTCTGCCACTGAGGGTTTGTTCGAGCACACCCCCTATGGCGACATTGCTGGCGTCCGTTGACAGTTGTAGTTGGGCACCTGGTGCAGGGAAGGAAAGGGTGGTGGCACGGGCAAGGGCTTTTTTGGCGTTGACGAAGGCAGCTTCCATGGCGGGGTTCCACAGGAGGTCCTTCGGTTTTCCGTGAAGGACGTTATAAAGCGGGTGCAGCGTTTGAGCGATGTTAGGGAGGAAACGGTGATAGAAGTTTATCATCCCAATAAATTCCTGCAAGGCTTTGATGGTAGTAGGTTTGGGAAATTTGTCGACTGCGGTGACTTTATCCTCCAGGGGACGAACGCCGTCAGGAGAGATGAGGTGTCCCAAAAATGGGACAGACTTTTTTCCGAAGCTGCATTTGTCAAAGCGGACAACGAGGCCGTTGTCCTGGAGACGCTCGAGGATGGTCCGCAGGTGTCGGAGGTGCTGGTCTGGAGAGTTGGAGAAGACCAGAATATCGTCGAGGTCGCCGAGGATGCCGTCCATTAGGCGCTGGAAGGTCGCACCTGAGTTTCGCAAGCCGAAGCAGGAGTAATTAAAGGTGTACGTCCTGAAGGGGGTGGTGATGGCGGTCTTCGGGATGTCGTCTGTATGCACCGGAACTTGGTAGTAGCTCTTCAGGAGGTCCAGTGTCGAAAAGATCTTGGCGCCGTTGAGGTATGTGGTGACGTCGGCGATGTTTGGGAGTGGGTAGTGGTCAGGTTCCGTCATCATGTTCAGCCGCCGGTAGTCTCCACAGGGGCGCCAGGAACCATCGTTCTTCTTGACGAGGTGGAGAGGTGAGGACCAAGGGCTGGAGGCCTTTTGGCATAGGCCTAGTCTCTCCATCTCTTGAAAGGTTTTCTTGGCGACGGTGAGTTTCTCGGGCGGTAGGCGGCGGTATTTGGCAAATACCGGGGGCCCAGACGTCTTGATGTAGTGGTACACGCCATGTTCAGCTGGCGTCTGTGGTGTCTGTCGCAGCTCAGGCTTGAAGACGTCGGGGAATTCCGTGAGCAGGTGGGCGTAGGGCATTCTAGCGTCGATGGTGGCGACCGTGGTTGGCTGTGGCGCGATTTGCAGGGGCGTCGAGACGGATGCGGTTGCGCAGACTAGGCGGCTGTTGGCGACGTCGACCAGTAACCTGTAATGAGCGAGGAAGTCAGCACCGAGAAGGGGCGTCTTGATGTTTACCAGGATGAAGTTCCATGAGTAGTGGCGACTCCCAAAGGTGAGGTTCAGGCGTTTCCATCCGTAGGTAGCTATGGTAGTGCCGTTAGCTGCGACGAGCCTAACGCCAACGTCCTTGGGGACCCGGCGTTCTGTAGCGGATGCAGGAATTATGGACCTGCAAGCACCAGTGTCGACAAGGAAGCGACGTTTAGAGGCTTTGTCGTTGATGTAGAGGCCCGTTGCGCCTGTAGGGGCCACCGTGATGGACGGTGACCCATTTAGGCGTTTTTTGTCCAGGTACATCCTGGTTGGCATTTCTTGGCGAAGGCGCCGAACCTTGTGTGGTAGTAGCACAGGTGCAGAGCGGGGGTGGTCCGGCGTCACTGCCTTCGCTGGTGTTGTTGGCGCCTGTTGGCTGACGATGCTGCTGCGGCGAAGATTTCGTCCGTGATATCGTCCGTAGCACAGACGTCCTGACTCCTTGCTGCGGCGGCGTGGGCATCGGCGAGATGGTCCGCCTTCCGTGAAACTTCGTCGGTGGTCATTTCCTCGGCGTTGCCAAGGGCGGATCGGACGGGCGCTGGGAGGCGCATGAGCTACAATTGACGAAGCATATCGACGTTCATGCTGGTTCCGTTGGCTGTGGGTGAGAGACGGGCGATGGACATCATCTCGAGGTATGCTGTACTTGGTTTAATGTCCCCAAGTGGCTGTTGGGAGGGTTGGAGGATTTTTGCGGCTCTGGAGGCTGCTGACGGCGTGAATTCCTGAAGCAGGTACTGTTTCAGAACGTCATAGTGGATAACGCCGTCGTGTTGATCAAGCCATTGGGAGATGAGTGGGAACACATCCTCGGGGATCGCCTCGAGAACATAGTCTGCCTTCGTATGGGACACGCTGATATTGCGCAGGCGGAACTGAATCTCCGTTCGTCGAAACCAGGAGGGGGCGTCGACCGTAGAGAAAGGCGGCAGCTTCAAGGAGACGGCGTTGACGGTGTTGGTAGTGGGCAGCGTGGCGGCGGTAGATGGGTCCATTGTCGCTCCGAATGGTCACCAGTGTAGCGATTGCTACTATTGGCGAAGAGAAAGAGGTTTTGGTGAGTTCATCTCCTTTATTGTAAGGTACGAGTGAACTGATTTTACATGCGGCGGAAGCCGATATATATACTACGTGAGCAAGTTACCTGTGGTGCGTAATTAGGTAATTGCACTGGGTTCGGTCGGGTCAAGCAGGGTCGCGCTGGCAGAGAGCGTCAGGTCGTGGACATCAGTCACGTTCCCTGCCACGTGACTTGTCGCGGCTGTACAAGTGCATTATACATTTTTTACGTAATTTTGCTAATTACGGTCTTATAATTTTTTTCTTCATTATTGATATATGTATTGCATTGTTTCTGTGTTTCAATGCTTCTGTTTGTGTGAATTATATAATTTTCTTACGTTCGTGTCCCATGTCCATGTGATTTCTCTATATTATTTTTTTTTACATTATTTCATGCTTGTGCTAGTGTGTTGTATTTGCATTAATTCTTGCTTGGTGTCAGTGTTTTCATATGCTCATACGAAGTGGGTTACGGTTGCCAGCTCCTATCATGTCTAAGTCGAAGAGGCCTTCGTTTATCAGTCCACTAAATTCATCTGAGACAATGGCTCACAAGTTGACAATGCTCCATCAGGACCCATCATTAATTAAATTCTCTAGTCAAGATCCTCATTATAGGGCGGCTGATTTTATCCGCCAATGTGAGGACGCCATTGTCCAGTCCAATGTTTCGACGGGGCCTGAAAAGATCTCCTTTGTGAGGTCCCAGATTGTGCCAAATTCTCTAGCATCGGAGTTACTTTCGGCGTCGTGTTTAGATCCTAAATCTCTGTACTATAATTATGACACCTTTAGGTCTAACTTCCTTAAACTTTTTTTCAGATACCCCTGGTGGTGGTGCGTTCCATTGGTGCTTCAAATTGGCTGATACTCTCGTATCCCGACTGGGCACTCTTGATTATAGATGGGCATCAACATAGTGTGTTGTATTTGCATTAATTCTTGCTTGGTGTCAGTGTTTTCATATGCTCTTATGAAGTGGGTTACGGTTGCCAGCTCCTATCATGTCCAAGTCGTAGAGGCCTTCGTTTATCAGTCCACTAAATTCATCTGAGACAATGGCTCACAAGTTGACAATGCTCCATCAGGACCCGTCATTAATTAAATTATCTAGTCAAGATCCTCATTATAGGGCGGCTGATTTTATCCGCCAATGTGAGGACGCTATTGTCCAGTCCAATGTTTTGACGGGGCCTGAAAAGATCTCCTTTGTGAGGTCCCAGTTTGTGCCAAATTCTCTAGCATCGGAGTTACTTTCGGCGTCGTGTTTAGATCCTAAATCTCTGTACTATAATTATGACACCTTTAGGTCTAACTTCCTTAAACTTTTTTCAGATACCCCTGGTGGTGGTGCGTTCCATTGGTGCTTCAAATTGGCTGATACTCTCGTATCCCGACTGGGCACTCTTGATTATAGACGGGCGCAAGCTCAGGCCAGTATCCTTGCTGTTGATGCTTTAGAGTCACTTTCACATTCTGATTGGGTAGATAATGGCAGTATCTCTTTAGATAGATTTTGTCGTATCATTGAATTTCTCTTCTATACCCTTTTTTTGGTCCCTTCTGAGAGAAGAGCAGCATCTTCTCTCATGTACAGTATAAGCCTGATGAGACTCTATTGTCTTTCGCGTCACAGCTTTCTTGTAAACTGGGGGAAGTGCCGTCTAGTTCCTTGTGTAATAGCAATGCTCATCAACATGGTCATGTCCCTTGTTCTCCTCAGTTCTCTCAGTCTACAGTTCCTACTCATAGTTCCCCTCAATCTACAGTTACCCCCCCTCCCCTGTTATGTACCTTTAGTAACAGGTCTGGTCATTCGAGTGACTTTTGTTACCGCCATAGGCGCCAGGTACACAAGTCAAGACTGTCCCCTGTTCACAGGAGTGTACCTACTGTTTCTTCTAATCTGTTGCATGACCTTTCCAGAGTAGAACCTCCAGGTAGACTCAGTTATTGCCATATCCATAGTCATTGTAAACACTCGACTGATCAATGTGTTAAGGTTTTGAAACTTAGGGATGAGACCTCTCACCAGCCTCGTCAATCCCATTTTCCCCAGCGCGTGTTTCACAACCCAAAGAGTTGACCAGCAATGTTCGGTCTCAAATAATTCCCTTTGTGGCTGTTGAGTCTTCTCAATTTCTTACTAGGGATACGCCTCTTTCTGTCACTGTAGATACTGGTGCAGAATGTAGTCTGTTAAGTAGAAAGGCTTACTTTGCTCTATGGGAATTGTATAATCTCCCTTTATCTCCCTTTTGCAATAATTTGCATTCTGTGCAAGGTTTTCCCTTGCTTGTTCTTGGATCTGTTTGTCTCCCCTTACAGTTTCCCTCGCATGCTACAGTCTTCAATGTCACTTTTGCTGTTGTCTCTGGCATTGCCCTTAAGTGTGATTGTCTCTTGGGTATTGATGCTCTTACAACTCATAGCATAGATATTTCTCCTAGTCGCCGTGTAGTGACTTTCTGCAATTTTGATATCTCTGCTTCGGATAGGCCATTTTCTGTTTGTGATTCTCCTGTGCTTGATCAGTCCGCACATGTGCCTGTCCTAACTTCTAAGCGCTCTACCCCTGTTGCTCATTGTGCTGCTGTTGCTGAAGGAGAGCATCTTATTGAACCTTCAAGTTCTGTTCGAGTTCCAGTGCGCGTCTCAGGTGCCCCGATAGGGTCTGACGTTCTCTCTTTGCCTGACTCTATTTGTATTTGTCGGCTTGCCCTAGAAGGAACTGTCTCCACTATTTGTGAGGATCATGTTACCACAGCGATGGTAACCAATGTCATGGGTGCTCCTATTCCTCTCTCTCCTGGCAGTCACTTAGGCTCCTTTGAGGTGGTACACGTTGCTGCTTTCCAGGATTCGCCTATTATAGCATCTTCTGTTCTACAGTCTCCTCCAACATGTGACCCTGCTCACTTAGCTTCTGAGCTTGCCACATTAGTAGGCGAGATTGATTTTCCTGCTAGTTACCCACCGTCAGGCTTTGGCTTTCCCTGGTGATCCGTTAGGGGTTACGGACCGTGTGGTTCATAGAATTGATCTTCAGCCAGGCACTCATCCTGTTTACGTCCCCTCTTACAGGCTACCTCACTCTCGTTGGCTTATAGCCCAGTCCTTGGTTGATGATTTATTGAATGAAGGTGTTGTACAGGAGTCCCACTCAGAGTGGAACTCGCCTCTTCTCCTGGTGCCTAAGAAAGATGGATCTTTTCGTCCTGTTGTTGATTACAGGAAAGTCAATGAGGTCACTCTTCCAGATCATTATCCTCTGCCTATCTTAAGCGAGCTTCTTCAGTCCATTGGCACTGGTAATACGGTGTTCACCACCTTAGATTTGAAAGCAGGTTTTTGGCAGATACCCTTGGAGGAGAAGTCTAGTAAGATCACGGCCTTCTCGACTCCCAGTAGGCACTATGAATGGCTTCGTTGCCCCATGTGTTTGCGGAATGCTCCTTTGACTTGCCAGCGTTTAGTTAACTCCATTTTTCATGGCTTAATTGGGAATGAACTTTTTGTTTACCTGGATGATTTGATTCTAGCTTCCAAAGATGTGGAAAGCCACTTTTCTAAGTTGTCCATGGTCTTGCAATGTTTTGCTGAAGCTGGGTTGAAACTCAACTTACCCAAGTGTTCCTAGGTCATGTTGTAGACAAGCATGGTATCCATACCACAGGTGAAAAGATCAAGGCAGTCAAGGACTTCCCTATACCAAAGTTGGTTGAAAATGTACGTTCCTTCCTTGGACTTGCAGGATACTGTCGTGCATTCATTAAAGACTTTGCTTCAATTGCTTCCCCTCTCACTCGCCTTCTCAAGAAGGACTCTTCCTTCCAGTGGCGTGATGTCCATCAGACAAGTTTTGATTCCTTGAAGCTTGCTCTTACTGAAGCACCTGTGCTGGCTTTCCCTGATTATAGTATCCCCTTTACTATTTGTACAGATGCTTCTGGTACAGGTATTGGAGCTGTACTCATGCAACAAGTAGATGGATGTAGACCTCATGTTATTGCATATGCTAGTCGCATTCTTAACAAGCCTGAATCCCGTTACTCTGTTACTCATTTAGAGGCCCTGGCAGTGGTGTGGGCTTTAAAGCACTTCCGTGATATCATTTTTGGATATTCTATTACAGTCTACATGGACCACACTGCTGTCACTCAGCTTTTTCAGGGCAAGAATCTGTCAGGCCGCCTAGCCAGATGGTTCCTCACGATCGAGGAATTCAATCCAACCCTAAAGCATATCCCCGGGCGTGCAAACCATGTTGCTGATGCACTTTCATGGAATATCCCTGTTGCTGCTGTTACTGTGATTCATAACTTTTCCCTGCAGGATCTGGCCAAAGCTCAGCGTGAAGACCCTGTTTGGTCTGCTGTCACTTATGCTTTGGAGTGTGGTGATGATTCCACCTTACCAGCTTTACCAGTACCTCTGTACCAATTTTCCCTGCAGGACGAGGTTCTCATTTGTAATGTGGAAGTGTTTGAGCAAGATGTGGCACAGCTAGTGATCCCTGAGTCTCTAGTTCCCGTTGTTTTGTCCCTTGCTCATGATGCCCCTCAGGCTGGTCACCCAGGTCGTGACAAAACTCTGGCTATAGCACGGAAGAAGTATTATTGGCCTAAAATGTGACTAGACATTACCTCTCATGTAGCCCGGTGTAGTTCTTGTGCCCAGAACAAAGGTTCTACTAGCACTGCTCCCATCTTAGAGTACCCTACTCCTTCTCGCCCTTTTCAGACTGTGGCTATAGACCTTTTGCAACTGCCTTGTAGCACGCAGGGCTCTGTGTATGTCCTTGTGTGCGTGGATCACTTTAGTCGTTTTGTGGTCTTAGCTCCCTTACGTAACAAATCTGCACCAGTTGTAGCACATGCTTTAGTTTCTCATGTGTTGTGTTCATACACCACTCCTTCGATGCTCCTTAGTGATAATGGGACTGAATTTAGGAACGAGGTTTTGGCAGGTATTTGTGAACGTTATGGTATCAAACAGACATTCATGACTGCTTATCATCCAGTGACCAATGGTCTTGTGGAGAGGACAAACAGAAAAATTTTAGAGATCCTACGTCACCTTGCTAGTAATTTTCATGAGTCTTGGGAGGATTGGCTTCCCCATGTCAGTGCTTGTATCAATAGCACCATTAATGTTTCCACGGGCAAGACGCCTCATTATGTTATCTTTGGAGTTGAGAAACGGCTCCCATATGTGCATGACAGCCCTGCTCGTCCCCTCTACAATGTTGATGACTATAGTAAACTACAAAGTCATATGCTGCATGCCATTTATACTTCTGTTAAGAATAAACTGGATGTTTCAAAGGCCGACATGTTGAAACAACAACATGCTCATGCAACACCTGTGACCATCAGTGTTGGTGATTACGTTTTCAAAAGCATGCCTGATCGCCAGTTAAAATTAAATTGTAAATTTGAGGGCCCCCTTTTGGTGACTGAACGCCTACATCCTAACAAGTTCAGGATTTTTGACCCCTCTACAGGCCTTAGCGAGATTTCTCATGCTGATAGGCTCAAGAAGACTCAAGTGCCTATCCCTACCTTTACCCAGCCTCCTCCTGGGCCCACAGCAAGAACTTTGCCTTGTTTAGCTACCCCTCATTGTTATGACCTTAGGTCAAGGGGTCCTGTAATTACCTGAACTCTCATTGTGTAGTGTTATGTATTCTTGTGATGTTTCCCATTTATGTACTCTTGTGATGTTTCCCATTTATATATTCTTGTGAAGTTTCCCATTTATATACTCTTGTGATGTTTCCCATTTATATATGCTTGTGATGTTTCCCATTTATGTATTCTTGTGAAGTTTCCCATTTATGTATTCTTGTGATGTTTCCCATTTGTGTGTTCTTGTGATGTTTCCCATTTATGTATTCTTGTGGTGTTTCCCATTTATGTGTTCTTGTGATGTTTCCCATTTGTGTATTCTTGTATTGTAATTTGTCGTGTTTAGATATTAAGTATCATGTCCCGGACGTTCGGCAATTGCTGTATTTGTCTTTTTGTTAACTGGCGCCAGTTTTATATTCCTTTTTGTGTTGTCTGTATTGTCTTTATGTCCTCATTTTACAAAGGATTACAAAGGTGGAGCATGCCGACAGGAGACCTTTTGATCCATATCTAGGTCGGATGCAAAAAAAAATCATATATGTATGTGTTTATTTAATGTATTTGCGTGTGCTATTATATCCTTTTGTCCCACACTTCTGTCTGCCACTGTGTGTTTGTGGTATGTGTGTGGCTTGTCTTTAGGTCATTTGGATTCTCCTTGCCTTGGTTAGTCTTTTTCGTGTTTGCTCGGTGAGGGCATCGAGTGGCGCGGGCCAAGCGATGTGTTGGTGTGGTGTAGAATTGTATTCTGTTGTTTTGTTATTTATTGTATTATTTATATTATGTTATTATGTATTTATATTATAAGAGTTGGTTGTGTTGTATATCACGAATTGGAGAGCGTGGCGTTAGTATCTAAGCAGCCTTGTAAGCAGTTGCACGCATTTTGTGTTTGTGTCATGTTGCGTGTGTATCCAAATATAAACTATACGTCTATTTGCGCACTCATTAGCCACCCCTATACAAAAGAACCGGACATAATGGGAATTGTAGAGACAAAATTAAAAGGTCCATTACCACCCAACAGCATAGGACACAATGCACATAATTATTGGATTAGAAACAGAGAGATAAAACAAGGGGGTGGAGTTATGTTCCTGACTAAGAAGGATATAAATGTGAAGAGTGTCACATATGGAAAGAATAGAGTAGAGATGATTATGATAGAAGTAGAAGACAGAGATAAGAAGAGCAGAAAGTTTGTAATAAACTACGTGCCCCCAAAAACAGCCTCGTGGGAAGAGAGTGAACATAAAAGTATGTTAGAAGACACAAGAATAACATTAAACAAGATAATGGAAGATGGAGGAAGAATAGTTATGATGGGCGACTTTAATTGCAAAGAAGTCTGCTGGGAAGAGATGACAGTAAAGGGTGGAGAAGACTCATGGGGAAATGTTCTACTTGAGATGATTATTGACCACACAATGACACAATGGATTCAAGAGAACACTAGGTATAGAAATGAAGAAGAACCATCGAGACTAGACCTAATAATCACATCAGAACCTGAAATAGTGGAAAAGATAGAATACCAGGCACCAATAAGTAAAAGTGACCACATATTGATAGAACTAGAACTAAATGAGGAAAAATACAAGAAAAGAAATGAACAATATAAAAAAGGAATATTGATGTATGAAAAAACAAATTTTGATAAAATAAGAGAATTCTTTCAAAATGAAAACTGGGAAGGAATACACAAAGAAGATACAACAGTAGAAGAGAAATGGAATATTTTGACAAAAAATTATAAAAAAGGGGTGGAAAAGTATGTCCCAAGACAAAAACAAGAAAAAGAATATGTAAAGTGCTGGTACAACAAAAGTTGTAAGGAGTTAAAAGACAAAAGAGATAAAGCTTGGACCAAATGGAAGAAAAACAAAAGACCTGAAAAATGGAAACTATACAATAGTTATAGAAATGAATATGTACAAGTGTGCAGAGATGAAAAAAGAAAATATGAAAAAAATGTCATAGAAAAATGTAAAGATCAACCAAAACTATTCTACAGATTTGTAAACAACAAACTGAAAAACAAACAAGAATTAGAGAAATTACGACAAGGAGTTGAATACACAGAGGAAATAGAAATGGCAGAAATTATGAACAAGCATTTTAAATCGGTGTTTACAAGGGAGAGCATACAACCTGGAGAGATCGAATGTGAAGAGAAAGTCCCCCCTATGAAAGAAATAGAAGTAACAAAGAACGAAATAATGAAACACTTGAGTAATCTTGATGTTAGAAAATCGCATGGACCAGATGAAATAGCAAACTGGATTTTGAAAGAATGCAGGAATGAACTGGCAGACAAAATACAAAGCATAATAAACAGTTCCTTGAAAGAAGGAAAAATTCTAAAAGATTGGAAAGGAGCAAATATAGTACCTATATACAAAGGAGGAAATAAAGAGGACCCTACAAACTATAGACCAGTCTCTCTAACAAGTGCAATAGCAAAAATCTGTGAATGAATTATCAAAAGTAGATGGGTAAAGTATTTAGAAAAAAACAACGTACTAAATCCAAGGCAGTTTGGATTCAGACAAGGATGATCATGCGTCACCAATTTAATATGTTTCTATTCAAGGCTAATAGATATAATACAAGAAAGAGATGGATGGGCTGATTGTGCATTTCTAGACCTAAAAAAAGCTTTTGATAAAGTACCACATAAGAAGTTGCTTAAGAAATTAGAAACTGAAGGAGGAATACAGGGCAAACTGCTTAAATGGATTGAAGACTTTTTGCAAGAAAGAAAAATAAGAGTAGTGATAAGAGACAAACACTCTAACTGGGATGAAGTAATAAGCAGTGTTCCCCAAGGAACAGTTTTGGCCCCAATAATGTTTGCCATATATATTAATGATATGTATAAAGAAATTGAAATTTACATGAGCTTCTTTGCAGATGACGCAAAACTGTTAAAAAAAAGTGAACACGGAAGAAGATTGAGAGTCACTACAGAGTGATCTAAATAAAGTATGGGAATGGAGTAGGAAGTGGGAGATGGAGTTCAATACCAAAAAGTGTAGTATAATGGAATTTGGAAAAAGCAAAAACAGAATAACAGGATCATATAAATTGGGAGAAGAAGGAATAAAAAAGTAGAAAATGAGAAGGACCTCGGAGTCATTATTATGAATAATATGTCCCCTGAAAAACATATAAACAAGATTTTTGGAGAAACTTATAATTTAATAAGAATAATCAAAGTGGCATACATACCTGGATGAAGAAATGGTGAAGAAAATACTAATCACTTTGATAAGACCAAGATTGGAATATGCAGCAACGATGTGGTCACCAAATACAAAAAAATGTATAACAAAACTTGAAAGAATACAAAGAGCAATTACAAAATTGGCACCAACACTCTCAAAACTATCACATGAAGAGAGACTAGCAAAACTTGAGCTACAGACACTAGAGCAAAGAAGAGAGAGAGGAGATTTGATAGCTATTTACAGAATCATGAAAGGAATAGAAATTATTGATAGGATCTAATAAAATGGGATGAAAAAAATACAAGAGGACACGGAAAGAAAATCAAGAAAGACAGCTATAGAAGAGATCTGAAAAAGAATAGCTTTCCTCACAGAGTAATAGACATTTGGAACAAGTTAGATGAGAAAGTATTGTGGGCAAAAACAATACATGAATTTAAAAATAGTTTAGATAAAATGAGATATAAAGACGGGACACCACGAGCATAGCTCCCCTTCCCGTAGAATACAGCTAGGTAAATACAACTAGGTAAATACACACACACACACACACACATATATATATATGTATATATATATATATATATATATATACACATGTACATACACATATACACATACATACATACATATACCAAAGGCTTTTTCTCCCTTACACGGGGGGTAGCCAAAAAGGAAAAGGCATAGAAATCACTCCCACCCACATATACACACACACACCAAAAGACCTCTTCCTCCATATAACAATTACAATGGATACCCAAGCTTATCTTGACAAATTAGGAAATAATTTTCCTTTTGTCATTTTTTTCTCTACATATATGAGTAATATTGCAATATAAGTAATATTAAATGAATACACAAATAAATGAAGCAGTTGTTGCCATTATCTTCCAGCACAAGATTTAGCCAAAGAGCAGAAAGTGAATTATGGAGATGATATAGCTTGTACAATACGTGTTGCCAGAAAAAGGAGGTTCAATGTTGCTGAGGAAAAAAGAATTACACAAGAAATTGAACTACAGGTATTCTGTTGGTGTATTTTGGAAGCTTTTAAAATTCTTTCAAATAAAAAAAGTGACATAGATAATTTAATTGCATTTATTCAACAAAATATAGATATCATATTCACAAAATTAAAATTCAGTCAGTCTAGCATAAAGTCACACAGTCAATATATTTATCACTTTTTCATCATAGTTTTGCTTGCTGTTGGCAATCTCTCACAAGGAATAACAATGACCTGTAGGAGGTATTGCTTTTATTCCTTGTTTTGTGTTAAACTTGTGGTGCTCAGTGAGAGCATTGGCTCTCTGCACTGTTATTCACCACCTTCAAATTCACATTGTGATCTGTTGTTCATTGAGGTGTACACAATCTTTCCACATTCTGGGATCCTTGCCCAGGAACTGTTCTTTTTTTGCCATCCAGTGTGAGGACATTAGATGTATTCAATGTATTTTGTCATAATGCAGGATCATTGATAGAATATGCAATATTAATATTATTTATTTTATTTTTATTTATTATTATTTTTTTTTTTTTACAGACTCAGATAAATAGGCTCTTCCTTGATGAGAAGTTTCGCCAGATGGAAGATGTCCGCAAGAAATATGATGGTGATGAAGAGGAGAAGGCACAGGAAGAAATTATGAGAATAGAACAGCAGTGTGTGAGTAGAGGAGTGCTGTGGAATTAAGGTTCCATGCATAAACACTCCAGGAATATTATTAGAAACTTTTGACAATAGGAAAAATGGGAATTATGATTAATGAATTTTCAAGATAAGAAATTAAACACTTGCCAACATTAGAGTAGAGAATAAGTAGTTCATTGAGTGTTGTGTTATGAGATTGTTACAATCCTATGAAATGTAGGATTTTTGTCAAAATTCCCACATTGTTATTGGTTGTATTTCTTTCACCAGGATGACTCCATAGCAGAAGTAAATAACATGTTTGCCAAGCTTGATGAAAGACGAAGAGTAAGTATTGAAAGTCCAAGAGAGAGAGAGAGAGAGAGAGGTTGGGGTGGGGAGACCATGAGAGAGAATTATTTTGTTCATCCTGTGTAACTTTCTTCTGGAGAAAGCATAAAGCGGTATATGATAAAGTAAAACACAGGTGATGGTGGCAAAGAGAAGAATGTATGCATATACCAAATTATAGTGTATGGGGTTGGAGCCATGCTAGTTAGGTCATGTCTGTCTGTACTTATCAAAGCTTGCCTAAAATCCATTTATGTTGTTTGTCTGGATTATTTCTTCTCTTGATTGATGTATGTAGGAAGCTATACTTTTGCAATTTCTGCTATGACCTCTTGTTCTTTCACCCCATACTAACAGATTGTCCATTTTTCGTCCTTTCTCTATTGTAAATATCACCATCATATCACCTCTCCCTCCTCACTCCTCAAATGTGGCATCCATATTTTCCAGTCTCTCCTCTTATGTTATTTCAGTCAGGCTGGCGATCATTCTGGTTGTCACACTTTGTATTCTGTTTGTCAAGTCTTTTTCATGTAGTGACCATACCACTGCTGGGACAGTATTTCAAAGAATTGTGAATATAGAGTAGGCTACTTTATTATATTTTGTTGTATTATTATTATTATTTTTTTTTTTTTTGTCGTATATTTAATCATTTTCATTTATCTATTTATATATTTTTTTATTTTCTGTTTGGGAGATTATTCTCACCAATGACTGCCCCATGGGACGACCCTTTATCACTCGGTCCTTCTCTCATTTCTAGATTTTTTTTCTATGTACCCAGGATTTTTCCCCACTTACAAGGAGGTTGCGAAGTCATTTCTAGACAATTTGATGAATGCAATCTGTATTAGTATGGAGATGACATAGGTTGAGTGGATGAGAGGATAGCAAAAAAGGAGAATATTTTTTCTTCTTGGGTGTTGAAAGTTTATTATATATGAATGGCTTTCACAGATACTGTAGGGGAAAAGGTATTCATTTCTCCTGCTTATTTCTTTTCTTTTGCTGATGTCTTCAATGAGGGCACCTTGATTCCAGGCTTGGTAATGGGAATTTTTTAGAGTAATATGTAAGAAGAAATATACTATAGGATGCATGCTTGTGTAGGCCATGAATAATTTATAATTTAGGGACCTTGTCAAAATTTACAATATTTTATTTCTTAGCAATAAGGTATTGTAGTTTTTACTTCTTCAGGTCACCTTGTAGGTATAGCTTAGTTCTTTTGAAAGGTTTTACTGTCAACCTTTCAAATTATCCTTACTATTTCAGTTATTTAGAGTTTGTTTAGTAGGAAACTTGTAAAATATCCTCAAGTTTATCATGGAACTTAACGAGAATATCCTAATTCACTAATTAAAAAAAAACTAAAACGGGTATTAATCTGCCCCTTGACTAATTAGCTGATACCTACAAAGTAAGGTGGTTAAGTATGGGAGAGGAACATGACTCCTTTCATTTCCATCAGACTTGTACTTTTCATTCGTTTCCACATAAATCACCCATGTATTCTCTGTGTTGTAAGAGGCACAGTAGAGGGGACAGGGGACATTGTAGGCCAGCAATTTCATGCACTGAAAAGACTATCTATATACCGAAGGCTTCTACCCCCCTTATGAAAGGGTTGTTTGTTTTTAGATTCTTTACAAGAGAAGCTCACTGGCCAAGTGGGTTAGGGTGTTGTTACTTGAGGCAAAGGTCAAGGGGATGGTGGTTCGAATCCTGCCACTGATGAAGTTGAACCAAGGGCATGGTTCATTAAATTCCATGCTACAAAGTCCTCTGAAAGGGGCAAAGTCCTGGCCTCCTGTTAGGGGGGAGTTTGTGATGTTAAACCATATCTTCACAAGATACTTTAGCTTTTAACACTTTAGTGATAAGGGTATCTATCCAAAGCTAAGTATCAAGAAGGCCTGATAGTTATTTGAATTAATTTATTCATATTTTGAGAAAGTCAGTAATTGACATTTAAAAAGAAGTCCTTTAACTATAGGATGGGGATATTTACTATAGGGTGGGGATATTCGGCTGAGTATATTCACAAGGCACCCAGCACTGCTCTTCAAGTCCTCTTGTAGATCATTACACTGGCCTGCGAAGTTTCAAAGGTAAAGCATCTGATAACTGATTCTAGGGTAATTTGCTATGCAGAATCTAAAAATCACACTCATTTTGTTCAATCAGGTCACGTTTTTGAGATACGAGGCGGTAAAAATAATTTAAAACGCCATTTAGTGCTATTTATTCCCTTTAATTTTGGAAAAATATTCTTGACAAAAAAAAAAAAATTGTCTTGCATAGTTCAGAAGATAAAGAGGATATATTACAGAAAATCTAATCATGGATGAAGGGCCTTTTCAGTGACTTTCTCCTGTGTTGGGCAGCCACCACATCTCGTTTCAAACACAACAGTAGTCCGCAAGAAAGTTCACATCCCACCGGCCTTGGTAGCGTTCTTCCATGACACGAATATCCTGGTGGAAACATTCTCCCTGTTCCTCACTGAAGTCACCACAGTTCTGAGGGAAATAGTCTAAGTGGGACTGTAGAAAGTGCATTTTGACTGACATGCGAGCCCCTAATTTTTGATAGCTGTTCAAGAGCTGATCGACTTCTTTCTCATATTCTGCACTTCGGTTATTTCCTAGAAAGTTTCTTATCACTGACTTAGCGACCACCAAACGGACAGCTCAGCTGCATTCAGTGCATCGTCAAACATGGAGTCCTTCATAAGTTCCCTTATCTGAGGCCCATCAAAGATGCCAGCCTTAAGCTTTTCCAGACTGATCCGAGGAAACTTCTGTTGAAGAAAAGTAAATCCCATGCCGTCCTTGTCCATTGCCTTCACAAAGTTCTTCATCAGTCCCAGTTTGATATGTAAAGGTGGGGAGTAAGACCTTGTTTGGTTCAACAAGAGAACGAGCCTGAATATTGTGTGAACCAGGTTCCAAACGTTGTCGTGGTGGCCATTCTTGTCTGACAAAATGTTGATCATCAGCCCGACTATCCCACAAACACAAAAAGCATGGATTCTTTGTGTACCCACCCTGTAGTCCCAAAACCAATCCAACTACCTTAAGATCTCCACAGATCAACCAACCATGGTCATTGTAGTTCAGAGCAGACAGTAGCTGATCCATGTTGTCATGAGTTTCTTTCATTTGCACCGAATGACCGATTGGAATTGAAGAGTATTTATTTCCGTTGTGAAGGAGGTCTGCCTTGAAACTTCTGCTGGAAGAGTCGATGAACAGTCTCCATTCAGTAGCAACATAGTCCAGCCCCATTGATTGAATCAAACCAGCAATGTTGTTGCAGTAAACTAATGACGAGTCCTTCTGGGTTGTGAAGAACTGTCTAAATTCTCTTTCACGCTCTCGGTACCAAAAGAATGTTGTCTCAGGTGCTAGCAAATTTTTCTCACGAAGACGAAAACCCAGAAGCTGTGCTGATTCCTTTGATAGGTTTAGATCCCGTTTCAGGTCATTGAGATCTGCTTGTGTTAGAGGCACTGGCCGGTCATTCTCTTCTGGCATGTATTCTCCACCCTCTGCCCTGTCTAGTGCGTTATCAGATTCCGATTCAGAGCTAGATTACATTGCAACATCTGGCTCGGGAATGGGCAGGCCTGGACCATGAGGGACTGGTCGTATGGCAGACGAAACATTAGGATACTGAATACAATGCTTGTTCTTGCGGTTGACTCCTTTAAGATTAGTCATGCAGAAATAGCAGTCTGACACATGATCTTTACCCTCTCTCCAAACAATTGGAACAGCGAATGGCATACTCTTCCTTTTTTTATTTCTCCAATCACGCAAGTTCTCGACACATGTTTTGCAGCTAACATGGGGTGCAAATGGCTTGTCCTGGTCCCCAAGCTTAACTCCAAAGTAAGCATGATATGCCTTCTTCACAAAATCAGTTATATTTACTAGTCGACAAGGAAGAATCACATTACCACATATGTAGCAGAACCTATCAGGATGATTTGTGCATTTGCGTTCCATTTTCTGTCAATCTAAGATACGTGTCCAAAATAGAAACACACGAAGCACAGATTCTTGTAAAAAGCACAGATTCTTATAAAATCAGTCACATTGATTGGAGATCACACTTTTCTAAACCATTTTTAGTTTCAGTGTTGTCAATGCAGTTTGTCAATGTAGTCAATGCAGTTTCAGTTACGGTTTCAGTTTCCTGAAAGTAAACAAAAACATCATTAGGTTTCAGTATCAGTTTCGGGGTGCTACAGTATAATTTTTATGCAAAGAAAATAAGAATAGGCTATACCTGCAGCCTCGTTTTCCTTATACTTAGTACTATACAAGGCCCAAAAGTCGCACTTCTCATATCTCAAAAACTAGACCTGATCCAAGGAAACGGATGGCATTTTTGGATTCAGCGCACCAAAAAACCTATAAATCACTTGAAAAACCTTCGACCTTTGAAAAAAAAAATTAAACGCAGGCCAGTGTTATGGGAAGAAATATTGGGCTAGTGCCTAAGTTGTGTGAGTATTGGGTTATTTCTCTACTTAGAGCTAGTAACAGGATGAGGAAAATAGTCACTTGTTTTCATTTTTCCTTTTCTTGAAAAAGCAGCAGAAAAGATACTGGAAGTTAAAAAGGGTCTTGCGGTTAGATCCATGACTTGAGTGTCAATCTTTGTAGGGAGATTAAGGTGTTGATGGGCTTGTAAAATAAGTGCTCAGATATTTATCCTTTTTTACATCTATCCTGAACACATACAAAGCAAAGGGCTTTTTCCACAAAAGGAGGGAATGACCAAGCGAAAGCATACATTCACTCCACACCTATCCCAAACCCATAATTGTATTTACCTAATTGTCCATCTATATACCAAAGGGTTTCTTCCTCCTTATAAGGTGGTTCTGTTTTTTTTCTCTGTCATACGAAGTTGTACCAAGGTTGACCAACTTGCATTCATGTTCTTGATTCCTCAGAAACGTGAGGTTCCAGACTACTTGTGTGGAAAGATCAGTTTTGAAATTCTGAGAGATCCTGTGGTTACTCCTAGTGGGATAACGTATGACCGCAAAGATATTGAAGAGCATTTACAGGTAAGTGCATATTCACAGAGCTCCTAGTTTTATTCTTCTAGAAGATTAAAATTTAATTTTCTGTCTTAATCTTAGGTGGTTGTATTCAATGTTGGGGTGGACTGTAGACTTAAATAGGACTTTTGAAGCATTGGGGGTTTACTTGGTTTAGGAATTGTCCTCTCTGCTGATTTAAAACATTTGGCTTTAACCAGAACAAATCCATAAAGTTGATCTTGTCAAATTTTGTAATTTGCTTTGATCTATTTTATATGTATATTTAGAATGCCCACCTGAGCTTAATTGTGAGGTTTTAGCACCAGATGTTTAAGTTATATTAATGAAAAGATAAAATTTCATTTATATAGGCCATTTTTTATAATTAGGTTTTAATTCATATCATGTACATATATTTATCACTAACCTTAGAATCCTTGATTTATGTTCTACTACTGTGTACTTGCTCCAGCGTGTTGGCCATTTCGACCCAATCACCCGCACAGACCTCACCGTCGATCAGCTGATCCCCAACTTGGCCATGAAAGAAGTTGTGGACTCATTCCTCACGGAAAATGAATGGGCTTTAGATTATTAAGTTGGTAGTCATAAAATCTTTCAGCTCTACTGGGTTGGATTGGGTAGGGGGTTTTGTGCTGTTGATCAGAAATTTATGTATTCCATGAAAATGGTAACTTTTGCTGTCTGTGTCACTATGTAGAAGAGCCAACCTTTTTCATTACAGGCATTTTATGCTGGTAATATACTAGCTTTATGTATTAGAAATACTCTTGTGGTGTTTCTCTCATGAACCAATTTATTATGTGTACATTTTTTGTGCTCTGTTGTAGTATTTTTCAGGTATTTCCTTTAGTCAAAAGACAGTTCTCTTCAGCTCAAGGGATATTTTCTCTCCAGTAAAGGATAAACCTATGTTGATTTCATCTTTATGAGCCAGTCTCTGGGGTCAGTGATGGGCACCTGCTAATGGTGGTCCATTGTGATGAATGTCATAGATAATCATCTCCCTGCCACCATCTTTGTACAAAGGATTACATAGGCAGAGCATGCTGACAGGAGACCTTTTGGTCCATAATTAGGTCGGATGCAAAAAAAAGATATAATAATGATAAATAAAAATAGAATGAAATAAATATTGTAATAACATAAATAATAATAAAATAAATAAATGCATAGGTCATCTCACCCTTCACTGTCATCTCTTCCCAGCAGATTTCTTTACAATTAGAGTCACCCATTATAACTATTCTCCCTCCATCTTCCATTATCTTACTTAGTGTTATCCTTGTGTCTTCTAACATATTTTTGTGTTCTCTCTCTTCCCACGAAGCTGTTTTAGGAGGCACATAATTTATCACAAGCTTCCTGCTCTTCCCATCCCTTTCCTCCACTTCCATGATAATCATCTCTACTCTATTCTTTCCATATGTAACATTCCTCACATTTATAACCTTCTTAGTCAGGAACATAACTCCACCCCCATGCTTTACCTCTCTATTTCTAATCCAATAATTATATGCACCATGTCCTACACTGTTGTGTGGTAATTTTGTCTCTACAATTCCCATTATGTCCAGTTCTTTTTCCTTTAGGTAATCATTCAGTTCATTCAAGCCTATTATTTAGCCATATATATTTGTGTAAGACACTTTTGATTTTCTGCTACCTCCATCCTGTTTTCTGTTTCCCTTCCATTTTTTTTATGCTATGAATCATTTCCTCACTTTCATATCCACTACTCTTCAATAGAATTTCTCTTTGTCTGACTCTGTTCTGTTCTCGTTTGTTTCCTTAGCTTCTATTCTTTTTGTTTTCTCTTCCTCAGTTTCCTCTTTATTCATCTCTCTTTTCATCCATACCTGTTTATATAACTCACTTTTCGCTAATTTCCCTGTTTTTGATCAGATATTCTCTGCTGTCATTGGAATTCTATTAGTACATGGTCACTCTTTCCTATTGGTGTTTTGTAATCTATTCTGTCTACAATTTCAGGTTCTGACGTAAGTATTAAATTTAGTCTTGAAGGTTCCTCATTATTTCTGTATCTGGTATTTTCCTTTATCCACTGAGTCATTGTGTATTCAATGGTCATATTGAGTAGCATGCTGCCCTATATGTCCTCTCCACCCCTTACTGTCATTTCTTTCCAACATATTTCTTTTGAGTTAAAATCACCCATAAATACTGTATTTCCTCTTTCTTTCAGTATATCATTTAATTCATATTTAGTATCTTCTAACAATTTGGAATGATCGTGTTCTGTCCAGAACTGTGTTTTGGGGGTCACATACACTACTACAAATTTTCTACTTTTATCATAATTGATTCTACCTTGTTTTTTCCTTCTGTTAACTTTGTCACATTTAATTCTTTCCTGGTCAGAAATAGTACTCCTCTCCTTGTTTTTCCTTCCTATTCTTCATTCAGCAGTTGTATAGACCTTGTCCCACAGTGTTTTGTGACAGATTACCTTTTAGTTTAGTTTCTACAATTCCCATTATGTCCGGTTTTTCTGATGCCAGGTAATCATCTAGTTCATTCAGTTCTGAGATCATTCCATCTATGTTGGTATAGGCTAACTTTAATTTCTTCCTTTCTTGTCTTTTTCTGTCTGCTTTGTTTCCTTTTTCCTGATATACCATTTTCTCAGCCTCAGGTCCACCACTTTCCAAAAAAAAATATTCTTTTCAGTCTCAGTTCTTTTTTCATTTTTTTTTTATTCGCTTCATTTCTAAACTCCTTTTCTTTTTCTTTTTCTTCATCACTCATTTCTTTTTCTTTTTTATACATACATTTTGTGATTTTCACTGTTTGCTAATTTTGCTGTTCAGGATAGTACTTCCTCTGCTATCATTTGTGACCTAAGTTTTACTTATAGTGGCCTATATTGTTTTTCTTTTGAGTATTTACCTATTCTATGTTTCCTCGATTTCATTATCCAATGTTTCATCCTCCTCTTGAGTCTTTCAGAATTTCTTTAGCGATCTCTTTTTCCTCTTTTTCTCTCGTATATCTGTCTGTTCCTAGGAGCACCATGCTTTTCTTTAATGCCATAGATTACAAAGCATCTTTTTTGTCCACTGTATCCCTAACCAAATTTCCTTTCTCTTTAACCCCTTCCATACGGTGCCGCACACGTAGGCGTCATGGACTTAGATCTCGGTGGCAGCAGCCAATGCCAGCCGTACGACGTGTCGTAATAATACTCGCATCATAAAATATCGTCACCGCTTATATTGATCGTTCTCTCTTCACCCGTGAATTCTGATAACCATAGAAAATGCGATTACAAAAGAATTAGAAAGAATGTCATTATGGAGGGGCGACTACAATATATATAATCAAGACGCCGATATGGCAGCCTCGCGAATACACTCGCTCCCCATGACGCCTATGTGTGCGGCACCGTATGGAAGGGGTTAATCACTTGGATTACCATTTCCTTCGCATTCTCCTTAACTTGTTGTTCCATTATCTCCTTAAAAGATAATTTTTGACTTTCCTGTTCCATCTTCCACTGTTTCTTTATTGCTTGGAAGTAATTTTCTTTAATCTTTTCTTCCACTTTCTCAGTCACTGCCCGTATTTGATCCTTCATCTCATTCTTTAATGCCTCATTCCTATTCATATCTTCATTTTTCAATCTTTTATTTTCTCCCTTTATCCTATTCAGTTCCATTTTCAATTCATCCATTTCCCTGTTATTTTCTTCATTGGCCTTTCTTAATAGGGCTACTTTTTTATATATACTTTTGGATTCAATTTTGAGTTCGATTATTTCATCTAACAATTCATTGATTTCCCTATTTCTTATAATATTTTTAAACCTAGGTTCTCAATCCCTGTCTATCCCTCTATACATATTGCTATTGTTACTATCAAACCTTTGGTATGTCTTTTGGGGTCTCGTTCAGGCACTTTTGATTACACCAAGTGGGGACTGAAGCGGGGACTCAATTGGGGACTTAAGCGGGGACTCAATTGTACTTATGTCAAGACATCTCTTTTCAATTTCCTTTTCTCTAAATACTTCGATCATTTCATCCATTGTTGTCACTGATCGTGCAAAAAGAATAATTGAACAAAGATACAAAGACTACATTGTTGGTCACATTAACTACAATACTCCCTTCCCGTTTGTAAACAACCAGGCAGTGGTTGTTTGGTTCCAAAATGGTGTGTTGTGTGTGTGTGTGTGTGTATATTTACCTAGTTGTATTTTACGGGAAGGGGAGCTATGCTCGTGGGGTCCCGTCTTCATATCTCATTTTATCTAAACTATTTTTAAATTCATGTATTGTTTTTGCACACACCACTTTCTCATCTAACTTGTTCCAACTGTCTATTACTCTGTGAGGAAAGCTGTTCTTTTTCAAATCTCTTCTATAGCTGTCTTTTTTTTTATTTTCTTTCCGTGTCCTCTTGTATTTCTGTCATCCCATTTTATCAGATTCTCTCTATCAGTAATTTCTATGCCTTTCATGATTCTGTAAATAGCTATCAAATCTCCTCTCTCTCTTCTTTGCTCTAGTGTCTGTAGTTCAAGTTTTTCTAGTCTCTCTTCATATGATAGTTTTGAGAGTGTTTGTGCCAATTTTGTAATTGCTCTTTGTATTCTTTCAAGTTTTTTTATACATTTTTTTGTACTTGGTGACCATATCGTTGCTGCATATTCCAATCTTGGTCTTATCAGGGTGATTAGGATTTTCTTCACCATTTCTTCATCCAGGTATGTAAATGCAACTTTGTTCTTATTAAATTATAAGTTTCTCCAAAAATCTTATTTATATGTTTCTCAGGTGACATATTATTCATAACAATGACTCCCAGGTCCTTCTCATTTTCTACTTTTTTTATTCCTTCTTCTCCCAATTTATATGCTCCTGTTATTCTGTTTTTGCTTTTTCCAAATTCCATTATACTACACTTTTTTGTATTGAACTCTATCTCCCACTTCCTACTCCATTCCTGTACTTTATTTAGATCTCTCTGTAGTGATTCACAATCTTCTTCAGTTTTCACTCTTTTCAGTAGTTTTGCATCATCTGCAAAGAAGCTCATATAGCTTTCAATTCCTTCATCCATATCATTAATATATATAGCAAACATTATTGGGGCCAGAACTGTTCCCTGCGGAACACCGCTTATTACTTCATCCCATTTTGAGTGCTGGTTTCTTATCACTACTCTCATTTTTCTTTCTTGCAAAAAGTCTTCCATCCAATTTAGTAGTTTGCCCTGTATTCCTCCTTCAGTTTCTAATTTCTTAAGCAACTTCTTATGTGGTACTTTGTCAAAAGCTTTCTTTAGGTCTAAAAATGCACAGTCCGCCCATCCATCTCTTTCTTGTATTATATCTATTAGCCTTGAATAGAAACATATTAAATTGGTGACGCATGATCGTCCTTGTCTGAATCCAAATTGCCTTGGATTTAACACTTTGTTTTTTTTTCTAAATATTTTACCCATCTACTTTTGATAATTCTTTCACAAATTTTTGCTATTGTACTTGTTAGAGAGACTGGTCTATAGTTGGTAGGTTCTTTATTTCCTCCTTTATATATAGGTACTATATTTGCTTTTTTCCAATCTTCTGGAACTTTTCCTTCTTTCAAGGAACTATTTAGTATGCTATGTATTTTGTCTGCCAGTTCATTCCTGCATTCTTTCAGTATCCAGTTTGCTATTTCATCTGGTCCATGCGATTTTCTGACATCAAGATTACTCAAGTGTGTTAATATTTCATTCTTTGTTCTATTTCTTCCATAGGGGGGACTTTCTCTTTCCAGTCGTTCTCTTCAGGTTGTATGTTCTCCCTTGTAAACACTGATTTAAAATGTTTGTTCATAATTTCTGCCATTTCCATTTCCTCAGTGTATTCAACTCCCTCTTGTCTTAATTTCTCCAAGTCTTGTTTGTTTTTCAGTTTATTGTTTACAAATCTGTAGAATAGTTTTGGTTGATCTTTACACTTTTCTATGATATCTTTTTCATATTTTCTCTTTTCCTCTCTGCACGTTTGTACATATTCATTTCTATAACTGGTATATATTTTCCATTTTTCAGGTCTTCTGTCTTTTTTCCATCTGGTCCAGGCATTGTCTCTTTTGTCTTTTAACTCCCTACAACTTTTGTTGTACCAGCATTTTACATATTCTTCCACTCCTTTTTTGTAAATTTTTGTCAAAATATTCCATTTCTCTTCTACTGTTGTTTCTTCTTTGTATATTTCTTCCCAGTTTTCCTTTTGAAAGAATTCTCTTATTTTATCAAAGTTTGTTTTTTCATACATCGTTCTTCCTTTTCTATATTGTTCATTTCTTTTCATATATTTTTCTTCATTAAGTTCCAGTTCAATCAATATGTGGTCACTTTTACTTATTGGTGTTTTATATTCAATTTTGTCCACTATTCTAGGTTCGGATGTAATTATTAGGTCTAGTCTCGATGGCTCTTCTTCATTTCTATACCTAGTGTTCTCCTGTATCCATTATGTCATTGTATGGTCAGTAACCATCTCAAGTAGAGCGTTTCCCCATGAGCCGTCTCCACCCTTTACTGTCATTTCTTCCCAGCAGATTTCTTTGCAATTAAAGTCGCCCATCATAACTATTTTTCCTCCCTCTTCCATTATCTTGTTTAATGTTATCTTTGTGTCCTCTAACATACTTTTATGTTCACTCTCTTCCCATGAGGCTGTTTTCGGGGGCACATAATTTATCACAAACTTTCTGCTCTTCTTATCTCTGTCTTCTACTTCCATCATTATCATCTCTACTGTATTCTTTCCATATGTGACACACTTCACGTTTATATCCTTCTTAGTCAGGAACATAACTCCACCCCCTTCCTTTTTCACTCTGTTTCTAATCCAATAATTATATGCATCATGTCCTACACTGTTGGGTGGTAGTGGACCTTTTAATTTTGTTTCTACAATTCCCATTATGTCTGGTTCTTTTTCAAATAATCATTCAGCTCATTCAATCCTGTTATTAATCCATCTATATTTGTGTAAGACACTCTTAGTTTTCTGCCACTTCCATTGTGTTCTCTGTTTCCCTTTTGTTTTTCTCTTGTATGTCGACTTTCTTTAGTTTCATATTCACTACTCTCCAATAGAATCTCTCTTTTTCTGACTCCGTTCTTATCTCGTTTTTTTCCTTAGCTTCAAGTCTTTTCTGTTTTTCTTCCTCTCTTTCCTCTTTATTCATTTCCCTTTTTATCCATACCTTTTTATATTGTTCACTTGTTGCTAGTTTCCCTGTTTTGGATAAGATATTCTCAGCCGTAGTTTGTGACCTGAATTTAATCTTAATTGGTCTGGTCTTGTCTGTACTATATTTCCCGAGCCTGAATTTCTCTTCGATTTGTTTCATTATTTCTGGTTCATCTTCCTGAACTAATTCTAGTAAATTTCTTACTTTTTCATTTTCCTCTTTGATTCTTGTGGTTCTATCTGGGTTATGTTTCTCTTCCATTCCTAATATAATTATACATTTCTTTCTGTCTGCTAAGTCTCTTACTATATTCTCCTTCTGTCTCATCACTTTAATAACTGAGTTTTCAGTTTCATTCATTTGCTGTCTGATTATGTCAGTGAATGCAACTTTGCTATTTTCTTGGATTTTTTTCCAACCCTCCTTGTTCTCCTTATAATTCTCTTTTAAGACTTTCTCTTCTTTTACTTTTAACTGTTTTTTTAATTCTTCAATTTCCTTAGTTAAGTTTTTGTTCGCCTTCTCTAGTTCTTCCAATTTTTCAACTCTCCGTACAATGTTGTTAACATGACCGAACCTACGCTCCAAGTCCTCGATCATCTTATCGACCTTCTCTTCTAGTCTTGTCAGTCGGGGGGGGTTTGTGTCCCCCCCCCACCCTCTTTAAATCCCTGGAAAATATTCTCATCACTTTCTACTGTGTTGCTCTTATCTATACTTCTAATCTTTACATTTTTATTAGACATTTCATCGTCGCTCAGCTGGTCGGGGGGCCGTTTGTTTACCTTTCGCCTGTCTGCCTGGGCCAAGTCCTCTCCTTCCTCATTTCCTTCCATTTCCCTCAGCAATCCCTCCCCTTCTCTTTCCCTACTTTCCCTCTACCCCACGAGCAATTTCCCCCCACCCTGTAAATACAATAGGCACTTCTCTTTGCGTTGGGATCCACGAAACTCCAATTTTCTTCAGAACGTCTTCCAAGCCGTCCGTTCGTTGAAGGGTGTGTGTGTGTGTGTGTGTGTATTTACCTAATTGTATTTACCTAGTTGTATTTTACGGGAAGGGGAGCTATGCTCGTGGTGTCCTGTCTTCATACAGTAGAAGCCCGATTTAATGAATCTCAATTTAGCGGAAGCTCAAATTATCGAACTGCAAATAGCAATAACGAAAATGCTCAACTTAGCGGAAATGGTCCGCTAAATTGACAATTTTCCGCTAGCTGGCCAGACGCGCGTCTACAGAAATAGCTCAATTTAGCGGGAACGGCAAGCTAAGTTGAGCATTTTCCGTCAACTGGCCACATGCGTGTCTCAGAGTCCAATGTTACCAGATGTTACCAGATGTTACCAGATTGTGGTGGTGGAGTCAAGGAAAAATTTATAATTTAGTACTTTGGAGGTATATAAATATATACAGACGCTCCTCAACTTACATTTTAGTTACGTTCCGAACGGCCTAACGTAAGTTGAAAATGAACGTAAGTTGTTACTGTACCATACATTCGTAAATTCTATTACCGTATCTTATAAAACACCCCTAAATCATTAATTGTACACATAACATTCTAAAATGATAACATTAATTTCAAATAAATTAAATTCAAGCAACATAAATTGAGATGGTGGAGGAGGGGGAGGCAAGGCACGTTCAGTCTGTCGTTTGTGTCATGTAAACAATGGACGCAGCGTCATGCGTAAGTATCGTTTGAACTACGGAGAGCGCGCTAAACTAAAAAAATCACTTAATTTTTTTTTTTTTACAATTTTTTTACAATCGGTTCAAACGTAAAATCGAAAAAACGTAAAACGAATGAACGTAAGTAGAGGAGCATCTGTATATATATATATACCGTATTTTTCGGACCATAAGGCGCGGGCAAAATCCTTAAAATTTGCCAAAATCGGGTGGTGCGCCTTATCGTGTGGCTTCAGTGCAAAAAAAATGCCTCGGATAGTGACGTACTATTTTGACACGTTTCGTAGCTAGCCTGCCGACGGCGACAGTGCATAGGCTTAACAAAAGTTACAACCAAGTTATAACCAAGGTGCATGTATCTTGACAAGAAAATTGCGAAAACTTCGACAGTTTTCGGGTCCATGCCACCGCATTCATTCACGCTATCATGGCTATGACATGATAGCGTCCACAACACAGACAGCCATTTTGCATTGGTCTAGTCTCGCTCCACTCAGACTAGTCATTTGGATATTTTTTTAGTTTCGATCATGGGCGCAATATAGCAATATAAAATTAATTATTAATTTTGTAAATTAAAATGTATCAACGTAATATGCTAATGAAAGAAGTCGGTAGCATAGGATCGGGACGCCAACGTCTCTCACGACAACGAGGACGAGCCGGATGACATTTAATTTGCAGGTAATGATTTATTAAACACAGGTTAGATTAGGTTAGACGAATTTATCACCCTTTCATTTCTTCGACGTCGGCATCTATAATAAACATGGCGTACCATTCGTCCGACACGACTTCGTTACTTACGAAATCCGTTTCAGCATTTTTTTTCCGCTCACGAAATTGCATATTACGTTGATACATTATAATTTACAAAATTAATAATTAATTTTATATTGCTATATTGCGCCCATGGTCGAAACAAAAATTTACCTTCATTTGTAATCTTGTGTTTTTAAGTGAATAGAGAATTCCGGGAATAAACTGCTACTGTTGGTTTTATTCCCCACAATTCCCGTAACATGTTTGTTGTTTTATAGGGGTATTGGCAGGGCAGACCGTCTATGGAGGTGGTCTGATTTCACTGACCAAAATGAAAATATATATAATTTATTTTTGTAATTTTGCTAAATCCCAACCGATTTTTCTCATTCAACAACGAAAATGTTCAGTTCTGAATGCACTCACATTTGCATGATATCCGATGACGAGACCAGGTTAGCTAGGTCAACATGAAAATGGAATTCCTGATATTTGAGCTGAAGTAGTTCTCATGGTATGCAGAAAGTCGCTATGAGTACAATGCAATTTGAATTATCCATCTAGGTGTCCTAGTTCTCTAGATATTGCATTTTGAAGGGAAAATCGGGCCGAAACGTGCGGTCTGACTAATCGCCGATCAAACGTAAACAATGACGGTTTTTACTGACAGGCACAATTTTATATAAGAATTTAGCATATGGTTGCATTATTTGACCTATTTTCTTTAGAATGTGTGATTTCCGTGTAATTTAAACAAAGAATTACGTTTTTATCCTCTGTAAAATTACCCACCACAGCTACGAATACCGTCATATTACATGAAAATCACACAATTTTAAGAAAATAGTTTGAATAATTCAACTACATGCAATCTATTACATGTAACAGTAACAAACTTAATAGTGTAGCTTGATCCATACCACCAATGATCATAGATAGCGGGCAGGACGAATCGTAGCTGTGGTCCGTAATATTACGGAGGATAAAAACGTAACTTCTCTTTGATCATATTACATGAAAATCACACATTTTAGAGGAAAATAGTTCAAATAATTCAACTATATGTCTATTACACTAATAACATAATATTAAGAAACTTAATAGAGTGAAGTTTGATTCATACCACCAGTGATCATAGATAAGATGGCGGGATGGACGTTGATGCTGTTGTTATCCGATAATCCGTCCCGATAGAAAAAAAAAAAAAAAAAAAAAAAAATTAGTACCACCGATTTCTCAGCTCTTCCGTAACACGCTGCCTTTAATGTATAAGAACAATCCGCGAGACTAGTAGTTTTCGTTCATTTTGGTCAGTTGCCAATACACTGAATTTATTTAGCTAATTTTTTACACTGAAACATAAACCAATTTTCGATTTACTGCTGAATGCAAGCCGCCATGTTTATCTTATGGTTTTATGTACCGACAGGTAACTGATGATGTAATTGTTTGAAATTTACTACGATCGTAGTAAATACACTCGCATAACATTTGTATGAATGAAATTTCCCGCGGTATGTAAATTTGGCCGTTTGCATGGCGTGCGCATAAAATGACGCGCTATTGTGCTCGTCATCGACGGTGGCGCCTCAGGTGGTGTTTGACCTACCTAACCAGGTGCGCCTTATGTAAGGACGGGGAATAGCAAATTACGGGTGCGCCTTATGGTACGAAGCGCCTTATGGTCCGAAAAATACGGTATATATATATATATATATATATATATATATATATATATATATACATACTATAATATACAATAATATATATAAAGTATAATTTTAGCAGAAATATATTCAAGTAGAAATAGACGGTATAATAGGAAAACAAAATAATGAAACAGTAAGTTGATGGGAAAATTCAAAATCAGTACGCGAGAGTAATCACCACGAAAACACTTGATGGAGTTCAACACTAAAAAGTGTATAATGGAATTTGGAAAAAGCAAAAACAGAATAACAGGAGCATATAAATTGGGAGAAGAAGGAATAAAAAAAGTAGAAAATGAGAAGGCCCTGGGAGTCATTCTTATGAATAATATGTCACCTGAGAAATATATAAATAAGATTTTTGGAGAAACCTATAATTTAATAAGAACAATCAAAGTGGCATTTACATACCTGGATGAAGAAATGGTGAAGAAAATTCTAATCACTTTGATAAGACCAAGATTGGAATATGCAGCAACGATGTGGTCACTAAGTACAATTTTTTTTATAAAAAACTTGAAAGAATACAAAGAGCAATTACAAAATTGGCACAAACACTCTCAAAACTATCATATGAAGAGAGACTAGCAAAACTTGAACTACAGACACTAGAGCAAAGAAGAGAGAGAGGAGATTTGATAGCTATTTACAGAATCATGAAAGGCATAGAAATTATTGATAGAGAGAATCTGATAAAATGGGATGACAGAAATATAAGAGGGCACGGAAAGAAAATCAAGAAAGACAGCTATAGAAGAGATCCGAAAAAGAACAGCTTTCCTCACAGAGTAATAGACAGTTGGAACAAGTTAGATGAGAAAGTGGTGTGTGCAAAAACAATACATGAATTTAAAAATAGTTTAGATAAAATGAGATATGAAGACGGGACACCACGAGCATAGCTCCCCTTCCCGTAAAATACAACTAGGTACAACTAGGTAAGTACACACACACACACACATGTTGCAACAAATTACTGCATGTTGCTGTTCGTTTGCAATTCATGATTGTGCTGCCTATAATTCACTTACAATAATATATATACTGTATGTGTGTGTGTGTACACTAGGGAATTTTTTAGGTACGTATCATTTTTATAATCCGCTCTGGCAACACTGTTACACCAACGCTCACTCACTCATTTTAACGGAAAATTCAATTTAGCGGACTGGACCTTGGCTGAATTAGTTTGTTAAATAGGGCTTCTACTGTATCTCATTTTATCTAAACTATTTTTAAATTCATGTATTGTTTTTGCACACACCACTTTCTCATCTAACTTGTTCCAACTGTCTATTACTCTGTGAGGAAAGCTGTTCTTTTTCACATCTCTTCTATAGCTGTCTTTCTTGATTTTCTTTCCGTGTCCTCTTGTATCTCTATCATCCCATTTCATTAGATTCTCTCTATCAATAATTTCTATTCCTTTCATGATTCTGTAAGTAGCTATCAAATCTCCTCTCTTCTTTGCTCTAGTGTCTGTAGCTCAAGTTTTGCTAGTCTCTCTTCATATGATAGTTTTGAGAGTGTTGGTGCCAATTTTGTAATTGCTCTTTGTATTCTTTCAAGTTTTGTTATACATTTTTTTGTATTTGGTGACCACATCGTTGCTGCATATTCCAATCTTGGTCTTATCAAAGTGATTAGAATTTTCTTCACCATTTCTTCATCCAGGTATGTAAATGCCACTTTGATTGTTCTTATTAAATTATAAGTTTTTCCAAAAATCTTATATGTTCCTCAGGTGATATATTATTCATAACAATGACTCCCAGGTCCTTCTCATTTTCTACTTTTTTTATTCCTTCTCCCAATTTATATGCTCCTGTTATTCTGTTTTTGCTTTTTCCAAATTCCATTATACTACACTTCTTAGTATTGAACTCCATCTCCCACTTCCTACTCCATTCCCATACTTTATTTAGATCACTCTGTAGTGACTCACAATCTTCTTCCGTGTTCACTTTTTTTAATAGTTTTGCATCATCTGCAAAGAAGCTCATGTAACTTTCAATTTCTTCATCCATATCATTAATATATATAGCAAACAATATTGGGGCCAGAACTGTTCCTTGTGGAACACCACTTATTACTTCATCCCATTTTGAGTGTTTGTCTCTTATCACTACTCTCATTTTTCTTTCTTGCAAAAAGTCTTCCATCCATTTAAGCCGTTTGCCCTGTATTCCTCCTCCAGTTTCTAATTTCTTAAGTAACTTCTTATGTGGTACTTTGTCAAAAGCTTTTTTTAGGTCTAGAAATGCACAATCAGCCCATCCATCTCTCTCTTGTATTATATCTATTAGCCTTGAATAGAAACATATTAAATTGGTGACGCATGATCGTCCTTGTCTGAATCCAAATTGCCTTGGATTTAGCATATTGTTTTTTTTGTTTTGTTTTTTTCTAAATATTTTACCCATCTACTTTTGACAATTCTTTCACAAATTTTTGCTATTGTACTTGTTAGAGAGACTGGTCTATAGTTGGTAGGGTCTTCTTTATTTCCCCCTTTATATATAGGTACTATATTTGTTTTTTGTTTTCCAATCTTCTGGAATTTTTCCTTCTTTCAAGGAACTGTTTATTATGCTATGTATTTTGTCTGCCAGTTCATTCCTGCATTCTTTCAAAATCCAGTTTGCTATATCATCTGGTCCATGCGATTTTCTGACATCAAAATTACTCAAGTGTTTCATTATTTCGTTCTTTGTTACTTCTATTTCTTTCATAGGGGGGACTTTCTCTTTCCATTCAATCTCTTCAGGTTGTATGTTCTCCCTTGTAAACACTGATTTAAAATGGTTGTTCACAATTTCCGCCATTTCTATTTCCTCTGTGTATTCAACTCCTCCATGTCTTAATTTCTCCTAATCTTGTTTGTTTTTCAATTTGTTGTTTACAAAGCTGTAGAATAATTTTGGTTAATCTTTACATTTTTCTATGACATCTTTTTCATATTTTCTCTTTTCCTCTCTGCACGCTTGTACATATTAATTTCTATAACAAGTATATATTTTCCATTTTTCAGGTCTTTTGTTTTTCTTCCATTTGGTCCAAGCTTTATCTCTTTTGTCATTTAACACCCTACAACTTTTGTTGTACCAGCAATTTACATATTCTTTTTCTTGTTTTTGTCTTGGTACATACTTTTCCACTCCTTTTTTTTTTATAAATTTTTGTCCAAATATTCCATTTCGCTTCCACTGTTGTTTCTTCTTTGAATATTCTTTCCCAGTTTTCATTTTGAAAGAATTCTCTTATTTTATCAAAGTTTGTTTTTTTATACATCATTCTTCCTTTTCTATATTGTTCATTTCTTTTCATGTATTTTTCCTCATTTACTTCCAGTTCAATCAATATGTGGTCACTTTTACTTATTGGTGTTTTATATTCAATCTTTTCCACTATTCTAGGTTCAGATGTGATTATTAGGTCTAATCTCGTTGTTTCTTCTTCATTTCTATACCTAGTGTTCTCCTGTATCCACTGTGTCATTGTATGTTCAATAATCATCTCGAGTAGAACATTTCCCCATGAGCCGTCTCCACCCTTTACTGTCATCTCTTCCCAGCAGACTTCTTTGCAATTAAAGTCGCCCATCATAACTATTTTTCCTCCATCTTCCAATATCTTATTTAATGTTATCCTTGTGTCTTCTAACATACTTTTATGTTCACTCTCTTCCCACGAGGCTGTTTTTGGAGGCACATAATTTATCACAAACTTTCTACTCTTCTTATCTCTGTCTTCCACTTCGATCATAATCATCTCTACTGTATTCTTTCCATATGTGACACACCTCACATTTATATCCTTCTTAGTCAGGAACATAACTCCACCCCCTTGTTTTGTCTCTCTGTTTCTAATCCAATAATTATATGCATCATGTCCTACACTGTTTGGTGGTAGTGGACCTTTTAATTTCATTTCTACAATTCCCATTATGTCCGGTTCTTTTTCCTTCAGATAATCATTCAGCTCATTCAATCATGTTATTAATCCATCTATATTTGTGTGAGACACTCTTAGTTTTCTGCCACTTCCATTGTATTCTCTGTTTCTCTTTTGTTTTTCTCTAGTATGTCGTATTTCCTTACTTTTATATTCACTACTCTCCAATAGAATTTATCTTTTTCCAACTCTGTTCTGTTCTCGTTTTTTTCCTCAGCTTCATATCTTTTCATTTTTTCCTCTCTTTCCTCTTTATTCATTTCTCTTTTTATCCATACCTTTTTATATTGTTCACTTGCTGCTAGTTTCTATGTTTTAGCTAAGATATTCTCTGCCATCGTTTGTGACCTGAATTTAATCTTAATTGGTCTGGTTTTATCTGTCCTATACTTTCCGAGTCTATACATCTCTTCAATTTGTTTCATGATTTCAGGTTCATCTTCCTGAACTAATTCTAGTAAACTGCTCACTTTTTCTTTTTCCTCATTGATTCTTGTGGTTCTATTTAGGTTATGTTTCTCTTCCATTCCTAATATAATTATACATTTCTTTTTGTCAGCTAATTCTCTTACTATATTCTCCTTCTGTCTCATCACTTTAACCCCTTCCATACGGTGCCGCACACGTAGGCGTCATGGACTTAGATCTCGGTGGCAGCAGCTAATGCCAGCCGTACGACGTGTCGTAATAATACTCGCATCATAAAATATAGTCACCGCTTATATCGATCGTTCTCTCTTCACCCGTGAATTTTGATAACCATAGAAAATGCGATTACAAAAGAATTAGAAAGAATGTCATTATGGAGGGGCGACTACAATAAATATAATCAAGACGCCGATATGGCAGCCTCGCGAATACACTCGCTCCCAATGACGCCTACGTGTGCGGCGCCGTATGGAAGGGGTTAATAACTGAGTCTTCAGTTTGCTCTTTCATTTGCTGTTTAATTATGTCAGTAAATGCAACTTTACTGTTTTCTTGGATTTTTTTCCAACCCTGTGCTTCTTTTGCTATGGCTTCTTTGTTGTCTTTATTATTCCTCTTTAATTCTTCATTCTCCTCTTTTACTTCATTTAACTGTCTTTTTAATTCTTCTATTTCATTAGTTAAGTTTTTGTTCACCTGCTCTAGTTCTTCCAAATTTTTAATTGTCTGCGCAATCTTTGCTATGTTACCGAACCTATTCTCCCAATGTTTGGTCATTTGTTCAAGTTTTTCCTCTAGTCTTGCTAATCGGGGGAGGTTGGCATCCGCCCCCCCTCATTAAATCCCTGGAAATTATTATCCTCACCTTCCATTGTGCTGCTCTTATCTATATTTCTAATCTTTACATTTTTGTTAATCCCTTTACCAAAATCATTGGCCCTTCTCTTGTTTACAAGACGCCTGGCCTCCTGGACCAAGTCCTCTCCTTCCTCATTTCCTTCCATTTCCCTCAGTAATCCCTCCCCTTCTCCTTTTTCCTCACTTTCCCTCTACACCACAAGCTTTCCCCTTCCCTGTAAATACAGTAAGGTACTTCCTTTGCATTGAGATCCACAAAAATTTCACTTTTTCTTCAGAACTCCAATCTTCGCCGTCCATCCGACGAAAGTGTGTATGTGTGTGTGTGTGTGCGTGTGTATATATATATATATAAATGCACTAAGAACCCACTATTATTTGGATTTAAGAAAAGAAGAAAATAACAGATTTCCGTATATTTCGATCACTTGCTGTGATCCTCTTCACGCGAAATACATAGACAAGAGAACATACTTGCAAACCTATCATACGAAGAGAGATTGGCTAAACTGGAGTTACCGACACTGGAGCAAAGAAGAGAGAGAGGTGACCTATTGACCATCTACAGAATCATGAAAGGCACAGAGGTACTCGATAGTGAGAACTTACTTAACTGGGACAAAAGAAACACAAGAGGACATGGAAAGAAAATAAAAAAACATAGCTATAGAAGAGAACTGAAGAAAAACAGTTTTCCTCATAGAGTTTTGGACACTTGGAACAAACTGGACAGTGAAATAGTATGCGCAAAAACCATTCATGAGTTTAAAAACAAACTAGACACTGCAAGATACAAAGGCGGGACAACACGAGCATAGCTCCCCTTCCCGCAAAATACAACTAGGTAAATACAACTAGGTAATACACATATTATATACAGATGAGAGAGGTAAAGTTAGGGAACATGGACAAGTCAACTCATGTGGCATCTATATTGTTGTGCGGGTTATGTGGTAAATCGTCTGCTTTTACAATATGGGGAAATAATTTATCAACTGCCAAGGTGGTTATGTAATCTGGTGACCATTGGCCTTTTGAGATGTTAAAATTCGGGAATTGTTTTATTAAGGAAGATTCAATTATATTTCTTTTGTAACTACATTTGGATTTGAAAATGGTTTTTGCCTAGTCCCAATTTATTCTGTGATTGTTGTTGGCTACGTGTTGAAATACCGCGGAGTTATGTTGAGCATATTTAACTGAGTTAAAAACGAGAATTAAAGAACATAAAAACTCAGTTAAATATGCTCAACATAACTCCACGGTATTTCAACACGTAGCCAACAACAATCACAGAATAAATTGGGACGAGGCAAAAACCATTTTCAAATCCAAATGTAGTTACAAAAGAAATATAATTGAATCTTCCTTAATAAAACAATTCCCGAATTTTAACATCTCAAAAGGCCAATGGTCACCAGATTACATAACCACCTTGGCAGTTGATAAATTATTTCCCCATATTGTAAAAGCGGACGATTTACCACATAACCCGCACAACAATATAGATGCCACATGAGTTGACTTGTCCATGTTCCCTAACTTTACCTCTCTCATCTGTATATAAGAACATAAGAACATAAGAAATAAAGGAGACTGCAAAAGACCATATGGCCTACACTAGGCAGCTCCGTATCCATCACCACCTGTCGTCCCCATCCATAAAGTTGTCTAATCGTTTTTTAAAACAACTGATAGTTTCAGCGCTTACTACGTGGTTACTAAGTTTATTCCATTCATCGACCACCCTATTTGTAAACCAATTCTTGCCTATTTCCTTCTTAAATCTAAATTTGTCCAGTTTATACCCATTACTGCGAGTCCTGCCCTGTTGTTTTATTATGATGACCTTGTTTGCATCACCCTTGTTATAGCCTTTGATCCACTTGAACACCTCTATTAGATCACCCCGCACTCTGCGTCTTTCCAGAGAGTGTAAGTTTAGGTGCCTAAGCCTCTCTTCGTAAGGCAAATTTCCGAGTCCTTGTATCATTTTGGTCATTCTTCTCTGTACTGATTCTAGTGAATTTATGTCCATTTTGTAGGACGGGGACCAAACTGTACCGCATAGTCAAGGATGGGTCTAACTATCGCTAGATAGAGTTTAATAATTACCTCTGCACTTCTATTTGTTACCGTCCTAGCAATGAAGCCTAATGCTCTGTTTGCTTTATTTCTGGCGCTAATGCACTGCTTCCTGGTTTTAAGGTCCGGACTCACCAGAACTCCCAAGTCCCTCTCGCACTCAGATTTTTCTAAAAACGTGTCATCTAAGTTGTATCTATTTTTGGGGTTGTGTAGCCCTACGTTTAACACGCTACACTTAGAGATATTGAAGTTCATTTGCCATTTCACCGACCATGTTAACAGTTTATTAAGATCATCCTGCAGAATCTGGGCGTCTTCTCCTGACCTAATTAGGCGTCCTATTTTAGTGTCGTCCGCAAACTTACTAACATCACTATTTAACCCATCGTCTAAGTCGTTTATATACATAATGAACAATAAGGGACCCAAAACCAAGCCCTGGGGGACCCCGCTAGTAACATTGCCCCACCTAGATTTTATTCCATTTATGGTGACCCGCTGTTTTCTGTTACTAATCCAAGCTCTAATCCATTCTAACACTTTTCCTCCTATGCCATGGGCTTTGATTTTATTTAGTAGTCTCTGGTGTGGCACTTTGTCGAACGCTTTGCTAAAGTCAAGGTAAATAACATCGTAATTTTCATTGTTGTCTGACGCCTTATATACCTTAGTGTAAAAGGATAGAAGATTAGTCACGCATGACTTACCTTTGGAGAAACCATGCTGTGAATCACGAATTAAATTATGCCCTTCAATGTGTTCTCTGAGTCTATTTACTATTATTGATTCAAGTATTTTTCCTATAACCGATGTCAAACTGATTGGCCTGTAGTTGCATTTGGTCGATCTATCTCCCTTCTTAAAAACAGGAACAACGTTTGCCTGCCTCCAAGCAGTTGGAACAGAACCAGTGTCTACCGATTTATTGAATATTTCAGTTAACTGGTCGCAGATTTCAAATTTACACTCTTTAAGCATTCTTGGAAAAATTTCGTCCGGACCCGGAGATTTTGTAGCTTTAAGTCTGTCAATCTGCTTGATAACTTCTTCTTTACTAATGCTGATATTAGTTAGGCTATTTTCTTCATCCCCTCTGAAAATCGGATCGCAGTCAGGTACTTTATCTAACCTCTCATTAGTAAACACCGATAGAAAATAATTGTTAAACTCCTCACTCATTTTTTCTTCCGATTCTATCATGACATTTTCGTCGTTTTTAATTGGTCCTATTCTTTCTTTATTTTTTGTTCTATAGAGGTGAAAGAAACCCTTTGGGTTGGATTTTGCTTGACTGGCAACCTTGATTTCATAATTACGTTTCGCTGAACGTGTATTCCTTTTAACCAGCTTTGCCATTTCGTTATATCTTGATCTAAGGTGTGATTCCCCGTTTTTTATTTTTACGTAAAGTCCTCTTTTAATTCCGATCTCATGTTTCAATCTGTCCGTCATCCATTTGGGAGTATTACTATTTTTTCGTATTGACTTTAGGGGGATAAATGTGTTTTGTGCATTAATAATTAGATCTGCCAGATTGCTATACATCTCATCCAAAGTACTGACCTGATTTTTGGGCCGTCGCCCCGAATCGACCTGACCCAAGGCACGCGCATCACTCTCTTTGACCCAGACCTGACCTAAGGTAAGCGTATTTCTCTCTTTGACCCAGACCTGACCCAAGGTACGCGTATCCTCCTTGCCCCACTTCTGACTATCAGCCCCGCAACGAGAATCAAGAATGTTTGAAACGTCCGGATTGTTTTTCGTATTCAATTTCAAATAGGTTTTTATATTGTCAAAGTTTGCTTTCCTGAACTCTGGTACTTGAACGTTATTTGTACTTTTTATTTTTTCCCAAATAATATTAAATCTTATTTCTTGATGATCGCTAAAGCCTAGACTATCGCCCACTATTATGCTGCTAATTTGGTGCTCATTATTTGTTAGAATTAAGTCCAGGGTATTTTGTCCCCTCGTAGGATCGGTAATCATTTGTTTTAGGAAATTATCCTGCACCACATCTAGGAATTGTTTCGCTTCATGATCTCCTATTAAAGTTTCCCAGTCAATGTTTCTATAGTTAAAATCTCCCATGATTACAAAGTTTTTGTACTGGGACGCTCTATGAATTTCATGAATTAGGGAATCAGTCTGCTCAATGCTAAGGTTAGGAGGTCTATACAAGACGCCAATAATAACTTTCTTATTCTTGCCTATAATCTCTACCCAAATAGATTCCGTACAGTCCTCTTCCTTAATCGAATTGTTGATAATACAGTTTAATGTATTTTTAACGAAAAGTGCTACACCTCCCCCATTCCTGCCGACCCTATCCTTATGAAAAAACTTATATCCTTCTATTTCGATTTCCGGAAGGAAATGTTTATCAGCCATGTTGATCCAGGATTCAGTAATGGCTATAATATCGAAATTTTCTACGCATGCTTTACCTCGCAGCAAATCAATTTTGTTAATTATGCTCCTACTATTTGTATAGTAAACTTTAAGTTTATCTTCCCTCCACCTGCTTTGGTGATTTTTTGTACAGTCCTCTAAGTTGTTTCTATTTCCTAAACTATATTCCGATACTTCCCCCCCTACTCCCACATAATCTACCCGAAAAAACCCTGTAGGATGCCTACTTCTCGCTCAAGGGATTCAGCAAGGAGCCGAAATCCTTTGGGAGACAAGTGCACTCCGTCCCTTGTGTATAGGTGATTCTTACCATAAAAGCGGTCCCAGTTGTCGACAAATGCCCATCCATTAGCCTTACAATGTTTTGCCAGCCTGCAATTCATTGCAATAGCCCTGGAATGCCACATGCCTCCAACTCTACGCCTCGGAAGGATTCCACATACTACAGGAACACCTCCCCTATTTCTGATCTTGTCTAGCGCATCTCGGTACCGCGCAAATAATTCCTCACTCCCTACCTTACCTATATCATTTCCTCCGGCACTTAAGCAAACTACTGGGTCCTTACCTTCCCCTACTAGACACTCTTCAATCCTATCTCTAACATCACCTATGCCCGCGCCGGGGAAACACACCTGCGTCCTATGCTTCCTATCTTTGTCGCAGAAAACCCTGTCTAAATACCTCACTTGACTGTCTCCTACTACCAAAATCTTACCTGTGGGCAGGGATCCAGCGTCTGCCCTTTCCTTCTTCTCTTGGATTTCATTAGTTCCTTCTTCCTGCAGATTTGCCAGCACTTGAAACGAGTTTTTGCATTTCAGTGGGGCTGGTGAGGACTTTTTTTCACTTTTCCGCATCTTATTTTTCACCGTATTCCATCCATGCTCATCGCTAATATTGCCTTCCGTATCATGGGCCTTCGAGCGGAGAACTCGATTCTCCTCCTTAAGGCACTTAACAGCATCCTCCAAGGCTTCAATTCTACTAAGTAGAGATTGTACCTCTTCGGCGCTGAACACTGTGACACATTCACTCGCCATATCGCTAACTGAAGCAGCTACCCGGTTTGACCTGTATGTTCTCTTGTCTATGTATTCCGCGTGAAGAGGATCACAGCAAGTGATCGAAATACAGTCGTACCTCGGTACTCGACCATAATCCGTTCTGAGGTGGTGGTCGAGCACCGATTTGTTCGAACACCGAAACCAATTTTCCCCTTATCACTGTCTTTCTTTGGACCCATTATTAAGGGCTAGAGCAACACGAAAAAGTTTAAATCTGGGAAGAAATACTCGAACAAACTGCGTACGTCTTACTCCGCTGGCGGTCTGAGTCGAACTGACGCTTACCCGCTGTTCGAGCTAGTCGAGTACCGAAAATCTGTTCGAGGTCCGATGCATTTTCTACTCGAATTTTTTGGTCGAGCACCGATTTGGTCGAGTATAGAGGCGGTCGAGTACCGAGGTACGACTGTATACGGAAATCCGTTATTTTCTTCTTTTCTTAAATCCAAATAATAGTGGGTTCTTAGTGCAATTACTAATGTGTAACAACATTACTGGACAGTGATATATATATATATATATATATATATATATATATACATATATATATATATATGTGTGTGTATTGGTGAAGCATGGCAGGAGATTCTCTCTGAGGCATATTCTGTTAAAAACGACAGCAAAAGAATTATTAACTTTTTCCGTGAGCTCACGGAAAAAGTTAATAATTCTTTTGCTGTCATTTTTAACAGAATATATATATATATATATATATATATATATATATATATATATATATATATATATATATATATAACAGCTTTCCCCCAATCCCATATATCTGCTTAATCTCCCACAGTGCCTTCCTGTTTACCCTGTCATAATCCTTTTCCAAATCCATATCAGCCCAAAAAACATCCTTACCTTTTCCTAAAGCTTTCTCATATATCTGTCTTACTACAAAATTCTGATCCAAACAGTCCGTACCTATCCTAAACCCACACTGTTCCTCACCAATTACTTTCTCTGTTCCTCTAATCCTCTCATTTAAAACCCTTCATAAGCCTTCCCAACTACACTCAACAAACTGATCCCTCTGAAACTGCTACACAGATTTGTCCCCATTACCCTTGTAAAGCAGAAAACCCCCATAGTAATCATTAAATGTTAAGACAAATATTTATGTGAAATTTATTATATGTGATCTCTTAGTTCCTTAGAATCTATTTGACTATTTTACTATCCATGTCATATTATTGTTTTAGGATCTCTTAAGTTTTAAATTGTTCAACATGTAGCTAAAAAAAAGTGTTTTTAAATGTACATATCATTGGATATTTTCAGCCATAATGAAGGGGCACCAACAGTAGCCAACCATCTTGACAACTTCACTAAAATGACAAGTGGTTAGACTGAATATTATACATGTTCATTATGCCATTCTTCTTGTCATACATAAGATAGTTTTGTGAGGTACTGTTCATTGCCATTGGTGACACATAAGATAAAGTACTTTTAATTTCTTGGAATACATATATTTCTAAGCTTCTTGTTGCAATATTTTAAAACTTGTATACACAAAAGTTTCAGTTTTGTATAGTGTTGATTATTTTTGTATAAAAAATGCTAGTCTCATTTTAAAATGTTTATCTTAAGAAATGGAAGACACTGTCACCAACTCCGTGACTCTACAGTCTGAAACTATAATCTCAAGGACACACAGGTTGAATGGGAGATTTGGCTGGATGGTCTTTCTGGATGTTGGCTCACTGTACTGGCTGAAAGGGAACATATATGAAGACACATGATTATGTATGTGTCAGGTAATAGTTTCATGGTTGCTTCTTTTCCATCTTGTCAACAGACTGGAGTTATGGAAGCCATTAAGTAGCTATTAGTACAAATAATAGATATTACAAGAATACTCTTTATAACCAATGATGCATTGGACATGCACATCATCTTCAATCTTTAAAACTGATCAGTTACAATAGAGAAACATGAGAATTTATATTGATACTTGTCCACAATCCCAATTGGTGCTTTGGTATATCTATTTTGACAAGCAACAATTTTATTCAACTAAGGGACAGACCTTTGGTATGAGCTGGGTTTTGATTGAACAAGACCTTATAGAAATTTGGATATGTACCAGAATTAGAAAACAATATCATCAGGGTTGTTTGAAGATCTATTTGATGTAAGTGTGCTATGAAGTTGAAATTAAAAAGTGTGTTGGGTATATAATGTGTATCATTACATGAAGCAGTGGGTGTAAACCAACTCCAGCTGTAGGGTCTTGGTGTGGAAGGGCTGTGCCTTGCTGCATTACTTTTGACCTAAGCAGTGTGGCAGGGGATAAGGCAGCCCTTCACACCAGAGGTACTAAGAGGAGAAGGATGGATGAGTTTTATATGGTTATGATGTAGTCGTGTGTTTTGACTCTGCCATACCCCTCTTGAAGGGTGTGATCAATTTGAAGCATACACCCACCTAACACCTATCTAGAATTCACTTATTGCACTTCCTGTTAAGCACTTTGTGGATGAAAGTTTACTCATCTTCATTGCTTGGTTCAAAGATAGTGCAGCAAGACACCAGGTTTTCTCAGTAGAGCCCAACAGCCAGTTTGTTTAACCCCACCACTTCACTAAATGTCAACCCCACTCCCTCTTATCTATTTAAAAAATGAATGTAGTAGACAGAAATGCCCTTTGGGTTGTGTTTTCTTCATCTATTAACAACTGCATTTTGTTCGTTCCTATGTTTTGTATCCAGTGCTCCCTTTAACCCTGTTCATCTGCCTCATTCATGTCTTCCTTTCTAGTTCACTCTATCCACTTGTACTTTTTTATTTGTCTTGCCTCATCCCATGAGCCCAAGACCCTCAACATTCTCTGATCTACCTTGTGTGACAACTCCCTTTCCACCCCTATTCTCTGCCTCACCTCCATATTTCTACTGCTCAGTCCATCCATTCTTGTAATGCATATATTTCTCAAACACTATCTCAACCAAGAAAGCACCACCAAAAAAAAAAAAAAAAAAGTTATGGTGGCAATAGGCATATAAATAGGGCATTTTATAAAGTTTCTTGAGTTGCACTTTGAAAAAAGATCATACATATACTTATACCAATGGCTTTTCCCCCTTACAAGGGAGGTAGCCAAAAAACCAAAGTCATAAAATCCACTCCCACCTATTCCATTCCCACATACTCCACCCCATTCAACTCCCTCCCCTCTTATCTTGCCTCCTGGATAATGGGTCATCCCTGCATCTCACCCACTGCCCTGGGTCAGAGGCAATGGTCAGATCATAGAGACCAATATCCATAACAGTGACAAGAAATGGCTAACAAACTTATTGGCTGGCACACAGTGCAGAGTAACCCAAAACAACCAAGTTTCTAGGACCAATAAATCATACTTTACAATGGAGTCCCATAGGGAATAATAGTCTATGCTATTTTCACAAGAAATCTCCCATTACCAAATCCAGAATATAAGACCAAAGCATCTATTAAGATGACCCAATGATAATCCAGCATAACAACTACAAAGTAGTGGCTAAGAACACTGAAGCTTACTCAGAGCAACTAGAACACTGGTTCAGAAATAATAGAATGGAAGTCTTACCATAGAAATCATAAGTAACATTGTTTACTCTAAACAACCATAACTCAAATAAATGTCTAATAGTAAAATTAGATGACCAAACTAGAACAATGGCTCAGAAATGGAAGTTTCATCCCAGACATCATCAGTAACATGGCACATTCTAGACAACCATAACTCAAATAAATGTCTAATAGTAAAATTAAAAGGCCAAGAATTTCTTTTACAAAAGAACAAAAAAATTCTGGGTATTTTAAAACATGACCCCCACAAATCAGATCTGTCTGTGAAAATCAACTTGCAAAAATAATTTCAACCATGAACTTTGGGCAGTAGAAAGGAACTACAACCACTCCTCGTTTAACGACCTACTCGGTTAGCGACGACGCGGAGTTACGACGGGCTTTATGACAGACCAATATTCGTTTAACGTAAATCTCCCGAAGTTACAACGTCGTGTATGATAATTAAGTTGGCTGAGGCAAATTTGTATGATGTTATAATTGAACTTGTACGGTGGATATTAGCTGTGAGGTAAAGTGTTCTGAAGCTTAGGTCTACATTACCATCCTGCAAGCTGCACAAACTACCTGGGGGTTGCCTGGTATGTCGACAACCCTGACACAGACAGAGGGCTTGATATACAGACTCAGTTTGACTCATTGACTATCATGAACAACACACATAATCATACACATATCCCACACCAAGCCCTCTACACTCCCTCCTCTCCTGATATCACCTTTTGCTCCCCCTGCCTAACCCCAACAACATCATGGAGGGTGGTCGGAACCCTTGGCTCTGACCACCTTCCAATCATCATCACCACCAAAACAAGATGCACCCCAGTTGGCCACAGACACACTTACACCAATTACAAGAGAGCTAACTGGGAAGCTTTTACTGAAGAGACAGAACAACATTTTGAAACACTTAACAGTACACCAATCACAAACATAAACAATGCTGTGCACACTTTTAATACAATCATACAAAATGCAGACAAGAGATACATCCCTAGAAGCAACAGAAAATCACACAACCCCAACTTCACACCAGAAGTCCAAGGCCTCATCAGACAACGTGACACACTTAAACACGGTACCCCCACACCTATCCCTCAAAACATAGCAGACCAAATACAAACACTAAACACTGTGATTGCCAATAAAATACATGAACAAAAAACACAAAATTGGCAAAACTTTATCAATACACTTGATCACAAAACAAACACCAGCAAATTGTACAAAACACTCAACAGCATTACCCTATCCAAAAGTAACACTACACACTCTCACACAGCAATAATCACAACAACAGATAATCTACCCTCAAACAGACAACAAGCAAACGCACTCATACGTCATTTTGCACAGACAAGCCATCTCACTTCTCACCCTGACGACCGACGCACCATTCGACGTAAGAAAGACTTTCCCACAGACTCAGACTATATACCCTTCATAGACAGTCAGACAAAACTCATAATACATAGTCTCAAGCACTCATCCGCCTGTGGCCCTGATAACATAAGCAACATCCACCTAAAACACATTGGACCACAAGGTATACACGCACTCACAAACATTGCAAACTACAGCTATTCACACAACACTATACCCGACATCTGGAAGCATGGTAAAATAATCACCATTCCAAAACCGAACAAAGACCCAACAATCCCAACATCGCACCGCCCAATCACACTTCTCTGCACCCCCTCTAAAGTCATTGAACGCCTAATACTTCAACTTGTCACACCATATATTCCCCTTGCTGACTCACAACACGGTTTTAGGCCACTACACTCCACAAACACTCTTCTGACAAACCTCACACAAAGAATTTTAGATGGCATCAATTCAGATAGGCCCCACCAAAGAACACTTCTTATAACATTAGACATTAGTAAAGCTTTTGATGCTATCCCCCGCCACAACCTAACAAATAAAATATATAACACAGACATGCACAATAACACCAAAAGATGGCTGGCCAATTATCTGGCAGGTAGGAATGCTTACGTGTCATATAATGGCCAATCATCGCACATCAGAAACATTAAGAACGGAGTACCACAGGGCTCAGTTCTATCCCCCACACTATTTAATCTATACATGCATGACTTACCCACGCCAGACACCTCAGAAATACAAATCTCTTCCTACGCAGACGACATAACAATCACATGCACACATCATAACACAGACAAAGCTGCAGAAATAATCCAGCCATACCTTGACGCACTCAACACATGGTTCATCACAGACTCAAAATAGCTCCAACCAAATCTACAGCAACACTTCTCACCAACTGGACAAAAGAACACAAATACATACCTCATCTCTACATCAACAACACTCTAATACCACACACAAACACACCGAAAATTCTTGGTGTAACATACGATACATCCATGTCTTTCAAACAACACATCACAAACATAAAAAACAAATGCACACCCAGACTTAATGCACTTAAGTCAATCACTGGAACAACATTTGGACAAAACAAAGAAACTAATATAACAATATACAAACAATGCATACGCTCAGTGTTGAATTATGCGAGTCCTGCATGGGCTCCTAATCTCAGTGAGACACACCACAACACCCTTCAAATCATACAAAACAAAGCCCTAAAAACAATTTTAGGCTGCACAAATACAACACCTACACACCATTTACACCATGAAACAAAAGTCCTCAAAGTCAAGGACCACCTCGACATGAGAGGCACACAAACACTTGCCGCAGCCACCACAAACACATCACACCCGCTACACTACATAGCAGAACACCCACACACACCAAGAACCATTAAAACAACACCCAAAGATCTTTATCACGCACCACCAAATACCAGCCTCCGGAAACATATTCATAATCATATCACTCACTGCTCCATTAACACACTGAAAGACAACACACTGCTGCATGCCAGACCCCCTGATATCCACCCTTCTGAATCCTCTCTCCCACGAAAGAACAGAGTCCACTCGGCCAGACTGCGGTGCGGTCACCACCCAGCACTTCTGAGCTACCAGGAGAGGCTGGATGACCGCGTTGTGAACAGCTGCTCAGGATGTAACACTTCACCCCATACCATACAACACATAATGGAAGACTGCATTATACACAATCATGCACGCAAACAACACAACATACGCTCTATAAAGGATTTGTGGGAAAACCCAGTTTCGGCTATGGCATTCCTTGGGGAGACGGGACTGCTCGGACAGACAGTCTAGGGAACGACAACAACAACAACAACCTGGGGTACAGTATATACCGGTATTGGTAAATTTTTAGTTTCGACCATGAGCGCAATACAGCAAAATAAAATTAATTATTAATTTTGTAAATTATAATGTATCAACGTAATATACAATTTTGTGAGCGGAAAAAAAAGAAAGTGCGAAAACAGATTTCGTAAGTAACGAAGTCATGTCGGACGAATGGTACACCATGTTTGTTATGATAGATTCCGACATTGAAGAAATGAAAGGAAGATAAATTCGTCTAACCTAAACTAACCTAACCTGTGTCTAATAAATCATCACCTGCAAATTAAATTATGTCACCCTGGCTGTTCAACTTATACATGGATGGGGTGGTGCGAGAGGTAAATGCAAGGGTAGTGGGCAAGGGATTGGAGATGGTTAAAGAAAATGGAGAAAAGTGGGAGGTGAGCCAGTTGTTGTTTGCGGACGACACTGCGCTTGTGGCAGGATCGGAGGAGGGATTGAGGAAGTTGGTGGCAGAGTGTGGGAGAGTATGTGATAGAAGAAAGCTAAAGATAAATGTGGGTAAAAGTAAGGTGATGAGATGTACAAGGGGTGAAAGTGGCAGTAGACTGGAAGTGAGCATTATGGGAGAGCGACTGGAGGAAGTGAATAGTTTTAGATACTTGGGTGCAAATGTGGCAGGGAAAGGTGGAGTGAAAGTGGAGGTAGAATGTAGATTGAGAGAAGCGAGTAAATGCCTTGGTGGATTAAAGAGTGTAATGAGGAATAGACATTTGGGAATGGATGCTAAGAGGAGACTGTATGAAGGAGTGATTGTGCCAACAGCACTGTATGGGGCAGAAACATGGAACATAAGAGAAGAAGAGAGAAGGAGTTTGAATGTGTTTGAGATGAGGTGTCTGAGAAGTATGATGGGGGTTACTAGGCTGGATAGAGTGAGAAATGAGGAGGTGAGGAGGAGAACGGGGGTGGAAAGGGAGCTGGGAGATAGGGTTGATGAAAGAATATTAGGATGGTTTGGACACATGGAAAGAATGAGTGAAGAAAGACTAGTAAAAGAGGTGTGGAAGGCAGATGTGGAGGGAGTGAACATGAGGGGGCGTCCTAGGATGAGGTGGATGGATGGGGTGAAGGGGGCTTTGGGGAAGAGGGGAATGTCTTTTGAGGAAGGACGGGAGAGGACAGAAGACAGGGGTGAATGGAGAATGGTTGTATATGGATGTTGGGATAGCATGATGTGGAATGGGCGGGTGGATGGGGGGTGAGGTAGTATGTGTGAGCAAAATTTGACGCAGCCCGAAGGGATTTCTCCCCGTCCTCTCATTTTATGCAATGGGGGGACGGAGAGGGGGGGTCGCCGATTTAATGAAGCGGCCTTGCTGTGGATGTGCTGTGTCTTGCGACACTGCTTCTGACCCAGGGCAGTGGACAAGGTGCAGGGATGACCCATCATTCAGGAGGTGCTAAGATAAGAGGGAGGGTGGAGCGGTGTGGAGTGTATTCAGGGATGGAATGGGTGGAAATGATTATGCCTTTTTCTTTTTGGCTACCCCCCTTGTAAGGGGGAAAAAGCCTTGGTATGTATGTATGTATGTATACAAATTAAATGTCATCCGGCTCGTCCTCGTTTTCGTCGTCGTGAGAGACGTTGGCGGGCTTTTCAACCACTCTCTCAGCTTGCGGGGTATACAAAGTTATTGCAGCTTGAAGGAATGCATGTATCTCCGCACCATAACATTCCTTCAAGAAAATGTACCTGGCGAGGTACTGTCGGAAGTACCGAGGCCGTCAATTGACAGACGACGAGATGGCGTCCCGATCCTATGCTACCGACTTCGTTCATTAGCATATTTGCTTGTAGCAAGATATTCTTTACTTCCATTTCCGCCTACAAAATTGCATATTACGTTGATACACTTTAATTTACAAAATTAATGATTAATTTTCTATTGCAATATTGTGCCCATGGTCGAAACTAAAAAAAATACCCCGGTATTTGATATGGAATGTCAGCATACGCAGATTTGGTCATATACGGTAATTTCAGGAACCTAACCACGGTAAATTAACAGTAAATAAAGCTTTAATGTACTGTATAAAGGAGGGAAATAAAATAAAGATATATGTATTGCTGGACATTGTACATACAGTACATTTACGTATATGTATACACTTTCGCTTAATGACCAATTCGGTTAACGACGGCGACACTGGTCCCAATTGTCGTCGTTAAATGAGGAGTGGTTGTAATGGCAGTCTAGAAGCAATTATTAAAAACTCATATGAATGCATTTCCACAGCATGGTTCCCAACAATCAAAAACAAATATAGACACCTTAGAGACTACAAAATACAGTATTAGGAATAATGGCAGGATGCACCACAATCACCCTAATAGAATACATACCCACAGAATTCACACTTCTCCCCATACAGCGCCACATGAAAACAAGTACACAGTCCTATACAAGAGCCCCAAACCCTACTTGCCCATCTTGTTACATTGCATAAACACAACCATGGGAGAAGAAAAACAAAACAAAAAAACAGCAGCATATTACTTAAATGTATATATCAACTAACCACCAGTACCACACAATACATCCACATACATATCACAAAAAAAAAAAAAAAAAAATCCTCTAGCCTTTCACCCATCTGGGATGCTTATTGGTTGAGCAAGTTATGGCACCTACTTGTTGCAAAGGTTGAGGTGATGGCAGTTCAAACCCTGTCAATGGCAAGTTGAACTAAGGGCATGATTCATTGAATTCCATGCTACAAAACACCCTGTAAGGGGCACTATCCTAGCCTCCTGATAGGGGTGCATGTGACATTAAATCAAATTATTATCATCTTTTACCAATCAAACTTGCCTCCAACCCACCACCAGCATTCCTTGTACATTTCAAGACCTTGCTTTTGCCTACACTTGCTTCCAGCTTTCCACTTTTACATACCCTCTCGAACTCTACCACTGCTTTAGTGCATCCTTTGACTTAGCCACCAGCATACTGTTGTCTGCAAATAATTGGCTCACTCCCATTTCCTTCTTCTCACTAACTCCAAACTCATGCCTAGAACAATAATTGTTAGATGGTGGGTTAATTATAGCCTTTTAGCCAACAGGAGTTGTCATCCAATAAGACAACTGCCTTACCTAACATTCAGCCTTTGTAACCTTGATATTATGGTTTTCAGCTATACAACCAAGGACCCTTGATTCATTACAAAATCTTGAGCACTATTTTCTTTAATTTAAAAAATTGCTAACATTGTTCTCGACTTTGCTTTACAGTAAAAGATAAATATATTTATGTATATATAGTATATATATATGTATGTATGTATATATATATATATATATATATATATATATATATATATTCTATGTTGGACACTATTTGAGCATATTTTCTGATAATACAAGAAAAAAAATAGTGCACCTTGGTTCATGGAAAAAGAAAGAAAATTTGAAATAAAAAAAATCCTGTACAATTTCCTTTGAGAGAGTCTTCATATATTATCAAAATGGTGCTCCCATTTGCCAGCTGTGGTAGTTTTGTTAGCAGATAATATATTCCATAGTATCTTCTCTGAAAGTGTTGGATAATCTTGAGAGTCCACCAGTGTTTGCCAAGTGGCCTTGCACTCAATGGTGCAGGGCTTTATTTTTAACCCATTTCTAGAATTCTTTGCTGTATTTTTTAGTATACTTTATGTCCATTTAATATTATAATTATTTTAATGATTACATGAAACCAACAAACCATGTTAGGATAAGTAGAATAAAACTGTACATTTGGGTAAACCAAGTTCTACGACACTTAGTGGTATACATCACAAGTCACTAAAAGAGCATCACCCATTGACAGTCTGGGTAGGAAATGTAAATGAGAGTATTTTAATTTTTCTATGATTCGAAACAACTGTGTTGCCAGCTACCTCCACTTTACATCAAGAAGCATTGAAGGACTCGTTTCAAAACTGTACAGCTACTTTTCCTCCATGGCATTCCCCAAATGTGGTACATGAAGTATTCTGTAGTTTCACTTTTAACATATTTGTGGAGGCCTTACTTGCCATGTGTACCTCATTATAGAACAGCTGTTGCACTTTTTATGTTCAGACCATACTGACTGCATGTGGTAACATCAAAAGGCATCAGTTGTCACGTGCCATTTTTCTCAAAAATAAAACTTGTAAATTCCACCCTTGACCCACACCAGGGGAGTGTATTATTTCATTAGACTTACATGTCTGTTGAAGAACCAGGTACTGTAATCATAAAAATTCTAATCATTGGAGATATACATGCATGCATGTTTTAATTTATGTACATATTGTCTGGACTTATATGATGTGGTGGTTGCTTTGGGTTATACTCCCTTGGAGATTTGTATGAAGAGTTTTTCTGTATAATTGGGCATTATTTTTAGTGCAAGGTATGATTTGATACATACTCATAAATTCCAATTTTGTCTGGTGGGGAGATTAAGAAGTCCTGAGGGACTGCATGTAATTTGGTGTTGGCTGTAGGATGCAATGGGTTTCCACAATGAGTTAGGATAAAAGGGAAAACAAATGTGTTGGATGGGTGAAGGGTGTGTACATTCCCTGGCTATATATACTACCGTATTTTCCGGCGTATAGTGCGCGACTTTTTTCCGTACGAAGGGCCTAAAAATTTGGGGTGCGCATTATCCGGTGGTGCGCATTATCTACGGCCTACGATAAAAATTCTGCGGCTGTGTGTGTAATTTTTTTCACAACAACGTGACGATGTTGGCCATCACAAAGTCGGGACGGCACACTTCTCCGTGACGTTCCGTGAGAACAAGAAGAACAGCCATGGTGACATGAAAGAATACGCATGGGCTATATAAATATTAGGTATAGATAGGATCTATCGAATCTTATTTTTCATGTTTAAATAGGCCTAAACACCATGAAACATGATCAATATTCATGATATTTGCCCATGTTCACATCATCCTAGTTTGAATTTCTATGTTGGCTTTGTTGCTTCACTTTAGGTATGGTACAAATTCCGTTGCGGCCGTTCATAAACTCGTGTCAAACACCTGACTACAACACCCTCTTACGGGAGTTATATTAACTAAACGTCACCTCGATGAGAGACTGTCCTATTTCACCACTGTCATTGCAGGTTCAAAGCTAAAACGAAACAGTCTGTAGTTTGTTTCAGTATTAAATATAAAATGGTAAAGATGAATTATTTCCTCAAGATATAAAATGAAAATTTTCTGTAAAAATCCCGAATTTTTTCTGTATATTTTACTTTCAATAAATTTTTTTTAGATCACATTTCCTACAAACTATTTAAGCTACAAAGTAATAAGGGACCAACGCACAACATGTACAAGTAGTTCCGACTTTTTCTTAGTTGTGTCCTGATTGATGCCTAAACTGACACTTAATTTAGTGACAAATCAACAAATTTCCCAGCGGTGGCTCTAGCCAATGAAAAATACTTCTCCATGTAACCTTGTTCACATGATACTAAGTAATTAATCGCCGTTATTTCATTGGTTTATTTTTACTAACAGCACTGGTACCAACATCATGAATGTTGGCCGTTATAGCTCACCCGGAATATGCTAGATCAGGGCCGAGATTGACAGTTCTATTGCCAATCTAGCCTACACTAAACACCCTCTTGCGAGAGTTTGTTAAACTAAACGTCTCTTCAGCAAAGACACTTATGAACCAAAACATAGTTTGTTGCTGCATGGCGATAAAAACTTGTACACGGTGATAAAAACTTGTAAGATGAATTATTCCATCAGGATAGTAAATTGCAATTTTTCTGTAAAAATCCGAAATTTTTCATATACATTTTGTATTCAATAAACTTTTCATAGCTCAAATTTCCCACAAAACAATGGACCAACGCAAGCAGGAGTCGCATACATGCAGTTCACGAGCTTTAGCCACCAGTGACTTTTCCTGGCATGCGCGTTATACGTCGGTGCACGCTATCTGTGTACTAAGATAACGAAGTGCATGGGTGCGCATTATAACCCGATGTGCATTTTAAGCTGGAAAATACGGTACATAACCTAAGTCAGGTAGGCTAGAAGTTGTGGCTGATGGAAGGTCACCATTAGTGTTGAGGTATATTTATACTGGTTATCATTTTCACAACGATGGTCTTGATTATCAAACTATTCCTTCCACTGTTTCTTTTTTTTGCTACCATAGGTGTGGAATGTGGACTACTTACACACAGGTATTATACATTGTGTGTGTTGTTTGAACTGGTGTGTCAGTCATGATTGTTAGAAATTTGACTTGGTCATATTGAGCTTGTAATTTTAGTTCTTTTGTTAATATTTATCCTTTGGGCCACATATCACAAGGAGTTCTGTTGTGGTCTTCCAATTCAATGTGTAGACCAGGACCCAGAATCTTAGTCCAAGTCAAGGTCCTCTGTCTTGTATGCATCAAGTTAGTTAGCAGAGATGTGTAGGTTCAGGAATGTAATATCCCTAAAGTGGGACTGAGGTTGCAGTTATTGATTGTGGCACTTCGGTCTGCTGATAATGTCAGTGGTGGCAAGTAGTGTAGAACTGCTGTTTTTAACCCTGATCCATTCTAGAAAACCATTCCAGAACATATTTTGTTGATAACTAAAAGAAGTTCACAGACTTGCTGGACACAGCTTTATCAGGGTGATATTTTTTCCACAAAACTTTGAAATTTGCCCTTTTCCTATTTTTCTTTGTTCAGGTTGGTTGAGAACCAATATTTTGGTGGAGGGAAGGGTGGTAGATAGAGCGTTAATGGACTATGTAGTGGTAAATAGGATTATTATAGGAAGAGTTAAGGATGTACATGTGCTAAGGGGAGAGGGTGGGGGAATATCAGATCATTTTTTGGTGGAAGGTAAGTTGAGAGTGGAGGATAGATGGAGGAAGAGGAAAGGGACAAAAGGTAGGGAGGTGCTTAGAGTGAACTCTTTAAATGAAAAGGAAAAGGAGAATGAGTACAAGAAGAAGCTGAGGGAGGAGTGAAGGATAGAGTAGAGCTAGGTGTGGAGGAGGAATGGGGATGGTTCAAGGAGGGAGTCACAAAGTGTGCAAAAATGGTGTGTGGAACAAGAAGGACAGGAAGAAATAGAAGGAAGGGTAGTGAATGGTGGGATGAGGAAACAAAAAAGGTTGTAGAAGAGAAGAAGCAAGCTTTCACAGATTGGTTACAAAATAGGACGAGGGAGTCATATGAGAGGTACAAAGAAAAGAAAAGAGAAGTAAAGCAAAAGGTAAAGGAGGCAAAGAGGAGAGCAGATGTGAAATGGGGTAAGAGTATGACAGAATATTTTGAAAGTAATAAAAAGATGTTTTGGAAAGAAATTAGGAGAGGAAGAGGAGGCGAATCAACTAGAGAAGAAAAGGTAAAAGGTGCAGATGGAGAGATGATAATGGAAGAGAAGGCAGTAAGGGGAAGATGGGCAGAATATTTTAGGGAGTTGCTAAATGTAAAGGAGGATAGGGAGGGAAAGATAGCTGTAGTGGGAAATGCTAAGAATATGACCGTGATGAGTGAGGAAAATGGAGGAGAAATAAGGAAGGATGAAGTGAAGGCAGTTGTTAAGATGATGAAAGCAGGTAAGGCACCTGGTCTGGATGGATCCCATGCAGGATGTCTAAAAAAAGGAGGTACAGTGATGGTGGAATGGCTGGTGAGGTTATTTAATGTTTGTTGGAGAGAGGGTAGAGTGCCAGAGGACTGGAAAAGGGGACAAGTGTGAATGTAGTAGTTTCACACTTGATAAGTGTAGTTGGAAAGGCTTATGGGAGGATCTTGATTGAGAGGATTAGGAGAGGAACAGAGGGAGTAATTGGTGAGGAACAGTGTGGATTTAGGACGGGTAGAGGTTGTGTAGATCAGATTTTTGTGGTAAGACAAATATGTGAGAAAGCTATAGGAAAGGGGAAGGATGTTTTTTGGGCTTTTATGGACCTGGAAAAGGCTTACGACAGGGTAGACAGAAAGGCACTGTGGGAGGTTTTGCGGATATACAGGATAGGAGGAAAGCTTCTAGGAGCTGTCAAGAGTTTTTATGAGAGTAGTAGAGCTTGTGTCAGGATTAGAAATGGAGAGAGTGAATGGTTCGAGGTAAAGGTGGGACTTCGTCAAGGATGCGTTATGTCGCCCTGGCTGTTCAACTTATACATGGATGGGGTAGTGCGAGAGGTAAATGCAAGGGTAGTGGGTCAGGTTTTGGAGATGGTTAAAGAAAATAGAGAAAAGTGGGAGGTGAGCCAGCTGTTGTTTGCGGACAACACTGCGCTTGTGGCAGGATCGGAGAAGGGATTGAGGAAGTTGGTGACAGAGTTTGGGAGAGTGTATGATAGAAGAAAGCTGAAGATAAATGTGGGTAAAAGTAAGGTGATGAGATGTACAAGGGGTGAAAGTGGTAGTAGTCTGGAAGTGAGCATTAAGGGAGAGTGACTGGAAGAAGTGGATAGTTTTAGATACTTGGGTGCAAATGTGACAGGAAAAGGTGGAGTGAAGGTGGAGGTAGAATGTAGATTGAGAGAAACAAGTAAATGCCTTGGTGGATTATAAAGTGTAATGAGGAATAGACATTTGGGAATGGATGCTAAGAGGAGACTATATGAAGGAGTGATTGTGCCAACAGCACTGTATGGAGCAGAAACATGGAATATAAGAGAAGGAGTTTGAATGTGTTTGGACACATGGAAAGAATGAGTGAAGAAAGACTAGTAAAAGAGGTATGGAAGGCAGATGTGGAGGTAGTGAACATGAAGGGACGTCCTAGGATGAGGTGGATGGATGGGGTGAAGGGGGCTTTGGGGAAAAGGGGAATGTCTGTTGAGGAAGGATGGGAAAGGACACAAGACGGGTGAATGGAGAATGGTTGTATATGGATGATGTTGTGATGCATGAGGTGGAATGGGTGGGGGGATGGGGGGTGAGGTAGTATGTGTGAGCAAAATTTGACGCAGCCCGAAGGGATTTCTCCCCGTCTTCTCCTTTATGTATGGGGGGACGGAGAGGGGGGGGGTCGCCGATTTAATGAAGCGGCCTTGCTGTGGTTTGTGCTGTGTCTTGCGACACTGCTTCTGACCCAGGGCAGTGGACAGGGTGCAGGGATGACCTGTCATCCAGGAGGTGCTAAGATGAGAGGGAGGGTGGAGGGGTGTGGAGTGTATTCAGGGATGGAATGGGTGGGAATGATTTGATGCCTTTTCCTTTTTGGCTACCTCCTTTGTAAGGGGAAAAAAGCCTTGGTATATGTATGTATGTATATACAGGAGCAAAAAATTATAAAAATTTCTTGGCCAAGAACCAACTTTTTTTGACTTGCAAGACATTTGAGAAAAGAGGTTCTAGTGTATTACCCTGTGGTGATACCATTGTAGACTGTTCTTTATTTTGGGGCATTTTTTACTTGTATGTAGTGAATGAAAAAAAAAAAAAAAATTGAGTTGGATAGAAAATATGAAAGATTTAAGCTCAGGAATACGAGATTGTCAGGCAGTTGCATTTGCTGGCAACTTATACCCAGTGCCTCCAAAAGATGGCCAGGGACCAAACACCTGGCAGTCATTGGTTGTCCTGAAGTCATGCCTTGGCCATATCTGGTCAGACAAACAAGCCCTTAATGTCTGTCCTATCGCAGTGGGTCAGACAAAACAAGTCTCCTGAAACATCTGCAGACCCCAGCTGTACTTAGCATCTCCCAAGGGACCGTTAATGCGAGGGTCATGTCCTGGTCCCAGTGAATATAAGGAGTCACCAGGAGTTCATGTAGGACATACGGCCTCAAGAACCAAGGAAGGAATGTTCTGCCATCTTCCCCACCAGACAGACAAAGCTATCTCCAACCACCTCCTGCACCAAGACTTCATTGCCAAGAAGAAGCCATCATCATCTCCTCCTCCTCCTACCAGAGGCGAGATTATCTGATTCATAGGTGCCCAACAGTAAACTCACAAAATTTTCCAGAGTTTGCCTTCAGCCAGGACCACATTCCCTATGTTCCTGACAGACACAAGATCATTGTGCACACATGTTTAGCATCCAGGTTTGGATGAGAAGTAGGAGGCAGTACAGGTTGCTACTGTACACGGAGGTAGTTAAAAAAACAAAGGCATAGAAACCACTCCCACCCATTCCATCTCCTACATACTCCACTCCCCTCTACCCTCCCTCTTATCTTGGCACCTCCTGGATGATGGGTCATCCCTGCATCTTGTCCATTGCCTTGGTCAGAAGCAGTGTCACTAGACAGCACATCCACAGCAAGGCTGCTTTATTAAATCCGCAACCCCTCTCTCTGTCCCCTCATGCAGAAAAAGAGAAGACGGAGAAATCCCTTCGGGCTACATCAATTTATTTCTCATACTCCCACCCTGTCATAAGCCTTTTCCAAATCCATAAAGGCCCAAAAAACATCCTTACCCTTTCCTAAAGCTCTCTCACATATCTGCCTTAACACAAAAATCTGGTCCACACAACCCCTACCTGTCCTAAACCCACACTGTTCCTCACCAATTACTCTCTCCCATAAGCTCTCCCAATTACACTTGATCCCTCTGAAACTACTACACTCACACTTGTCCCCCTTTCCCTTGTAAAGTGTAACTATACAGGTGCTCCTCCAGTACTCTGGCACTCTACCCTCTCTTAAACAAACATTAAATAACCTCACCGGCCAGTCCACCATCACTGTACCCATCCAATCCAAGGTGCCTTCACCTCATCTTTCCTTATTTCTCCTCCATTTTCCTCATGTATCACTATAATTTTCTTAACACTACCCACTGCAACTACCTTTCCCTTCCAATCCTCCTTCATTTAGCAGCTCCCTAAAATACACTGCCCATCTTCCTCTTATTGCCATCTCTTCCATTATCATTTCTCCATCTGCACCTTTTACCTTTTCTTCTCAACTTGATTCACTTCCTCTTCCTCTCTTAATTTCTTTCCAAAACATGTTTTTATTACTTTCAAAATTTTCTGTCATACTCTTACCCCATATCACATCTGCTCTCCTCTATCTTGTGCTTGACTTCTATTTTCTTTGTACCTCTCATATGATTCTCTCATCCTACTTTGTAACCAATCTGTGAATGCTCATTTCTTCTCTTCTACAACCTTTGCTTCATCATCCCACCACTCACTACCCTTCCTTCTATTTCCTCCTGTCCTTGTTCCACACACCATCTTTACACACCTTGTGACTCCCTCCTTGAACCATCCCCCTTCCTTCTCCACTCCTGGTTCTACTCTATTCTTCACTCCTCTCCGAGCTTCTTGCACTCCTTTGCTTTCTCATTTAAGCAATTCGCTTTAAGCACATCACTAACTTTTGTCCTTTTACTCTTCATCTATCCTCCACTCTAAACTTACCTTCCACCAAAAAATGGTCTGATATTCCCCCATTCTCTCCACTTAGAACATATACATGCTTAACTCTTCCTACTATTCTCCTGGTTACTACTATTCCATTAATGCCCTACCTACCACCCTCTCCCATATGTACTAATGCTTGACTTTCTTCCTAAACACTGTATTTGCTATCATCAACTCTCTAGACAGATTTCCATCAACTCTCCACCACAATTTTTTCCTGGAACTCCACACTTCCCAATCAATCTGTCTTTTGGTTATTTTCCTACCCTAGCATTAAGGTCTCCCAATACCACTACATTGACATTTCTCCCTAAACTCCATTGCCTCCCTTTCCTCTAAACACTTCTCACTACCAGGGAGTAAATTGTTACATGAACTTCTTTGCTGACAATGCCAAATTACTCAAGGGAGTAAGAACAGAAGATTGCAGATCACTACAAGAAGACCTAGACAAAACATGGGAATGGAGTCTGAGATGTGAAATGAACTTCAACATTAAATGTAGGATAATGGAATTTGGAAAAAGCAAAAATAGAGTATCGGGTCAATATAAAATTGGAAACAAGGAAGTAAAAAAAAAGTTGATTCAGAAAGGGACCTGGGAGTAATCATCTTAAGTGACTTGACACCTGATAAACATGTCAATAAATTATTTGGAGAGACTTTTAACTTGTTAAGATCAATGAAAGTGGCCTTCGACTACAAGGATGAGGAGATGGCTAAAAAAATAGTGGTTACACTGATAAGACCTAAACTAGAATATGCTGCAATACTGTGGGCACCTAGCACAAAGAACATAAGAAAATTAGAAATAATCCAAAGAGCAGCGACAAAAATGGCACCTACACTGTTAAATCTGACATATGAAAAAAGATTGGAGAAATTACATCTGTCAACACTGGAACAGAGAAGAGAAGGAGGTGATTTGTTGACCATTTACAGAATTATGAAAGGGATGGAAATTCTCGATAGAGACGACTTATTAAAGTGGGACAGAAGAGAAACGAGTACACGAAAAGAAACTAAAGGACAGTTACAGAAGAGACCTGAAAAAGAATAGCTTCCCACATAGAGTGATTGATGTCTGGAACAAACTAAACGGAGAAACAGTGAGTGCCAAACTGGATGCAGAGAGATATGAAAACGGGTCACTATGAGCATAGCTTTCGTTCTGTAAAATACAACTAGATAAATACTAGGTAAATACATCTCCCTTCATCCACATTAACCTTGAAGAAAATTTCCACTCCACCACATCCTTATCTATCTTTTCACTTATTAGTATAGCCACCCCTTCTCTCTCTTGTCATCTCTTCACTCCTGAGACCCTCCCAACTACACTCCCAAACTCAAATTCGCCCCTACCTTTCAATTTTGTTTCACTCAATGCCAACACATCCATCTTTCTGCTCACAAACATACTGCCTATCTCTTCCCTTTTACTCTCATCTGTACCACATCCATGCACATTAAAAGATCTTTTGGGGCTACAGGGAAAAGCATGCCTAGTCCTATCCCCATCCTGTTTTTGTAGCCTTTCACAACTTGAGTGGAAATACTTGGTGTCAGTATTATTTTCCCCCACCAGAGGGTTCAGCAAAATGATTGATTGATTGATTTATGGAATTTTTGGCTTGAAGGCCAAGCACCGGAGCTGGTAGGCCATTCAGCGCATATCTATCATATATGAATATATAAAATTTCAAGTAAAACAGTAAAAACAATAACCACTCACAAAAACACATCAAAACAAGATACACTCACAAGCAATCATATACACAATTTTAAATTTCATAAAATAAATTGATGTTTTTAAAAAATTTAAAACATTCTTCACATGAGCCTCCTCCCCTAAAATTTCTTTAAGAGATTTGTTAAAAAGTTTGCCCTGTGCTTATTAGAGTATGCAGGGCACTGAATTAAAATGTGTTTAATTGTAAAAACAACTTGGCAAGTGGGGCATTGGGGGGCCAGCCTTTCTGCTCCACTTCCCATTAAAAAATTATGGGTAATATAGGAATGGCCAATTCTTAATCTTGTTAAAACAATACTTGATCTTCTGTCCAAAGATTGAGGCTTTCAAGGGCTCACCAAGGGGTGAATCTCTTTTAACTTGTAACTACTGTCCATTGTTCTTGCCACTTCTCCATTGTATAATTATGAATTACTTGTTTGAAGGTTGTATGTGGGATTTTTGTGTCTGTAATATGGCTGAGCCTAGTAGTGGTTTTGGCTGCAACATCAGCCTGTTCATTTCCAGTGATACCCAGATGGGACGGCACCCAGCAAAAGTTTACTTTTATTTTCTTCCGGTTGTTAATGAGTATCAACCAGTCCTGTATTTCTTGGACTAAATAGTGAAGGACAAGTGGAGACAAGTTTGAGTGTAGTAGTTTCAGAGGGATCAGCTTGTTCAGTGTAGTTGGGAAGGCTTATGGGAGGGTCTTGATTGAGAGGATTAGGAGAGGAACAGAGGGAGTAATTGGTGAGGAACAGTGTGGGTTTATGACAGGTAGGGGTTGTGTAGATCAGATTTTTGTGGTAAGAGATATGTGAGAAAGCTATAGGAAAAGGTGAGGATGTTTTTTGGGCTTTTATGGATCTGGAAAAGGCTTACGACAGGGTAGACAGGAAGGCACTGTGGGAGGTACTGCAGATATATGGGATAGGAGGAAAGCTGTTAAGAGCAGTCAAGAGTTTTTACGAGAGTAGTAGAGGTTGTGTTAAGATTAGAAATGGAGAGAGTGAATGGTTTGAGGTAAAGGTGGGACTTCGTCAGGGATGTGTCATGTCGCCCTGGCTGTTCAGTCTTTACATGGATGGGGTGGTGGGAGTGGTGAATGCAAGGGTAGTGAGTCAGAGGTTGGAGACGATTAAAGAAAATGGAGAAAATGGGAGGTGAGCCAGTTGTTGTTTGCTGACAACACTGTGCTTGTAGCAGGATCAGAGGAGGGATTGAGGAAACTAGTGACAGTTTGAGAAGGTGTGTGAAAGAAGAAAGTTAAAGATAATGTGGGCAAAAGTAAGGTGATGAGATGTACAAGGGGAGAGAGTGACAGCAGGCTGGAAGTGAATATTAAGGGTGAAAGACAGGAGGAAGTGGATAGTTTTAGATACTTGGGTGCGAATGTGGCAGGAAAGGGAGGAGTGGAGGTGGAGGTAGAATGTAGATTGAGAGAGGCGAGTAAATGCCTTGGTGGATTGAAAAGTGTAATGAGAAATAGACATCTGGGAATGGATGCTAAGAGGAGGTTATATGAAGGAGTGATTGTACCAACAGCATTGTACGGGGCAGAAACATGGAACATGAGAGATGAAGAGAGAAGTTTGAATTTGTTTGAGATGAAATGTCTGAGAAGTATGATAGGGGTTACTAGGCTGGATAGAGAAATGAGGTGAGGAGAACAGGGGTGGAAAGGGAACTGGGAGATAGGGTTGATGAAAGAGTATTAGGATGGTTTGGACACATGGAAAGAATGAGTGAAGAAAGATTAGTAAAAGAAATGTGGAAGGCAAAGGTGGAAGGAGTGAATATGTATATGTATTTGTCCGATACTGGGGTTGACTGGTAATATTGATTTTATTGATGTTAAAATGCTCTTAGTCTGTATATACGTCAAATCTTTTGTCAGTTGCATTGTTAAAATATAAATTAAAGCATTAAGAACTGCCAGCAGTTCTGCGGTAAAAATAGAAATGTTAAAAACAGCTCTCTTTTTTTAAAACAGACTGAGGGGTAATCACTGAGAAACCCACTCTGTCTGCAGTTTTTGATTCATCAGTATATAAACTAGTTGCATCTGTGTGGGTCCTGCTGTGTTCAAGGAATTTACTTCTTAGTTTGGACTCTGGGCAGCTATTTTTCTTACACCATAAAGTACAAATGTTGATTTCGGGTATACACCAGGGAGTGTATTTAACTGATAAACTTTCTTTGACGTGTAGAGGGGTCAGGTCTATGTTCTTGGCACTATTTTCCAGTCTAACTTCCAGCGGTTTGGAGAGCTTAGGTCGAGTTGGAGCTCTGTCTTTGGGTGTTCTAACAAACTTGTAGTTGGGGTTGTTTTTGGATGACAGTACTCTTGTTAGGAATCTCAATCCTAGTTCCTACCTTTTAATTGGAAGAGGAGGAATGCCGGCTTCAACATTTAGGTTGTCTATGGGTGACGTTTTATATGCACCTGTGCAGATGCATATAGCCATGTTTTGGATATCTAGTTTTTCTAAGGTGGTTTTACAGGCGACCCCATAGATTTGGCATCCATAATCTATTTTGCTTAGGCATAAAGCTTGGTATATTCATAACAGAGTTGTTCTGTCAGCTCCCCAGTTGAAATGTGAAACTACTTTTAAGATGTTGAAGTGTTGTTTCACGTTATGTATTATTTCATTAATGTGTGTATTAAAAGTTTAGTTTTTTGTCAAGGCTTAGTCCCAGGAACTTGATCTGAGCCTCGTATGGAAGAATAGAGTCTTCCAGCATTAGGGTTGGGATTTCTTCTCTTATCTTTCTTCAGCAGAAGCGGATTGCTTTGGTTTTCTCCAGGGAGAATTTAAAGCCTCTTTTTTCTGCCCATGCAGTGATAGAGTTAATGGCAGTCTGTATTTTCTGACTTGCCTCCAGTGTTGATGGTCTGCTACAGATTAGAACAATGTCGTCTACATATGCCAAGCTATGCACTTCGACCAGTACTTGTTCTAGTAGTCCATTGATGGCTATGTTGAACAGTGTTGGGCTGAGGACACTTCCTTGGGGTATGCCTTCCTCCTGGGTGTAAGGCAAAAAGAGGTGAACCTACATACATATACCAAGGCTTTTTCCCCCTTACAAGGGAGGTAGCCAAAAAGGAAAAGGCATAAAATCATTCCCACCCATTCCATCCCTGAATACACTCCACACCCCTCCACCCTCCCTCTTACTTAGCACCTCCTGGATGACGGGTCATCCCTGCACCTTGTCCACTACCCTGGGTCAGAAGCAGTGTCGCAAGACACAGCACATCCACAGCAAGGCCGCTTTATTAAATCGGCGAACCCCCCTCTCCGTCCCCCCATGCATATGATCAGTAGGAAGATCTTTAATCGCAAAGAACATATTTCCTCCTTCACCCCATTCGGCAAGTTGTTTTAGGATGCCACTAAACCAGGTGGTGTCATAAGCAGGGCTGTGGAGTCGGAACACAAAACCTCCGACTCCGACTCCTCTATTTTTGGCACCACCGACTCCGACTCCTCTATTTTTGGCACCACTGACTCAGACTCCTACATAAAGCCTATACAACACACATATGCTCCAATCTTGAGTAGACTTATTTCATTATAACTGGTTTATATCAAAGAATAAAGATATATGTTATAGTGTGGCTTTCCTATGTTTGACCTCTTCATTAATACTTTATTACTGAAGTAGAGATTTTTTGAAAGGATATTGAAGAAAATTCAGTAAATAAAGTGGGAGGTGAGCCAGCTGTTGTTTGCGGACGACACTGCGCTTGTGGCAGGGTCAGAGGAGGGATTGAGGAAGCTGGTGGCAGAGTTTGGGAGAGTATGTGATAGAAGAAAGCTAAAGATAAATGTGGATAAAAGTAAGGTGATGAGATGTACAAGGGGTGAAAGTGGCAGTAGACTGGAAGTGAACATTAAGGGAGAGCGACTGGAGGAAGTGGATAGTTTTAGATACTTGGGTGCAAGTGTAGCGGGAAAAGGTGGAGTGAAGGTGGAGGTAGAATGTAGATTGAGAGAAGCGAGTAAATGCCTTGGTGGTTTAAAGAGTGTAATGAGGAATAGACATTTGGGAATGGATGCGAAGAGGAGACTGTATGAAGGAGTGATTGTGCCAACAGCACTGTATGGGGCAGAAACGTGGAATATAAGAGAAGAAGAGAGGAGTTTGAATGTGCTTGAGATGAGGTGTCTGAGAAGTATGGTGGGGGTTACTAGGCTGGATAGAGTGAGAAATGAGGAGGTGAGGAGAATAGGGGTGAAAAAGGATTTTGGAGATAGGGTTGATGAAAGAATATTAGGATGGTTTGGACACATGGAAAGAATGAGTGAAGAAAGACTAGTAAAAGAGGTATGGAAGGCAGATGTGGAGGGAGTGAACATGAGGGGACGTCCTAGGATGAGGTGGATGGAGGGGGTGAAGGGGGCTTTGGGGAAGAGGGGAATGTATGTTGAGGAAGGAAGGGAGAGGACGGAAGACAGAGGTGAGTGGAGAATGGTTGTATATAGATGATGTTGTGACTGCATGAGGAGTAATAGGCGGGGGGGTGGGGGCCGGGGTAGTATGTGTGAGTAAATTTTGACGCAGCCCGAAGGGATTTCTCCCCGTCCTCGCCTTATATGCAGAGGGGGACGGAGAGGGGGGGTCGCCGATTAAATGAAGCGGAGCTCAGATGAGAGGGAGGGTGGGAGGGGTGTGGAGTGTATTTAGGGATGAAATGGGTGGGAGTGTTTTTATGCCTTTCCCTTTTTGGCTACCTCCCTTGTAAGGGGGAAAAAGCCTTGGTACTGCTATGCGATTATTGCGATGGACATTACTCTGGTTCTGGAACCGATCTTATTGATACGAGTACAATACAAGATACAGCTGAACATGTTTGAAACGTGAAACTTTTTTTTCAACTTTAAATATCCTTATTTCAATAATTCAATGTTAAAAAGTATAGAGGGGGCAAAGAAGGGGAAAGGAAAGAAAAGATAGTATTATTGCGTTAGTCTACAGTTGAAATCATAATTATCCTACTCTTTGGTAACACAGCAGTGGGAGAAACCACCAAACTGATGGAGTGATGGAAACGACGCATATGGAACTTGACAGGAATATTACAGCTCCCGTGACTGTGTGTCAACAGAAGGTGTAAAAACTTGTACACGGTGATAAAAACTTGTAAGATGAATTATTCCCTCAGGATATTAAATTACATTTTTTTATTATTGTTTATTTAATTCATTCAAGTAATACTTTGGATGTTTATCGGTCTATGTATAAATTTGAAAGCCAGCTTTGGACAAGGACATTTTGGGGGTTTAATGGAATGCCCACGAAGATAAGACAATGAGATTTATTACATTTTATATATATATATATTTTTTTATATAATCTACTTATAATGAGTGTGCACTGCATGACTCTACAGACTAAACGAAGGCATAATAAAGTAAATTTAACTGAAGTCGGAGTCGGTATATTTTTACCGACTCCGACTCCAGTGACACTGTGATTGCTTCCGACTCCAGTAACCGTAATTGACTCCGACTCCACAGCCCTGGTCATAAGCCTTTTCTAGATCAAAAAAGACTCCTATGGTTTGGCTCTGTGTGGCGAAAGCATTCTGAATTTCTTGGGTAAGAAATATCAAGAGGGTCCATAGTGCTTCTGTTTTTTCTGAAGCCAAACTGTCTGTTTGAGAGGAGATTTTTTGACACTTAAATCCAGACAAGATGCGTGTTGATCATTAGTTCGTATATTTTGCATACACAACTGGTTAGAGCAATGGGTCTATACCCTTGAGGAGTGGGTGGGGGATGAGGGGTGAGGAAGTATGTATGAGAAAAAATTTGACGCAGCCTGAAGGGATTTCTCCCTGTTTTCTCCTTTTCTGCATGGGGGGACGGAAAGGGGAGGGTCGCCAAATTTATGAAGTGGCCTTGCTGTGGATGTGCTGTGTCTTGCAACACTGCTTCTGACCCAGGGCAGTGGACAGGATGCAGGGATGACCAGTCATCTAGGAGGTGCCAAGATAAAAGGGAGGGAGGAGAATGGAGGGGAGTGGAATATATAGGAAATGGAATGGGTGGGAGTGGTTTCTATGCCTTTTTCTTTTTGGCTACCCCCCTGTGTAGGTGGAAAAAGCCTTTGGTACCGTATTTTCCGGCGTATAGTGCGCGACTTTTTTCCGTTGGAAGGGCCTAAAAATGGGGGCTGCGCGTTATCCGGTGGTGTGCATTATCTACGGCCTACGATAAAAATTCTGCGGCTGTGTGTGTAATTTTTTTCACAACAACGTGATGATGTTGGCTGTCACAAAGTCGGGACAGCACACTTCTCCATGACGTTCCGTGAGAACAAGAAGAACAGCCATGGTGACATGAAAGAATATGCCAGCATGGGCTATATAAATATTTGGTATAGGTAGGTATCTATCGAATCTTATTTTTCATGTTTAAATAGGCCTAAACACCATGAAACATGATCAATATTCATGATATTTGCCCATGTTCACAGCATCCTAGTTTGAATTTTTATGTTGGCTTTGTTGCTTCACTTTAGGTATGGTACAAATTCCGTTGCGGCCGTTCATAAACTCATGTCAAACACCTGACTACAACACCCTCTTTCGGGAGTTATATTAACTAAACGTCACCTCGATGAGAGACTGTCCTATTTCACCACTCTCATTGCAGGTTCAAAGCTAAAATGAAACAGTCTGTAGTTTGTTTCAGTATTAAATAAAAAATGGTAAAGACGAATTATTTCCTCAAGATATAAAATGAACATTTTCTGTAAAAATCCCGAAATCTTTCTGTATATTTTACTTTCAATAAACTTTTTTTAGATCATATTTCCTACAAACTATTTAAGCTACAAAGTAATAAGGGACCAACGCACAACATGAGTCATATACCGGTACATGTAGTTCCGACTTTTTCTTAGTTGTGTCCCGATTGATGCCTAAACTGACACTTAATTTAGTGACAAATCAACAGATTTCCCAGCGGTGGCTCTAGCCAATGAAAAATACTTCTCGATGTAACCTCGTTCATATGATACTAAGTAATTAATCGCCGTTATTTCATTGGTTTATTTTTACTAACATTAATTATCGTAGTCTATGCAAATATTTAGGATCCGTAAAACAGCACTGGTACCAACATCATGAACGTTGGTCGTTTTAGCTCACCCGGAATATGCTAGATCAGGGCCGAGATTGATAGTTCTATTGCCAATCTAGCCTACACGAAACACCCTCTTGCAAGAGTTTGTTAAACTAAACGTCACTTCAGTAAAAACACTTATGAACCGAGACATAGTTTGTTGCTGCATGGCGATAAAAACTTGTACACGGTGATAAAAACTTGTAAGATGAATTATTCCCTCAGGATATTAAATTACATTTTTTTTTTTCAAATCCGAATTTTTTCATGTACATTTTGTATTCAATAAACTTTTCATGGCTCAAATTTCCCACAAAACAATGGACCAACGCAAGCAGGAGTCTCATACATGCAGTTCACGCCACCAGTGACTTTTCCTGGCATGCGCGTTATACATCGGTGCGTGCTATCTGTGCACTGAGATAACGAAGTGCATGGGTGCGCATTATAACCCGATGTGCATTTTAAGCCGGGAAATACGGTATATGTATGTAAATAGTGAAGAGGCAATAATTTATTTAGAGAGGATAGAATGCTCATAGAGTCTGTAAAAATAACAACATTTTTATTAGATGAAATAGAATTAAAAACAAATTTCAGGGCGTTGTTGACTGCCATTAGTTCAGCAGTAAAAATAGAGCTAAAATAAGGCAACTTCCTCTTTAAAACTGTGCTGTCAGATACAACAGCACAACCAACACCATCTTGGGATTTTGATCCATCTGTATAAATAAAAATTGAATCAGTATGTACTGATGTGTTCTAAAAATTCACTCCTTAGCTCTACAGCAGTTCTATTTTTCTTGTTTTTAATAGGACAAATTACAGTGGGACATCGGTTCCAAGGAGGGAATTTGGGAGGTGTGATCTCAGCAATTGTAACAGGAACAAGTCCCACCCCCTTTGCCCCAATTTCACATCTCGCTTCTAGAGGTTTCTGCAGAGTACTTTTTCTTGGAGCTCTGTCTACTGGCTGCTTTACATATTTGAAGTTTGGATTTTGTTTTGATGTTAAGACATGAGATATATATCTAAGGCTTAATTCCTCCCTGCAAATATAAAGGGGAGGAATTCCTGTGTCCACATACAAGCTATCCACTGGAGATGTTCTATAAGCTCCCAAACAAATCTGCAAAGCCATATTGTGGACTATATCAAGCTTCTTTAATAGTTTTACATGCCGATCCATAAATTTGACATCCATAATAGATTTTGCTAAGGCATAATGCTTGGTAAAGCCTTATTAGTTATACGATCTGCTCCCCAGTTGAAGCAAGACACTACCTTTAGTATATTAAGTCGCTGTTTAACAGTGCATATAACCTCATTTATGTGTTGAGTGAATGTCAACCTTTTGTCCCAAAACAGACCCAAGTATTTTACTTGATCTTCATATGGTAATATCACCCTCTAAGAATAATGTTGGTATTTATTCCTTGTGTCTTAGTCTAGAGAACCTAATGGCTTTTGTTTTTTTAAGCATAATCTGAAGCCCCTACAATTAGCCCATGCTGTTGCCAAGTTAATAACCTCTTGAATCTTTTGACCTATTTCTAATGTTGTCAATCTGCTGCACACAATAGTGAAGTCGTCAGCATAAGCCAATTCATGAATTCCAATAGGAACTTGTTCCAACAAACTATTAACCCTGGACAGGTAGTGTTGTGTCAGATCCGCACCAAGGCGATGCTCAAAACGCGTTTTTTTGTTTCTGCGCATAGAACGCCTAGCATGATCTCGCTTGTATTTCGGGAACTGTTAGTCTTTCCCCAGCCTCAGTGGAAGCAACATATGTGTCACCTCTGCTCCGCCACCTTCACCCGCTATCGCCCTCCAAAGTTGTAAATGGTGCATATCTAACACCACGCTACCGTAACTGGGGTAAGTCACGCAATTGCAAAAGTTTTGCATTTTACATTACTGCATTATTACTTAGTGAAATAATTTTATTGTGTTTATCGGAAAATATCAGTGAATGGTGTAGCTACCCGTACCAATCGCCATATTGGATCGGAAGGCAGTGAAAATGTGATTTTGAGGCTAATTTCTAATTTTCTATTTTTTTCTATTTTCAAATTTCAGCATGGCAAAGAGAAGCTTGATGGAGGAGGAGTATTTGCAGGCCCTTTTCATGAGTAGCAATGAAGAAGAGCCTTCTACAGTGACTTTTGAGGCAATGTCTGTGACGACCTGTACGACGCCCTAACTTGGTGGCAGGAGGAGGAGGAGGCCCAACGTGTGGCTGCTGAACCTGAGGAAGAATCAGCTGATGAGATGCAAGATTTGGCTGACTCGCACGCAGTTCATTAGCATTCCCTTGCTCCTGTGCCTCCTTCACCGTCTCCTGTGCCTCCTTCACCGTCTCCTGTGCCTCCTTCACCGTCTCCTGTGCTTCCTTCACTGTCTCTTGTGCCTCCTTCACTGTCTCCTGTGTCTTCTGCAGTGTCTCCTGTGCCTCCTTCAGCGTCTCCTGTGGTTACAGCAGCTGTTCCTGTTCCTGCCCTTAGTCCCATGAAGCTCAGGAGTAGGAAAAGGAGGAGAGGCCCTTGTTGCCCTGCAGAAGGTGTGGCATTGAAGAGATTGCCGGACGACTCCTACAAGGCTAAGGACAACACGAAGTGGCACTCGGAGCCAAACCCAATAATGCCACCCATCATGAAGATCATGTAAGTTTCACGAATTATTTTTTTACCAGTTTATACTTACTAAATATAATTTTTAACATTTTTGCCTTCATCTAGGGCCATTGTAGATAACTTTTACAAAATTTAATGCATATCCATCAATTATACACTGGGGAACACACTTTCGGTTGCATGAGTTCTGACACTTGATTCTGGTAGATTTGAGGTCACAGATTCTGAAAATGGCATTCATTTGTGCAGATCAGGTCTAGTTTTGATGCTACGCAGCAATTTACATATCAGGTGACATGCTCTGAAAATAGCAAAGGGAGGTAATAAGCATATTAGTTTACATTCATCAAATACTATTCTTAATTACATCAGTGTGTCAAATATAGATTTGTGTGTGCATTATTTTATTAAAACAATTATTTTATTTCTTTTCCAGGTGTGATCATTCTGTAAACAGTGTTGACTTCAAAGGAAACATGGCCTCTATGGCAAGTAAAAGGAAATGTGTGACGTGCCCGGATTCATTCTGCTATATTTGTGGTGCATTGACAGCTCCAAAGCAAAGAAGGAACATTAGTGAATTTGTGAAGAGAGCTTACTTTTGCTACTTTAAAGTGAAACTTGGAGATCAAGACAAACCATGGGCACCGCATAAGGTATGTCATTCCCGTGAAGAAAACTTGCGTCAATGGACTAAAGGAAAAGACAAAATAACATTCGGTATTCCGATGATATGGCGTGAGCCACGGGACCATGTCACAGACTGTTACTTTTGCGTGACTCTTGTTGCTGGTTTCACTAGTAAAACTCGTCATCTTATCACATACCCTAGTCTAGATTCAGCAATCAGGCCTGTGCCCCATTCAGATGTTGAATCTGACAGTGAATGTGACACGAGGTCACAGAGGAGTCAACAAACAGAAATGACTTAGATTTTGCAGGCATATCAACAGAACCAGAAACATTTAGCCAAGCAGAACTCAATGACTTAGTTCGAGATCTGGGTCTGTCTAAAAAGCTGTCAGAATTGTTGGCTTCACAGTTAAAAGATAAAAACTTGCTGAAAATAGACACAAAGGTAACATTCTTTCGCAACAGAGAAAAGAACCTCTTACAGTTCTTTGATTCTAAATTTGACTTCGTCTGCTGTTGTGATATTCCTGGATTAGTCACCGCAATGGGAGCTCCAGGTTATGATCTGAAAGAGTGGCGCCTCTTTATAGATAGCTCTAAGCGGAGTCTGAAGTGTGTTTTATTACATATAGGCAACATCTTTGGCGCAATACCCATAGGACACTCAGTACACCTGAAAGAAAAATATGAACACGTCAAAAAGGTTTTGGAGCTACTCAAATATGAAGAACACAAATGGATCATCTGTGTTGATCTAAAAATGGTCAATTTTTTGCTAGGACAGCAAGGTGGGTATACAAAATTTCCTTGCTTTATCTGCCTCTGGGACAGCAGAGCCAAAGACAGACACTGGATTCAGAAGGAATGGCCAGTTAGGGAAAGCCTCAATGTTGGGAAAAAGAACATCATTTATGAACCCCTAGTGGAAAGTGAAAAAAAAAAATTCCCGCCCCTTCACATCAAGCTGGGCCTTATGAAACAGTTTGTCAAGGCGCTCGATAATGACAGTGACTGTTTTAAGTATCTGTGTGAAGTGTTCCCTGGTTTAACGCTAGAAAAACTCAAAGCAGGTATTTTCGACGGCCCTCAAATTAGGACGCTGATTAAAGACCAAGCCTTCACTCAATCCATGACTTATGTTGAGAAAAATGCATGGGGAGCATTCGTTTCTGTTGTAAGGAACTTTCTTGGAAACAGGAAATCAGAGGACTATAAAGAGCTCATTGAATCTTTGATGGAAAGTTTTCATGTGTTAGGTTGCAACATGAGGATTAAGATGCATTTCTTGAACAGTCATCTTGAACTGTTTCCGGCAAACTTAGGGGACGTGAGTGATGAGCAAGGTGAACGCTTTCACCAGGATATCAAAGTCATGGAAGACAGGTATCAAGGTCGCTGGGACATTCACATGATGGCGGACTATTGCTGGAGCATTCAGCGAGACTGCACTGAGAGGCGATACTCAAGACAGTCCATTAAACGCAAGTTTGTGTCTGAATAAATCTGGCATAGTTCACAAAAGCAACTGATGGATCCAAAATATGCTTGTCAAGGTAAATAAAAGTAATTAAAAATTAATTATACGTGTTTGGTAATTCCTCTCTGTGTGCTGATTTAAATTTTTAGCAGTAGTATATGGTAGTCTAACTATATAGAGTAGCAAATGGGAGGTAACTCACCGCAACAAAACTAGACCCGATAGAAAAAAACCGGTGACCTCAATTTACCCAGAAACAGGTCTCAAAATGTATGCAACTGACAAAAAGTTGAATTTTGTTCCCCAGTGAATTATTAGTACTCTAAATATGCCTTTCTTTTACGTAAATTGCGCACGGTAAGGGTTACATTGAAACTAAGCCTTTTTTTTTTTTTTTAGTTTATAGTCACTAAATATAATTTTCTAAGGTTTTGTCATCATCTAGGATCATTGTAGGTGACTTCTGGAAAATTTCATTCCGATCTAATAAGTACTACTACTATAGACATAGACTTCCTTTCACACCAAAATTTTTAGTAATTTTGTGTATAAAAAAATTAACTGCTTTTTCTTTTCTTTACAGATTTTGCAGTTTTGCTCCTATCAACAATGTTTTTACATCAATGAACTCGGAAACTCTTCTACTTTCAAGAAAGCACTCGTTATTAGTGGAATTTGGTATTCTAAAGTGTACAGTGCCTGTTACTTGACCAAATGTCTATTTTTATACATTTTTTTGTAATTATGTAAGTAAAGTGTTATTTTGAAATTCAGCATTTTTTTTCTCCTTCACCAGTAGAAAGTAGAGTCTTTGTATTAGTAAACTAAAAAAAGATAAATAAAGAAGGGCATAATGGTAACTGGGTATAAGTGCCCAAAGTGAAAGTAACAGATATGACACCACGCTACCCATAGGAGGGTTTGTCCACACTACCTGTCCAGGGTTAATGGCTATGCTGAAGAGTGTAGGTCTCAGAACATTTCCTTGTGGAATCCCTTCCTCTTAAAGATATGCAGAAGAGAAAGAGCCCACTTTTAGATAATGGTCAGACAAGAAATTCTTTAAACAATTGAACATATTACCCCCGATACCCCACTCTGCAAGTTGCTTCAGAATGCCTCCCCGCCAGGTAGTATCGTAGGCATTTTTTAAGTAAAAAAACACAGCAATGCTCGGATTCTGTATTGCAAAGGCATTCTGAATCTCACGAGTGATAAAAAGTAAGGGATCCAGAGTGCACTTATTTCTTCTAAATCCAAACTGTCAGTTAGATAGGAGATTTTTAGATTCTAAAAACCAAACTAAACACATATTAACCATTCTTTCATAGATCTTACAAATGCAGCTAGTGAGAGCAATAGGTCTGTAACTTTGTGGGAGATTGGAGTCTTTTCCTGCCTTTAAAATTGCTATGATAATTGAAGTCTTCCAAGATTTAGGAGAAGACCCAGAACACCAAAATTTGTTCAGCACATTTAAAAGGAATTTCTTCGAGGATATGGACAAATGAGCAATCATGGAATAAAGAATATTATCCTCTCATCCTCTCCAGGAGAGGATAAAGATAAAGCATGATCCATTTCATCCAAGGTGAAAAGAAGATTATATGCCTCCGAGTTCGTATTGGTAGGAGGATTAATTGTGGTCTTGTCTCTAATTCTTCTTAAGTCATGTGAATAGGGAAGTGAACTTGAAATATCAGCATAGTGTCTTCCAAAAGTTTCTGCTACTTCTCTTGTATCTGATATAAAAGAGTCATTTATTTTGAGAATGGGCAAAGGAGATGGAGTAAACTTTCCCTGTAATTTTCGAATCTTATTCCATACTAAGGTAGGGGGAAGAGTCATATTTCAACTCGCTAATAAATTTAATGAAGGATTCCTTCCTTGCTTTCTTAAAGATTTTCTTCTTTGCTTGAGCTCTTCTGTACATTATCCTATTGACTAAACAAGGATATCTCAAATATCTTATAGCAAGTTCTTGTAATCTTTCTGCTTAAAGCACATTCATCGTTCCACCAGGGGAGTACTGGGCATCGTGTTTTACCAGCTGTCCTAAGAATGGTTGAAAAAGCACCAGAAAGTATGATGCCTACCAGATAGTTCAGCAAAATGAATATTCAGAGAAGTGGTGCAGGGCAGCAACAAGAGTGGGGGGATGGCATAACAGAGGGACAGTCGCAGTATAATAAAGTATCATCATTTCTGTATGAACAGGGATATCCTCTACCACAGACAAAATGATATATGGCTCTGGTCCATAGGGGCACCCCATATAGACCCTACAGTATCAGCTGCATGCTACAACAAATCTTTTTAAACAGGAATACAGGAGTTAAAGTACCAAATGGTGAAAAATTACTGATGTATGACACTTTATTTGTCATTGCATTACAGGTTGCCATTGCTCAATAATTTTTGTTACATGTTGCCACTGCAAAACAGTCTTGTTACTGTACATCTACTTTTCTGTTTTGCCATTCTGAAAATATCCTGAAGAAAAAATAAAATGGGCAATGTCTTTTTCAAATACATTTAATAACATTAGGAAGGGAACTTCTATATACAAAGAGGATGTTGATATGCCATATTCAACCAACAACCAAGGTGCCATCTCCTGGGAATACATATGGAGGAACCTCGAGATTGAGAGGAGCAGGTCCTTTCCTAATGCGACCAGATGCATCGTAGTGGGATCCATGGCATGGGCAGTAGTAACCACCAAAATCACCTGAGGAAGATTATACAAGAACTTGTTAAGATAAGAACTAATTTGAGAGAAATTAGAGGGAATGACCAAGGATGAGATGGATGGATGGGGTGAAAGGGGCTCTGAGCAAGACAGGAATGTCTGTTGGCAAGAAAAGGGAATAGGGGCAAGTGGAAAATGACTGTGTATCAATATTTTGATACAGCCCAAAGTGACCATCTCCTTGTTTCTTCTATGTTGAGCCAATAAAGTATAATGAGGAATACATTTAGGAATGGATGCTTAGGAGATTGTATGAAGGGGTGATTGTGCTGACAGCACAGAATATGGCAGAAACATGGAACATAAGAATTTGAAATGTATTCGAGATGAAATGTCAGAAGTATTGTAGGGGTTACTAGGCTGGATAAAGTGAGAAATGAGGGTAAGGAGGAGAGCAGGAGTGGAAAAGGGGTTGGATGATAGGGTTGATGAAAGAATATTAGGATGGTTTGGACACATGGAAAGAATGGGTGAAGAAAGATTAGTAAAAGAAGTGTGGAAGGTAGAGGTGGATGGAGTGAATATGAGGGAGTGGATGGTGTAAAAGGGGCATTGAGAAAAAGGGGGATGTCTGTTGAGGAAGGGAGAAGACAGAAGATATGGGTGAGTGGAGAATGGTTGTGTATGGATGATGCTATGATGCTGTGATGCATGGAAGGGAGGGTTGGGGATTAGGGGTTTAGGGAGTACGTGTGAATAATACATTGACACAGCCCTAAGGGCTGAGGAGATGGAGAGGGGGGATCGCCAATTAAATTAAGCGGCCTTGCTGTGGATGTGCTGTGTCTTGCTGCACTGCTTCTGACCCACAGTAATGGGAGAGATGCACAGATGACCTGTCATCTAGGAGGAGCCAAGAAAAGAAGGGAGAGGTGTTGAATGGGAGTGGAGTGTGGGGAAGAAATGGGTGGGAGTGGATTTATGCCTTTAGACTTTGGCTATCTCCCTTGTAAGGGGGAAAAAGCCCTTGCTATATGTATGTATATTGAGCAAGGAAGAGGGTGGGGGATGGAGGTGTGTGTGGATGATATTTTGATGCAGCCCGAGGAGATTTCTCCCTGTCTTCTCTCATTTTCCACACAAGGGTACAGATGGGGGTGTCAACATTAAGTGAATCACCCTTGCTGTGGATGTGCAATGTCTTGTTGTACTGCTTCTGACTTGGGTAGGAGACAGGGATGACCTGTCATCCATGAAGAAATAAGATGAGAGGTAAACAAGGGAGGTGGATGGGAGTGGAATGGGTGGGAATGAGTTGTCTTTGACTTGGCTATCTCCCTTGTAAAGGGAAGTAGCCCTTGGTATATAGAAAGAACTGATACAGATGAAGTTGATAAATCATGGACCCAGTCTGAAGACTGTGTCATGTACCTCTGGGCTGAGGTGAGGAAACTGAGGGATTTGAAATTGGACAGCTTGGATGTCTATCTTCCAAGACCACCACATGCAAGTACCCATCACTACTCCCTTGGAGATGTGTATTAAGAGGGAAATTATAGCATACAGTGTTCAAGAGGAAAGAAAAGCACATGAATATGTGGGTTGAGGTGAGGTGGAATTAATATATACAGACGCTCCTCTACTTACATTCATTTGTTTTACGTTTTTTCGATTTTACGTTTGAACTGACTGTAAAAAAAAAAAATTTGAGTGAATTTTTTAGTTTAGCGCGCTCTCCGTAGTTCAAACGATACTTACGCATGACGCTGCGTCCATTGTTTACATGGAACAAACGACAGACTGAACGTGCTTGCCTCATCCTCATCCTCCTCCACCATCTCAATTCATGTTGCTTGAATTTAATTTATTTGAAATTAATGTTATTATTTTACAATGTTATGTGTATAATTAATGATTTAGGGGTGTTTTATAAGATACGGTAATAGAATTTACGGATGTATAATACAGTAACAACTTACGTTCATTTTCAACTTACGTTTGGGCGTTCGGAACGTAACTAAAACGTAAGTTGAGGAGCGTCTGTATATATACCAAGGACTTTTCCCCCTTACCAGGGAAGTAGCCAAATCATACATATACCAAAGGCTCTTTACCCCTTGCAAGGGAGGTAACCAAAAAACAAAGGCATAAAATCCACTCCCACCCATTCTATCCCCACATACTCCACTTCCAGCCAACCCCCTCTTATCTTGGCACCTCCTGGATGAAGGGTCATCCCTAGATTTCGAACAGGAGTAATTGGTGAGGAACAGTGTGGATTTAGGACAGGTAGAGGTTGTGTAGATCAGATCTTTGTGGTAAGACAGATATGTGAGAAAGCTATAGGAAAGGGGAAGGATGTTTTTTGGGCTTTTATGGATCTGGAAAAGGCTTATGATAGGGTAGACAGAAAGGCACTGTGGGAGGTTATGCAGATATACGGGATAGGAGGAAAGCTTCTGGGAGCTGTCAAGAGTTTTTATGAGAGTAGTAGAGCCTGTGTCAGGATTGGAAATGGAGAGAGTGAGTGGTTCGTGGTATAGGTGGGACTTCGTCAAGGATGCGTTATGTCGCCCTGGCTGTTCAACTTATACAGACGCTCCTGAACTTACGTTTTAGTTACGTTCCGAATGGCCGAACGCAAGTTGAAAATGAACGTAAGTTGTTACTGTACTATACATGCGTAAATTCTATTACCGTATCTTACAAAACACCTCTAAATCATTAATTATACACATAACATTGTAAAATAATAACATTAATTTCAAATAAATTAAATTCAAGCAACATAAATTGAGATGGTGGAGGAGGAGGAGGCAAGGCACTTTCAGTCTGTCGTTTGTGCCATGTAAACAATGGACGCAGTGTCATGCGTAAGTATCGTTTGAACTACGGAGAGCGCGCTAAACTAAAAAATTCACTCAAAAAATTTTTTTTTACAATTTTTTTTTACAGTCAGTTCAAACATAAAATAGAAAAAACGTAAAACGAATGAACGTAAGTAGAGGAGCGTCTTACATGGATGGGGTGGTGCGAGAGGTAAATACAAGGGTAGTGGGTCAGGGTTTGGAGATGGTTAAAGAAAATGGAGAAAAGTAGGAGGTGAGCCAGCTGTTGTTTGCGGACGACACTGCGCTTGTGGCAGGATCGGAGGAGGGATTGAGAAAGTTGGTGGTAGAGTTTGGGAGAGTATGTGATAGAAGAAAGCTAAAGATAAATGTGGGTAAAAGTAAGGTGATGAGATGTACAAGGGGTGAAAGTGGCAGTAGACTGGAAGTGAATATTAAGGGAGAGGGACTGGAGGAAGTGGATAGTTTTAGATACTTGGGTGCAAATGTGGCAGAAAAAGGTGGAGGTAGAATGTAGATTGAGAGAAGCGAGTAAATGCCTTGGTGGATTAAAAAGTGTAATGAGGAATAGACATTTGGGAATGGATGCTAAGAGGAGACTGTATGAAGGAGCGATTGTGCCAACTGCACTGTATGGGGCAGGAACATGGAACATAAGAGAAGAAGAGAGAAGGAGTATGAATGTGTTTGAGATGAGGTGTCCGAGAAGTATGATGGGGGTTACTAGGCTAGATAGAGTGAGAAATGAGGAGGTGAGGAGGAGAATAGGGGTGGAAAAGGAGTTGGGAGATAGGGTTGATGAAAGAATATTAGGATGGTTTGGACACATGGAAAGAATGAGTGAAGAAAGACTAGTAAAAGAGGTATGGAAGGCAGATGTGGAGGGAGTGAACATGAGGGGCTTCCTAGGATGAGGTGGATGGAAGGGGTGAAGGGGGCTTTGGGGTAGAGGGGAATGTCTGTTGAGGAAGGACGGGAGAGGACAGAAGACAAGGGTGAATGGAGAATGGTTGTATATGGATGATGTGATTGCATGAGGTGGAATGGGCGGTGAGGTAGTATGTGTGAGCAAAATTTGACGCAGCCCGAAGGGATTTCTCCCCGTCCTCGCCTTTTATGCAATGGGGGGACGGAGAGGGGGGTCGCCGATTTAATGAAGCGGCCTTGCTGTGGATGTGCTGTGTCTTGCGACACTGCTTATGACCCAGGGCAGTGGACAAGGTGCAGGGATGACCCATCATCCAGGAGGTGCTAAGATAAGAGGGAGGGTGGAGGGGTGAGGAGTGTACTCAGGGATGGAATGGGTGGAAATGATTTTATGCCTTTCCCTTTTTGGCTACCTCCCTTGTAAGGGGGAAAAAGCCTTGGTATATGTATGTATATGTATGCCCTGGGTCAGAACCAGTGTCACAAGAACAAGTCACAAGTGTCAGAACAAGTGTCACAGTGTCACAAGTGTGCACATCCACAGCAAGGCAACTTTGTTAAATCAGTAATCACCCCTCTCTGTCCTCTCATGCAGAGATGGAGATGGGGAGAAATCCCTTCAGGCTGTGTCAAATTATTTTTCACATGTACTTCCTCACCCGCCCCCCTCACGCATATCATCATCCATACACAACCATTTTCCATTCACCCCTATCTTCTGTCCTCTCCCATCCTTCCTCAACAGATATTCCCCTTCTTCCTAATGCCCCTTTAACCCCATCCATCCATCTCATCCTTGGTTGCCCCCTCATGTACACTCCTTCCACCTCTGCCTTCCACACCTCTTTTACTAATTAATCTTTCTTCACTCATTCATTCCACGTATATGCCAAACCAAAAGGCATATACTTACTCCCACCTATTTCATTCCCCTCCATCACCCTTTCCTCCCTCTCATCTTAGCTCTTCTTGGATGATGGGTCATCCCTGAATCTCACCTACTGCCCTGGGTCAGAATCAATGTACAGTAAACTCGCGCTTATCCGAACGCGTTTTAACCGAATAATCGCATTAACCAAACATTTTCTCAATACGGTAGCCATTGCTTCAACCGAACGTATTTGGATCTCAACCGAACATTCAAACACCCCGCTGCCTCTTCCGCCACCCCTGCGCCACCCACAAGCTTCATCAAGTGCTCACACGGTGGCAGCACACTCCATGTTTACACCTGATCGGCTGTTTGGCGGTACATACATTCGTGAGTCCTCTCGGTGGCGATACAGCATCACAAGCTCTCCTTAAACATTTTCTCTTTACACTCTATAGAATATGTTTATGAACTATTATAAGCATTTCCATGTGTATGTTAAGTTTACAGGTACGAACATGGCAGCTGACATTACCGCATAAAACTCTACGGGAATGAAGCATACAAAGTCAGATTAACCAAACATTTCGGTTAATCGGACATTTCTAATCCCCCTTGGAGTTCGGATAAGTGGAAGTTTACTGTAGCAGGACACAGCGTATCCACAGCAAGGCTGCTTCACTTAATTGCCACCACCCTCTCATGCATAAAAAGAAAAGATGGGGAGAAATCTTTGTACTGCATCAAAATATTATTCACACAACAACTCCCCAAGCCCCTCATCCCTCCTTTCCTTGCTTCACAGTATCATCTATATACAGTCGTTCTCCACTCAGCCCTATCTCCTGCCTGCTCCCTTGCTCAACATACATTCCACTTCTGCTCAACTCCCTTTTGAACCCATTAATATTTAGTATTACAGTATTATATAGTACATGATACTACTTCATAAGTGAGTATGCATGAAAAAAATTAGGGTGTCAATATTGAAAAGATCAAATATATGGCCAGTACCAAATTTGAAAGTGATATCTCACCTGCATCAGCAACAGGCACACAGCCCAGATGGGTGCATACACCAATGACAATCAGCCAACTTGGGTCTGAACAACGTTCGCTGTCATGCTGAACATCTCTCAGTGTGGATAGGTCAACAGCTGCTTCTGTATCCACTTCAGATTGTGGTCTGCAATAGAATTTATTGTTTGGCAACATGGTGACAATATTGGAGATGTACTACTGCACATCTGTGAGGAGGGTAAAGATGAGACTGAGTGAGGGTATGGCAGGTAGGGGAAAGATAAAAGGGAGGGGAAAGGTGAAGAGCAGGTCACTGGGGGGTGTAAAAGGAAAATGGAGCAAGACAAAGCACAGCAGGATGAGATGGGGGAGGGGAGGGAATTGTATTATAATTCCTTGCTAACATCTTACCAGCTCTTCCATCCTTGAGGGCAATAGCATACCAATATCAAAGATCACAATGGGGTTCTGGGGTCAAAGAGTAGGTACAAGTTTGTTACCCTCTTCAATACTAGTCAAATTCTTGTGACCAGCAGCAGATGCCTGAGGTATGGTAATTTGAAGATGCATCACAATACTCTCTTTATAAAATATAAGTTGCTGCTCATTTACTTGTTTTCTTTCATGAAAACATGATCAAGCCAGTTCACAGAATTCAGGTGTCCCCTCAACTACAAAAATATAATCAAAATGCCAATGCCAGCATCCTCACATGCTTCATGACACCTACATAGGCATCATCGTATGGAAGAGGTTATTAGTATAAAATTAGTATGTGGTGATGGTATCTTTACACAATTGGTAGTGTTAAGGTTGTTGTTGTTGTTGTTGTTCCCTAGACTGTCTGTCCGAGCAGTCCCGTCTCCCCAAGGAAGGCCACAGCCGAAACTGGGTTTTCCCACAAATCCTTTATAGAGTGTATGTTGTGTTGTTTGCGTGCATGATTGTGTATAATGCAGTCTTCCATTATGTGTTGTATGGTATGGGGTGAAGTGTTACATCCTGGGCAGCTGTTCACAACACAGTCGTCCAGCCTCTTCTGGTAGCTTAGAAGTGCTGGGTGGTGACCGCATCGCAGTCTGGCCAAGTGGACTCTGTCCTTTCGTGGGAGAGAGGATTCAGAAGGGTGGATATCAGGGGGTCTGGCATGCAGCAGTGTGTTGTCTTTCAGTGTGTTAATGGAGCGGTGAGTGATATGATTATGAATATGTTTCCGGAGGCTGGTATTTGGTGGTTGTGGAGGAAGAGAAGAGAGTATCTGTGCGTAATAAAGGTCTTTGGGTGTTGTTTTAATGTTTCTTGGTGTGTGTGGGTGTTCTGCTATGTAGTGTAGCGGGTGTGATGTGTTTGTGGTGGCTGCAGCAAGTGTTTGTGTGCCTCTCATGTCGAGGTGGTCCTTGACTTTGAGGACTTTTGTTTCATGGTGTAAATGGTCTGTAGGTGATGTATTTGTGCAGCCTGTAATTGTTTTTAGGGCTTTGTTTTGTATGATTTGAAGGGTGTTGTGGTGTGTCTCACTGAGATTAGGAGCCCATGCAGGACTCGCATAATTCATCACTGAGCGTATGCATTGTTTGTATATTGTTATATTAGTTTCTTTGTTTTGTCCAAATGTTGTTCCAGTGATTGACTTAAGTGCGTTAAGTCTAGGTGTGCATTTGTTTTTTATGTTTGTGAGGTGTTGTTTGAAAGACATGGATGTATCGTATGTTACACCAAGAATTTTCGGTGTGTTTGTGTGTGGTATTAGAGTGTTGTTGATGTAGAGATGAGGTATGTATTTGTGTTCTTTTGTCCAGTTGGTGAGAAGTGTTGCTGTAGATTTGGTTGGAGCTATTTTGAGTCTGTTTGTGATGAACCATGTGTTGAGTGTGTCAAGGTAAGGCTGGATTATTTCTGCAGCTTTGTCTGTGTTACGATGTGTGCATGTGATTGTTATGTCGTCTGCGTAGGAAGAGATTTGTATTTCTGAGGTGTCTGGCGTGGGTAAGTCATGCATGTATAGATTAAATAATGTGGGGGATAGAACTGAGCCCTGTGGTACTCCGTTCTTAATGTTTCTGATGTGCGATGATTGGCCATTATATGACACATGAGCATTCCTGCCTGCCAGATAATTAGCCAGCCATCTTTTGGTGTTATTGTGCATGTCTGTGTTATATATTTTATTTGTTAGGTTGTGGCGGGGGATAGCATCGAAAGCTTTACTAATGTCCAATGTTATAAGAAGTGTTCTGTGGTGGGGCCTATCTGAATTGATGCCATCTAAAATTCTTTGTGTGAGGTTTGTCAGAAGAGTGTTTGTGGAGTGTAGTGGCCTAAAACCGTGTTGTGAGTCAGCAAGGGGAATATATGGTGTGACAAGTTTAAGTATTAGGCGTTCAATGACTTTAGAGGGGGTGCAGAGAAGTGTGATTGGGCGGTGCGATGTTGGGATTGTTGGGTCTTTGTTCGGTTTTGGAATGGTGATTATTTTACCATGCTTCCAGATGTCGGGTATAGTGTTGTGTGAATAGCTGTAGTTTGCAATGTTTGTGAGTGCGTGTATACCTTGTGGTCCAATGTGTTTTAGGTGGATGTTGCTTATGTGGTCCTGGAGCTGCAACGTCTACGTCGTGGGACCACCCCCCAACCCCATGAGTTGGGGGCCAATCAGCAGCAACCACCCCTGGCCATCAGCTCTACGCAGATGGCACCGGTAGTGTTAAGGTTGATGTGTATGGTATGATTGGTTTATGGAATTTTTGGCTCGAAGGCCAAGCGCCGGAGCCAGTAGGCCATTCAGTGCATATTTATCTTTTAGATAAAAATTCAAGTAAAACGGTTAAAACGATAAACATTCATGAACACACATCAACAACATACACTCACAAGCATTCATACACACTATTTCAAATTTCATAAAATAAATTTATGTCTTTTAAAAACTTTAAAACATACTTCACACGAGCTTCCTCCCCTAAAATTTCTTAAAAAGATAAATCTGTTAACAAATTTGCCCTGCGCCTATTAGAGAATGCAGGGCACTGAACTAAAATGTGTTTAATTGTTAAAACTACTTGGCAAGTGGGACATTGGGGGGCCAGCCTTTCTGCTCCACTTGCCATCAAAAATCTAGGAGTGATGTAGGAATGGCCAATTCTTAATCTTGTCAAGACAATACTTGACCTTCTGTTCAAAGGAGGACACTTCCAAGGGTTCACCAAGAGGCGAATCTCTTTTAGTTTATAATTGCCGTCCAGCCTTGTCCATTCTTCTTGCCACTTCCCCATTGTGTAACAATGAATCACTCCTTTGAAGTCCGTATGTGGGACTTTTCGGTCTGTTACATGGTTGAGCCTAGTGGCGGCTTTGGCTGCAGCATCGGCCTGTTCATTTCCAGAGATACCCACATGGGACGGCACCCAGCAAAAGTTTACTTTTATTTTCTTTCTGTTGTTGATTAGAATTAACCAGTCCTGTATTTCTTGGATTAAAAAGTGAAGAGGCAAAAATGTATTTACAGAGATTAAAATGCTCATGGAGTCTGTAAAAATAACAACGTTCTTGTTGCATGGAACAGAATTAAAAACAAATTTGAGGGCGTTGCTGACTGCCTGGAGTTCAGCCGTAAAAACAGAGCTAAAATGGGGCAATTTTCTCTTTAAAACTGTGCTATCAGATACAACAGCACAACCAACACCATCTTGGGATTTTGATCCATCTGTAAATTGCATCAGCATGTACTGATGTATGTTCTAAAAATTCACTTTTTAGCTCTACAGCAGCTCTATTTTTCTTATTTTTAAGAGGACATATTTCAGTGGGGCATCGGTTCCAAGGAGGGAATTTGGGAGGCGTGATCTCAGCAATTGTATTAGGAACAAGTCCTACCTTCTCTGTCCCAATTTCACATCTCACTTCTAAAGGTTTTGGCAGAGTACTTTTCCTTGGAGCTCTGTCTACCGGCTGCTTTACAAATTTGAAGTTTGGATTCTGTTTGGATGTCAAGACATGAGATATATACCTAAGGCTTAATTCCTCCCTGCGAATATACAGGGGAGGAATTCCTGCGTCCACATACAAGCTATCCACTGGAGATGTTCTATAGGCTCCCGAACAGATCCGTAAAGCCATACTGTGGACTATATCAAGCTTCTTCAGTAACTTTTACATGCCGATCCATAAATTTGACATCCGTAATCCATTTTGCTAAGGCACACTGTTTGGTAAAGCCTTATTAAAGTAACACGATCTGCTCCCCAGTTGAAACGAGACACTACCTTTAGTATATTAAGTCGCTGTTTAACAGTGTATACAACCTCGTTTATGTGATTTGTGAATGTCAACCTTTTATCCAAAACCAGACCCAAATATCTTACTTGATCTTCATACGGTAATATGACACCCTCTAAGAATAGTGTTGGTATTTCTTCCTTGCATCTTATTCTGGAAAACCTTATGGCTTTGGTTCTTTTCAGCAGAGTATCTGAAGCCCCTGCAATTAGCCCATGCTGTTGCTAAGTTAATAACCTCTTGAATCTTTTGGCCTGTTTCTAATGTTGTCGATTTGCTGCACACAATAGCGAAGTCATCAGCATAAGCCAATCCATGAACTCCTGTGGGAACTTGTTCTAATAAACTATTAATGGCTATGCTGAAGAGTGTAGGACTCAGAACACTTCCTTGGGGAATCCCTTCCTCTTGAAGATATGCACAAGAGAAAGAAGAGCCCACTCGGACTTTTAGATAATGGTCAGACAAGAAGTCCCTTAAACAATTGAACATATTACCCCCGATACCCCACTCTGCAACTTGCTTCAGAATGCCTCCCCGCCAGGTAGTATCATAGGCATTTTTCAAGTAAAAAAAAAAACACAGCAATGCTAGAGTTCTGAATTGCGAAGGCATTCTGAATCTCACGAGTGATAAAAAGTAAGGGGTCCAGAGTGCTTCTAAATCCAAACTGTCTGTTAGATAGGAGATTTTCAGATTCCAGAAACCAAATTAAACGCATATTAACCATTCTTTCATAGATCTTACAAATGCAGCTAGTGAGAGCAATAGGTCTGTAACTTTGTGGGTCATGAGAGTCTTTTCTTGCCTTTAAGATTCCTATGATGATTGAAGTCTTCCAAGATTTAGGAGATCCAGATGACCAAAATTTGTTCAGCACATTTAAAAGGAATTTCTTCGACGATATGGATAAGTGACCAACCATGGAATAAAGAATGTCATCCTCTCCAGGAGAGGTTGGGGAGGATAAAGATAAAGCATGATCCATTTCTTCCAAGGTGAAGAGAAGATTATATGCCTCCGAGTTCGTATTGGTAGGAGGAATAATCATGGTCTTGGCTCTAATTCTTCTGAAATTATCTGAATAATGTAGTGGGCTTGAAATATCAGCATAATGTCTTCCAAAAGCCTCTGCTATTTCTCTTGTATCTGATATAAAAGAGTCATTTATCTTCAGAATGGGTAAAGGAGATGGAGTAAACTTTCCTTGTAATTTTCGAATCCTATTCCATACTAAGGTAGGGAAAGAGTCTTATTTCAATTTGCTAATATATTTAATGAAGGATTCCCTCCTTGCTTTCTTGAAGATTTTCTTCTGCTTTGCTCGAGCTCTTCTGTACGTTATCTTGTTGACTGGACAAGGGTATCTCCGATATCTCTTATAGCAAGTTCTTGTAATCTTTCTGCTTAACCCCTTCCATACGGTGCCGCACACGTAGGCGTCATGGACTTAGATCTCGGTGGCAGCAGCCAATGCCAGCCGTACGACGTGTCGTAATAATACTCGCATCATAAAATATAGTCACCGCTTATATCGATCGTTCTCTCTTCACCCGTGAATTTTGATAACCATAGAAAATGCGATTACAAAAGAATTAGAAAGAATGTCATTATGGAGGGGCGACTACAATAAATATAATCAAGACGCCGATATGGCAGCCTCGCGAATACACTCGCTCCCCATGACGCCTACGTGTGCGGCACCGTATGGAAGGGGTTAAAGCAAATTCATCGCTCCACCAGGGGACTACTGGGCGTGAGCTTTACCAGCTGTCCTAGGAGTGGAAGATCATGTCTACCAGGTAGTCATATGCATCAGAGTTACTACCAAAATCACTAGTCTTATAATTAATCTCTGTGGATCTCTTAAATAATTCCCAATCCTCTCCTGTCTTCCATTTAGGTAAGCAAGAGGAGGTAGTGTTCTTTAAATATTTTATATGGATAGGCCAGTGGTCGCTACCATGTAAATCTTCATCTATTGACCAACTGTAGTCTAATCTTAAGGCTGATGAACAAATAGTTAGGTCTATAGCAGAACTTGAGTTGTGAAAGACATCAAACCTAGTTTTGGAAGTCATTCATCAAAATGACATCATTATTATCAATAAATTCTTCAATTATATTGCCCCAGGGGTCACACCTTGATTCACCCCATAGAGGATGCTTGGCGTTAAAGTCACCCATTAGAATAAAAGGCTCAGGGAGCTGGTCAACCAAAGATTGTAGGTCATTTAACTCAAACTGATGGGGGTGGTTATATATGTCTACGAGTCGATCTTCCGGTTCAGGTTCCAAATATAAAGAACATAAAGTGATCCATTTAGTGGTAAAGATTTGTACTGCACAAGCCAGCAACACCAAATGTAGGTGGACACTTCTGTGGTTTACAGATTTCTTAACAATGATACCAGTACTTCCATGGGCACGGCCCCCATTCATAGATCTGTAAAATTTATAATTAACCCCTTCCATACGGTGCCGCACACGTAGGCGTCATGGACTTAGATCTCGGTGGCAGCAGCCAATGCCAGCCGTACGACGTGTCGTAATAATACTCGCATCATAAAATATAGTCACCGCTTATATCGATCGTTCTCTCTTCACCCGTGAATTTTGATAACCATAGAAAATGCGATTACAAAAGAATTAGAAAGAATGTCATTATGGAGGGGCGACTACAATAAATATAATCAAGACGCCGATATGGCAGCCTCACGAATACACTCGCTCCCCATGACGCCTACGTGTGCGGCACCGTATGGAAGGGGTTAAGTCCAACATTAGGGGATAAATTGCCAAGCATAGTTTCTTGCAGACAAAAAACAGACACATGTTCTTTAAAGAGAATCCCAACCTGCTCTCGATGAGAATTAAAACCTTGAATATTCCATTGAATTATGGACATTATACTGTTTTCTTTTTCTTTTTTGGGTCTACTGGTCTGGTAAGAGAAGTCTGGGAGAGAGAGGGTTTACAAGGTGGGTTCTTTTCTAATTTCTTTGCTTTTGCGGGTGGCATCCTCCTCTCTGACAATGGTCTGACCGACGATGTACAGGGTCTAACAGATGAATCCGTACAACTTCTTATCACATGTTTTAAGATTAATATCTCTGGTTATAATAAACAGAGAGTTATGAAATTTTCAGTATATTTAGAAAAGGCAATAAGAACAATGATTTCATTCAATGTAACCACCTTCAGCTGTTATGACGCTTTCAACGCGTTTACGAAACTTGGATACAGCGTTGATGATCTCAGACTTTGATAATGAACCCACAGCCTTCTTGATGTCTGTCTTCAGGGTTGTTATACTTCTGTGTGGCTTGTCACATGCCTTGGCCTCAATTCGCGCCCAAAAATAATAATCTAAAGGGTTTAGGTCTGGCGAATTTGAGGGCCACAACTCTTTGTTCCAGAACTGCACATTTGACCCTTCGAGAAGGTTGGTGGTCCTCTTCGCTGTGTGGGCTGGAGCAGAGTCTTGTTGGAAGACAAACTGGTTGCCACTAGCCTTATCTTTCATCCAGGGTATTATTTTCTCTTCTAGAACTTTGCAATAGACAACGGCATTGACTTTCTCCTTGTTGTTGAAGAAGTGAGTGAAGACGTCCCCCTCAGTTGACACCACACAGAGCACCATGACACTTGCTGGTTTCTTCGTCGTTGTCTTGTGTTGAACCTCTGAGGATGAGGAGGCTATCCAGCGATCATTCCGCTTATTGAAAGTCGCATCAACCGTGAAAATCTTCTCGTCGGAAAAAAACTTGATGACTGAGCCATTCGACTTCATCCAGTTCAACAGCTTTTGGCACCTGGTCAAGCGGATTTCTTTCATTTTTCGTGTCAAAAGATGTCTTTTTCCTTGTGAGAATGAGGTTAATCCCAATTTATTTAATGCTCTGTGAATTGTCATTGTGCTGACACCTCTCTTCTTTGCCAATGTCGATAATGGTAAGGCTGGATTTGCATTGACACTTCTCTTGAGACCAGCTAAAAAGCGAGGTGTTAGAATTCTGCCCCTTCTGGGCTTGTGAGCAGCTCGTTGGTCTTCGCCGGTCTCATCAAAACGTTTACAAACATCGTAAACAGTTTGTCTGGAGTATTTTAGCATCCTTATTATGGCGCTAGGAGTGTGACCCGCGCGACAAAGTTCGCATATGGCTGAACGTTTGGCTTGTTCCATTGCTTAATGTTTATTGCACCGGTGCTAGTATACAACTGGCTAAATTATTAGACAAATGGAAGTATCTGGAAACAATCAGAATTGCCATATGTTACTTTTTAAGTGCTTAAAACCTCTTCAAAGTTTGTACGGATTTATCTGTTAGACCCTATAGAGTCCAGGTTATTAGTTTCTTTCTTAGATTGCTTATCACGAATTGGGGAAGAAGATGGAGATGAGGGTGGACTGTGGAGTCTTTTACTGCGCACAGCTTCAGACTCCATAGCTTCGCTTCTGTGTGTCTCAACTGAGTGAGGCACATCAGTCCGTGATCCCTTTATTGGGGAGCCCCCCCCCCCCCCGAGTTTGGAAGTTTGACTGATTGAGAGGAGGCTTTATTAGAGGAACCCTGTGGGGTCCCAGCAATGAGAACTTTAGGTGCCCCTCTAGATGGGGCAGGAGGCATTCCCTCAACTGGGGATGGGAGAACCTCCGCAGAGGAGGGTTGACGAGTACTACAATTTCCAACTTGTGGAGAAGAACGATTAGGTCTAGTAGTGACTCTTTCACGCTGAGGCTTGGGTTCAGCATTTCTTTGATCCTCATTGCTTCTGTGCACCTCTACTGAGTGAGGCACACTAGTCAGCAATCCCTCTACTGGGGAGTCCCCCAAGTCTGGAAGAGAGATTGCCTGAGAGGAGGCTTCATTAGAAGAAGCCTGTGAGGTTTCTACAATAGAAACCTTAGGTGCCCCTCCAGATGGGGCAGGGGACACCCCTTCAACAAGAGGTGAGGAAACCTCTGCACAGGAGGCTCCAGAAGTACTAGAAATTCCTACTTGAGAAGAAGACCATTAGGTTTCATAGTAACACTTTTACACTGAGGCGTGGGTTCAGTGTTAACAGAAGAATTCATATTGGCATTTTTATTTCTATTGCCTTCTACTGTTGGCGGATCCACTTTACTATTTGTTTTAACAACATCACTGTATCTTTTGGAATTACTTAATAGTCTTTTAGCATGTCCTACACTTATATGTTCTGCATGAGCTTTTAGTAGTATTTCCTGTTCCTTCTTATAAATTACACAGTTCTTATTTCTGGCATCATGCTCTTTACAATTTATACAAACTGTTGGGCGGGAACAATCCCCATGTTCAGGCTGAGTACATATCAAACACACTTTGTCCCTTGCACATCTGCGGGAAGGATGGCCAAAACCATAGCAGTTAAAGCACTGAAGGGGACGGGGCTTAAACTGCTTCACATAAACAATCTCTTTTTCTATCTCTACATAATGAGGTAGATCTTCACCAGAAAAACATATGATAATCATAGAAGAACGAGGGATTTTAGCAACCTTCCAAACATTAGTTGGGCACATTTCTAAAATTTCTTCTTCATCAAAGTCATACAGATCTCTATTAAAAATTACCCCTTTGGCATAACTAAAGGTATAGTGGGGTTTAACTTCTTTAATGTCCGATTTCTGTTTCAAGTTAAGCACCATGGCAGCTTGTTCATAAGATTTTACATGAATTAGGAAGGAATTTCTTCCAAATCGTGATACCTGGGAGTTAGTCAAATTACCAGAGCCAAGGCGACTCTTCAAGAATCTTCTAAACTCGAACAAGTTAGCACGTTCTTTTGCAAGAGTGATAATGAGCCACTTAGCTGGGTTGGGAGGTCTCTGCACACTTTCCTTCCTTTCCTATACCGGGATTTCTGGATAAAAGATATCCAAGTTAGGTGGCACTCTACCAACAAGTTGGGCTGAATATTCATTCTCATTACAATTATTATAATCCAAGCAGGCAGCAGCTGCATCCTGATTAGAAAGAAATGAGATCCAGACTAGCCAAGCTTTAAAGTTGTCAGTTTAACTCTGATCTCTTTAATTTGTCCAAATTTACGGAACTTTTCATATAAGTTTGTCTCTTATCAAGAGAGACATATTGTAAATGTAAGATTCTATGACTTTTAGGGGCAGTATTTGATTGATTGATTTTATCGAAGTCCTTTTTCAAGCAGGAGTCGTCAACTGGGGTTTTTATTTTTGTTGAGTCAATATTGTCAACTTTAGGATTGGCAATATTAGGAGAGGGATCGAGGGGTTTAGGAGGAGGATCAGGTAGTGGTGGAGGTTTAGAACATTCAGTTTCAACAGCCGCCATGATCGTGTATATTTATGGGGCCACACCATATATTAAGAAAGAAAGAGCAGTGCATGGAAGAAGATACTGCAGTTGCCTGATGCCGCACGCAATAAAAGAAAAGTCTATGCAGAGTCGGGAAGTTCCAGAAACAACTATTTACACATGCAGGGCCTCGGAGGTGAGTTAGAGACTTTGTCAACCTGGGGTTTGTCCTCTTTTGTTTTGTCCCATTTAGGATGGGTCCGGCGTAGTCACTCTGCATGTGTACTGGATAGGGAGAAAGGAAGTCTGCAGCCTAGTACCTACCTCACAAACATGCATTCCCCAGTCGGTGGGCTTTCAGCCCTCGCAGGGAGTAGTGACCTCGCGGTATACATCCCCACTTGACTGGGTTCAGACATGTAGCTTGGAAGGCACCAAGATACCAGAACCTTCCTTAACAAGTATTAAAGAAAGATGGTGAAAAGGAGAGTAGGGTAGCAAATATGAAGGATAGGGATAGGGGAATTCACAAAGGAAAAGGGTGAGGGACCCCCTATCTATTCACTACCCCCAAAAACCTCATCCTAAAACAACTGTCATAGGATGAGGGTGACAAATCTAGACTTTGCAAAAGCTTTTGATACCGTCCCACACGAAAGACTACTTACTAAATTAGCTTTGCATGGAATAAGTGGTAGCCTATTAGGTTGGACTAGTAATTGGTTGAATGGTCGAAAACAGAGAGTTGTTTTAAATGGAAAAACTTCTGGATGGAAAAGTGTTGCAAGTGGAGTTCCTCAGGGTTCAGTTCTTGGGCCACTTCTATTCATAGTATATATAACTGACATAGACCATGGACTAAAATCTACTGTTTCCAAATTTGCTGATGATACAAAACTGTGCGGAGTGGCAAATGATCACTCAAACCAATTAGATATTCAAGAAGATTTAGATCAATTACAGCAATGGTCTGAAAAGTGGCTAATGAAATTTAACACAAGTAAATGCAAGGTAATGCACATAGGTAAAAATAACAGCAAGTACGATTACAAGCTATTTGGAAATTCGTTAACAAAAGTGGATAGTGAAAAAGATCTCGGCGTAATTATCAGTAACAACCTCAAATCATCCAAGCAGTGTATTTCAGCCTCTGAGAAAGCAAATAAGATTCTAGGACTGATTGCGCGATCATTTGATTTCAAAAGTCCATCACTCATTAACAAGCTATATCAATCGTTAGTTCGTCCACATTTGGAATATGCTGTTTCCATATGGTCACCAAATCTCATTGAAGACATTGACAGACTGGAAAAAGTACAACGGCGAGCCACAAAACTCCAAATATAAAAAATAAATCATACGAAAATCGACTAAAACATATTAATCTGTTTTCCCTAAAAAAGCGTAGACTCAGAGGTGACTTGATACAGGTCTTTAAAATTCTAAAGGGAATTGACGTCAAAAGTGACCAAATTTTTACATTGAATGAGAATCAGACAAGAAACAATGGTCTCAAACTGTCCGGAAATAGATTCAATTTGGAAGTAGGTAGAAACAACTTTGCCAACCGTGTAGTTAATGAATGGAATAAACTTCCTGCACAGGTAGTGCAATGTAGTTCAGTTCGAAGCTTTAAGAATCATTTAGATAAATACCTAAGTAAGATGCTGTAATGATTATAATTTATCTTATATTATGTTTTTTTATCATTTGTCTGTCTGATTTTCATTTACTATTAGTTATATGTCAATTTATTATTATTTACTATTTACCTGTTTGTTTATTATTCAACTATACCTATGCATTTATTTATGTATTTTATATGTTATTTACATTAATATAGTTATTTATTTATTATTTTATTATTATGATTTTTTTTCGCATCCGACCTAGATATGGATCAAAAGGTCTCCTGTCGGCATGCTCCACCTTTGTAATCCTTTGTATTCCAGTCCATAATCAATACCAAGCTAGGGTCGTCAACAAAAAGACTTTTGGCTCAGTTTTCGTCTGGTAGCTCGGGGCTGACCTCTCCAGTATGGTTGCACCTGGCTGGCACAGCTCAGCCCGTCCTTACTACACAGAAGCCCCCCCACTACATCAAAGTACTGGGCCTCGGGGGGGATGTGTATGGTATGAGGTGGTTATAGTATGGAGAGATTCATATCATAGGAAAGTGTATTTAACTAGTTGTATCTTACAGGAAGGGGAGCTACGCTCGTGGTGTTCCATCTCTGTATCTCGCCATATCTAATTTGCTCTTAAATTCTTATATAGTTTTTGTTTTTGCACACACTATTGTTTCATCTAGTATGTTCTACACATCCAACACACTGTGGGGAAAGCTGTTCTTTTTCAGGTCTCTTCTATAACTGTCCTTTCTGAGCTTCTTTCTATGTCCTCTTATCTCAATTTAGTAAGCCTTCTCTATCAAGGACTTCTACACCTCTCATAATAATGTAGATGGTCAACAAGTCAACTCTTTCTCTTCCTTGTTCCAGAGTTGGTAATTCTAGTTCTCACAATCTGTCTTCATATGATAGTTTAGATACTGTTAGGGCCATCTTCATAGTTGCTCATTGGATTATCTCAATTCTTCTTGTATTCTTTTTTAGTACTGGGTGACCACAGTGTTGCTGCGTACTCCAATTCTGGCCTTATCAGTGTGACTAGGATTTTCTTTACCATTTCTTCATCCAAGTAAAAGCCACTTTTGTTTATATGTTTGTCAGGGCCCATATCCTTTGCGATGATTACTCCCAGGTCTTTTTCAGATCCCACTTTTTTTTTTTCTTTTTCACTAATTTTATAGTACCTATATATATATATATATATATATATATATATATATATATATATTTCCAAATTACATTATGCTAAATTGCTTAATGTTGAAGTCCACTTCCCACTTCTGACTCCATTCCCAAACCCTGTTCAGATCTCTCTGTATTGAGTCACAGTCCATTTTAGTACACTTTAACAATTTTGCATTATCAGCAAAGCTCATGTAACATTCCACACCCTAGTCCATGTCATTCACATAAATAGCAAACATTACTGGTGCCAATACTGATCCTTGTGTAACTCCACTAATCACCTCTTCCCAAGTAAACTCTTATCTCCGAGCACTACCCTTATTTTTCTTCCATGCAAAACGTCCTCCATCCATTTCAGTAGTTTACCTTGTATCCCTCCTATGGCTTCCAGTTTTCTTAATAGTTTTTTGTAAGGGACTTTATCAAAAGGTTTTTGTATACCTAAGAAAGCATAATCAGTACATTTGTCCCTTTCCTGTATTATATCTAGTAGTCTCGAGTAAAAACAGATAAAATTTGTGGTACATGATCTTCCCTGTCTAAATCCAAATTGCCTCAGATTTAATATATTGTTCTCCAGATGTTTTATCTACTTTATTTTTGTATAATTTTTTTTTTACAAATTTTGGCTACCGTCCTTGTAAGGGATACCAGTCTGTAATTTGTTGGGTCTTCCTTGTTTCCTCCTGTATAAATTGGTACGATATCAGCATTTTCCAGTCTTCTGTTATTTTTCTTCTTTGAGCAACTTATTATGTATTTTTACTACTAATTATTTACATTCTTTAAATATCCAGTTTGCTATCTCATCATGGGTGTGCGATTTCCTAACATCAAGGTTCACTATTTGGCCCATTATTTCTTTCCGTGTTACTCTTATTTCCCTCATTTGGGGGGGGGGGGGTCCACTTCTCTCCCTTCATCCCGATGTTGCATTTTTTCTCTAGTAAAAACAGATTCGAAGTATTTGCTCAGGACTTCAGCCATTTTTATATCTTCTGTGTATTCCATATTCCCTTGGCGTTTCACTATTTCCTGTTTGCTTTAAGTTTACCATTTACATATCTATAGAATAGTTTTGGCTAATCCTTACATTTTTCTATTGTCTTTTTCATAGTTTCTCTTTCCTTTCCTGTGTATTTTTACATATTCATTCCTTTAATATGCCAGTTTCTAGGTTTTTGTCTTTTCTCCATCTTTTCCTAGTTTCATCTATCTTTCGCTTTGGTGCACCTTCAGTTAAACCAGCACTTACATCTTTTCCTGTTTTTTGTTTTGAGACATCTTTATCCACTCCTTGTTTATAGATTTTCATCAGAATCATCCATTTTTCTTCCACTTGTTTCTTCATTAAAGAATTTTTCCAGTTTGCTTTAAGAAAAAATTTCGTAAGTCCATTTTACTATATATCAATCTTCCTTTCCTGTGTTCCTCATTTCTCTATATACTTCCTCCTTTAATTCCAACTCTAGTATATGGTCACTCCGCAATTGGTGTCTCATATTCAATTTTGTCTGCAATTTTAGGTTTTCATGTAAATAATAAATCTAGTCTTGATGGTTCTTCATTATTTCTAAATCTAGTGTTTTCTTTTACCCATTGTATGTTCTCTAGTCATGTCAAGTAATACATTTCCCCACGTATCCTTTCTACCTTTCACCGTGATCTCTTCCCAACAGATTTCTTTGCAGTTAAAATCTCCCGTAAGTACCAAGTTACTTCCATCCTTCAGCATCTCGTTTAATAAAATTCTCATATTTAACATTTTAGAATAATCTCTCTCCGAGACCTCATTTTTGGGGCCACATAAATCAATGCAAACTTTCTGCTTTTCATTTCACCATTTTCAACTCTTATTGTGATCATCTCCACCCTGTTCTCTCTATATGTAACTTTTGTCACATTTAAGTTGTTCTTAACCAGGAACTTAACTCCTCCACCCTGTTTCTAAGCCAATGATTTATAATCCATGTCCAACACTGGTAATAGTGGACCCCTTAATTTTTTTTCCCACAATTCCCATTACACCTGGTTCATTTTCTGACAGGTAATAATTTAGTTTGTTAAATCCATATATATTGGATAAGCTAGTTTCTAATTTTCTACTCCATCTCATTCTCTGAACCTTTCATTTTTTTTATACCAATTTTTCAGTCTCATGTCCAGCACACTCCAATAGAACCATTTTCTCAGTCTGTTTCTTTCTCGTTTTTTCTTTAGCTTCGCTTCTTAATGTTTTAATTCTTTCTCTTTCCTCATCATTCATGTTTCTTTTTATCCATATATTTTTGTAGTGTTCGTTTCTTGCTAGTTTTCCTGTTTTTGCTCAAATTTCTTCCATTGCCATGGTCCTTATTTTAGGACCAACATTTTTTCATATGAAAAGAAATGGTATCCTTTAATAATTCTATTTTTTGATAATGATAAAACAACCTTTTTTCTCCCTTACAGACGTATAAATCATTTTTACTTGCAATCCCTTTCCTTGGAATATAAACAAAAATTATATCTTGGCAGTAAGTGGTAAAATTGCTTTGCTCAAGTTTGAAGTTTGTATTCACACAGTAATGGGTGCTTGATTTTTCTGAAGCTCACATCTTATACATTTGTCTATGTAGTTTCCTAGTAGTGTTGAAAACATCTATTTCATATTCATTGTTTAGACCTTAAAAAAGGTCAATTTTCTATGATGACACAAATAGAATGCACTTTTGGGACATTTATCCACTCCTTTTTTATATTTGTAACTTTTTCTTTTTTATCCTTTTCTTCCAGGTCATGGACCTTCACCAGGCTTTACTGTGAAATTCTTTTACTCAAAAGAAGCAATACAGCATAATGAAGAATAGCTAGTTCCAGATGAAGTGGAAAGCACTGACATTACCAGGTGCCTCCAGACATCGATGAGCTTACAGATGAAGACAATTTAGATGACTAAATCAGTGATGATGATTGCAGAGATCCCTCATTCTTACCACCAAAAGTGAGTGGTACTGTGGAACTACATCAGTACCATGAAGGAGATGATTTGGAGGGCTCACCCCCCTCGGAGTCGTCAAAGGTCTCACAAACAGAAAGGGTTGCATGGAGGAAAGAAAAACCGACCTACAATATAGAAAATGCCACAAATGGAGCAGAAGATAAGAGAGGAAATGAATGAGAAACTTAAGAGGGAAAGGTAATGTAGAATTGTTTGAAATTCTTTTTTACTGAAGAACTACTAGAAATGATTGTCACTCAAACTTATATGCTTCTCAAAACAATGTGCATGTATATAATATCATTCCTGATTGCTTATGGATGTTTTTAGGCATACTGCTATTCACTGGATACCATAAGCTACCAAGCAAGCATGAGTACTGGAGCTGTGATGAAGATTTGGACACACCTATCATAAGGAATACCATGCCAAGGAACAGGTACACAGAAATCAAGAAATATCTACATTTTGTTGATAAGGAAAAGGGCTCCCAAAACAAGGATGACAAAGCATTCAAACTAGGACCAATATATGATTATCTGAATGAGAAGTTCAAATCATTTTGCATATTTTCCAGATAATTGTCTATTAATGAACAGATTGTGAGGTATTATGGAAAGAATGGCCTGAAACAGTTCTTAAGAGGAAAGCCTATCCGCTTTGGATTCAAGCAGTGGATTATTTGTTGTTGAAGAACAGGATACTGCTATCAAATGGATCTCTACCAAGGCAAAAAGAAGAAAGAAATTGGAAGCTTATTCAAAGACACCCTTGGGGGAAAAGTAGTCCTGGCCATGGAGCAACTCCTAGATAATATGAGCAACTATAAAATTTACCTGGATAAATTCTTCACCAGATATAAGTTGCTTGCACACATAAAAGACCTGGGTATTCAAGTTACTGGAACAACTCATGCAAATCGAACTGCCAAGTGTTCACTGGAGAGTGACAATGACATGGAACAAAAGTCACGTAGAGTTTATGACTACGGGTTGGATCAAGAAAATGTTATTTTCTTTTTGAAGTGGCATGACAACAGCTTAGTTACCATTGGCAGTAATCACCAGTCCTTTACCCCAGTTGGATCTGCTAAATGGTGGAGTAACAAGGAGAGGAAATCTATCAATGTCCCACAGCCTCACCTCATTGCCATGTATAACAAATACACAGGAGAGTTGATCACCTTGAGTGGCTGATCCAGAGGGAAATGGTACTTCAACCTATTCACTAACTTGGTTGACACTGCTGTTGTAAATGCCTGGATAATCAGCACAATCATCTCTGGAACTCAAACATCTCTCCTGGACTTCAAGTGCTCTATTGTCAGGTATTACCTACAGATGACCCCTCCTTCAAAAACCTATGCACCCAGGGTGAGTGAAAAAGATGGCTGGGAAAGTGCTTCATGATGTACAATTTGATGGTACTTGACATCGACTGGAAAGAACAGCAGGAGGAAAACGAAGTAAATGTATACAGTGTAAGAAGAAAGTCAGCGTGCAGTGAGTGAAGTGCAATACTGGACTTCACATGGGAGACTGAGAATCTATGGCATACCTACAATGGAAATGGTACATAACCTTATGTATACTTATGTATAATGTACATATGTATATTATACTCGTGTATCATTTAGTTTATGGAATTCAGACAGTTGGATGGAAATTGTTTACTTTGTTATAAGTCTTAGGCTGAAGGTTGCTAAATTTAATTTTCTTATGGTGCCCATGGTCCTAAAATAAGGACTTAACTTTATAAATGTGTAGGGAATTTTCAACTTCATATGCAATTATGTTTTTCTTGCAATAAAAACTACTAAAAATATAAGAATTTCATGTTAAAAAATTGGGCTCTAATGGGTTAATTTGATCTTTTGGGGTTGATATTTTCCTTCTGTATATTTACATTTACCCATTTTGTGCACTTCCTCTATTTCCTGCTCTTCATCTTGTATTACTTTTAGTACTTTTCTTGTCAATTCTTTATCTTCTTTCTTAGGGACCAATTTAGGTAATGTTTTCCCTTTAGACTAGTCATTCTCAACCGGGGCGATTTTTGAGCTCAGGGGGGCGAAAAACATCACAGGTATTGCTTCTGACAAATTTTAAGCCTAATATAAAAGATCTAGCAGCGAAGCACCAGGCCCAAGGATCTCATTAAAACACATGAGTAAAACATTTTAAATTAGTTGTTTACAGGGGGTGCAAAAAACGTCACAGGTATTGCTTCTGACAAATTTTAAGCCTAATATAAAAGATCTAGCAGCGAAGCACCAGGCCCAAGGATCTCATTAAAACACGCGAGTAAACCATTTTAAATTAGTTGTTTATCATTGTTGCAATAATTTTTATTATTTTCCAATTAATGGGGGGGATCCTTTTTTTCAATTGAAAAAGGGGGCGATATGGCTAAAAAGGTTGAGAAACCCTTCTTTAGACCATATACTTTTTTTTTTTTGTCTACTGTATCTCTAAATTTTCTTTTTCTTTGATTACCTTGATGATTGCATCTTTGGCATTCTCCTGCATTTGTTGATGAACTATTTCTTTAAAAATTACCTTACCTTTTTCTTGGCCTTGTCTCCATTCATTCCTGAGTTGCTGTAAATCATCCTCTCCTATGAGACACCCCCCCCCCCCCAGTTTTTATGGTCATTGCCTTTATCAACTCATTTACATTTCTTTATGGTCTCACTATTAGTGTTATCATTATTTTTCAACCTCTCATTTTCACATTTTACCTTGGCCAGTTCTTTTTTTTTAGTGCACTTGCCTCTTCTTTTCAATATTTACTTTTCAAGTCACTAACTTCTTTATTTTTTAATTTGTCTTCCATAAATTGTTAATCTCTTGCTTCCATGATTTGTTCATAAGTCTCATCTCCCTCTCTGCATCTATAATCCTATTAAGGGGACCCCGGACACCCGTACTCTTGTGCGGTACGACCGAATTAGTTATTCAGACAAACAAAATTTATAAATCATTTCCTTTTCTGATTACCTATTAATACATGTAGTATCACTTCCTTTCACTTAAAAATACCATATTATCTAAGAGTTAATAGGCAAAATATTCAGTAATTTCAAAAACTCATACCGTGGAAAAGGTCCTACCAAATATTTTTTGCTTAAGGGGGTACGCGACACCTGGAGGTCATTTTCTAAAATATTTAGAGTAAAGAGCTGAAACTTCTCAGGTAAATAGGTATCCATATTGCCTACATTTTAGGTGAAGCAGAATGATGTATGTACACATGTACGTATACCAGTAGCAACATTTAAAAGTGCACAGCACCATAATACGTGGACCAATTTGTTTTATATTTTGGCTATGATTAGTCAGTAGGCACACCTAGGGCCGGTCATTGAGTAATTGAACAATTTCCTTTATACTTTTGCAAACAGGCATTTCAATTTTAATGGCTGGCAAAAATCGTGAAAAATAAAAAAAAATTCTCTTGTTTCCATTATTACTCCGAACTCTTTCATCCTATTCAAAATATTCGAACGATCGGCCCTAGCAGTTACTAAAAGTAATATTCCCTGTAAGTTTCATCTAAATCTAATGTATATTAAATTTTTTATGATTAAAAAAAAGTAGAAAAATATCGAACGGAGATATGGCAACTTGAAATATGAATATATCTGTAACTTGCTTATAGTTTCACCAATTTGACTGATTTTTTCATGGCTTAATTCTTATTATATAATAAGTACAGTAAAAATTATCAACATATTTTAATTATGAGTACTTTAAATACTGAAAAACTAAAGTATAAGTATGTCACAGTAGTGACGACGCACAGACGACATCATATAATTTGCTTTTTTGCACCTTTGGCGGTTTCTTCATATGAAACCTCTCTGCTGGGGGTCTTCAGGGTATCTAAATCATTGGAAAGAGGTTTATTTTCCAGTAGTGGGCGCTTTCTCTTTCCTCATCAGATTCCCCTCGCCAATCTATGTTGGTAGGGCACCCCCTCCAGCATCATATGATGTCCCTTCTTCTTTCTTCTTCCTGTATAGCCTTGATCTTTTTCCTCTTGCTTTCTTCTTTGGATTTAATCTTCCTCTTTGAATTGTTTAGTCTAATTCTGTCCTTTACCTCTGTCACCGTCACAGAGGTGCAGGTGAGGGCGGTGGTGGAGTGAGAGGTGGTGAGATCTTTAGTCGTCTTTGATGTTCTTTTGTTCTTTTTGCTACCCATGATGACTGTACTAAAGAGTAATATGTATTAGCTAAAGTAATAGATTGCAATGAGAGCTCATGAGACATGCGTACTTCCCTTTTCAGAGCTAGCTGGTAACTAACGCTTAGTTTCGCACAAAGTTGGCGAAATATTCTCCCTCCACCTTCCTCCCTTCCCCTCCACAATTGTATTGGCCGTTGATACACTGGGCGAGTGTAAATTCAATCAAATTTCAACGTTATTCGCTGCGCCTGAAGGTCCTAAGTGGCACGCCTCCTTCCAGTGTGGGTTGCGCCTTTAAATCTGTCCCTTTAATCCTCACCCAGGACCTTTAAATTGCGCGCGGCTGGAAAATTATTTGTCGGGATTTATTTCTAAGTGGTATACGAACATTTTGAACACAGTTTTGAAAAATGCCATATCTTGACCAAATTCACCCCCCCAGGTGTCGCGTACCCCCTTAAGGTCCATTTGAAGAGTGGCCCTATCTGAACATTTTGGTGAGACGATTTTTTTTATTTACCTCTTATGAGAATAGCAATTATTTTTTTTTATTTCTATGTGTACATATTGTTAAAAAGATTAAATTTCTGTGGAAAAATAATAGCCAGAAAAATACTGCTAAAGAATTTACTTTATTTTGACTCAAGATATTTACGTCTTACAATTCTCTATTAAATGAAAAAAAAAATTGTGAAAATTGGTACATAAATGGGCGAGTTGTAGCTTGATGAATGGAAAGAAAACAAACTTTTCAGTAGTGCCATTTAAATGCCGCACGGACAGTTAAAGGGATGCACGGACATTAAATTATATTTTCCTTTATTTTATTTTATTTTATTACCAAATTAAAGTTACTATTTCTCTTCACCCCTCCCACAGTTATTGTTGGTAGAATAATGAATATTGGTTATTGGTTATTGGTAGAATAAATGAAAGATTTATTTGACATGCAAGAGATACTTGCCAGATGTCGCCAATAATTTATCTATTTTATTTTATATATACGAACAAAAACGGAAATGAGATGTAATTTTTGGTCGAAGTGTTACCATAATTATAGAAAATCTTTTGAAATGCTTATCTGTCGGAATATTAAAAAAATATATATATACGATCGCGTGCATGAATAGCATGAGAAAATTATATCCTCCTGCTCTCACTCTTCCACAGCTACTAAAGTCTCTCCTTTTAGCATTGTTCTCTGGGTTTAGTCAAATTGCCAGATACCTCCATATCAAGCTGCCAGATATCTCCATAGATATTAATTGCAGTAAAAAAACAACAACTGGCTATCGAAATTTTGACTTATTTCAAATGTTTTTTATGCAATGGGTTGCCAGAGGTTGCCAAAAATTCATCTATCTTATTTTATATATAAGAAAAGAAACGGAACTAAGCTCAATATTTAGTTTGAGTGTTACCACCATCATGGAGAACCTTTTGAAATGTTTACCTAAAATTCGTTCATTTTCCAAAAAATTTCGAGTTTTCGTGGCCAGGGTCCCCTTAAAAAAGTCTTCTTTCCCACACACTAAATCCAGAAAACTGTCCCTTAATCACCACTGTCTAATTCTTTTTGTACCCAGAGGTGACCTGAAGCTCACATTATGCTTCAGTCTTGCACCGATAGATGGCTCTGAGTATGTGTTTACATTCAACTCAACATACTGCCACCATCGGGCTTCTCTGGCCTGTAATCCTTTTATTCCATTTTGCTTCAATACTCACTATTTATGCTGTAATCATACCATCTCGGGTATCCACTAGCACGCTAATACGACTGTCGAGATGTTTCACTTTTAACTTGTTTCTCGAGAGCTCAAATTTTTTGTGTTGTTAGTCTGGATGTTTGCTTGTATTTACCTAGTTGTATCTTACAGGAAGGGGAGCTACACTCGTGGTGTCCTGTCTCTGTATCTCGCCATATCTAATTTGACCTTAAATACTTGTATTGTTTTTGCAAACACTATTGTTTCATCTAGTATGTTCCATACATCCACCACTCTGTGGGGAAAACTTTTTTTTTCCAGGTCTGTTCTATAACTGTCCTTTTTGAGTTTCATTCCTTGTCTTCTAGTGTTTCTCTTATCCCAATTTAGTAAGTCATCTCTATCAAGGATTACCACACCTCTCATAATTTTGCAGATGGTCAACAAGTCACCTCTTTCTCTTCTTTGTTCCAGTCTGTAGTTTTAGTTTTTCCAATCTTTCTTCATATGACATTTTTGACAGTGTTGGGGCCATCTTCATAGTTGCTCTCTGAATTCTTTCAATCTTCCTTATATTCTTTTTAGTGCTGGGTCAATGTATATTCCAATTTAGACCTTATGAGTGTGACTAGTATTTTCTTTACCATTTCTTCATCTAAGTACAAGCCACTTTTATTGATCTTGGTAAGTTATAAGTTTTGCTGACAATTTTGAATATATATATTTGTCAGGGGACATGTCTTTTGTGATGGTCACCCCCAGGTCTTTTTTGGATCCCACTTTCTTTACTTCCTTCTCATCAATTTTATATTGTCCCGATTTTTTTTTTTTTTTTTTTTTTTTTTTTTTTTTTTTTTACTTTTTCCAAATTTCACTATGCTACATTTCTTAATGTTTAAGTTCCACTTACCACTTCTGACTCCATTCCTAGACCCTGTTCAGATCTCTCTGTAGTGTGTCACAATCCATTTCAACACTCATTTTCTTTAACAATTTTGCATCATCTGCAAAGAAGCTCATGTAACATTCCACACCCTAGTCCATGTCATTCACATAGATAGCAAACATTATTGGAGCCAATACTGATCCTTGTGGAACTTCACTAAATACCTCTTCCAAGTGGAACTCTTATCTCTCCATGCAAAAAGTCCTCTAACCATTTCAATAGTTTACCTAGTATCCCTCCTATAGTTTCCAGTTTTCTTAATAGTTTTTTGTGAGGGACTTTATCAAAAGCTTTTTGTAGATCTAGGAATGCACAATCAGCCCATCTGTCCCTTTCTTGTATTATGTCTAATAGTCTTGAGTAAAAACAGATCAAATTTGTCTAAATTCAAACTGTCTCAGATTTAGTATATTGTTCTTCAGATGTTTTATCCATCTACTTTTTTACATTTTCACAAATTTTAGCTACCATGATTGTAAGGGAAACCGGTCTGTAATTTGTCGTGTCTTCCTTATTTCCTCCTTTATAAACTGGTACAATATCAGCATTTTTCCAGTCTTCTGGTAGTTTTCTTTCTTTGAGTGAGGAACTTGTCTGTTAGTTCTTTACATTCTTTAATATCCAGTTTGCTATTCCATCTGGGCCATGCGATTTCCTGACATCAAGGTTCATTATTTGATCCATTATTTCTTTCCGTGTTACTATTATTTCCCTCATGGGGGAGGGGGTGGGGGATGTCATGTCCTCTGGTTTTTCTCCTGTCCCACTTTAATAAATCATCTCTAGGATTTCCATTCCTTTTATGATTCTATAAATAGTCAGCAGAGCTCTTCTTTCTCTTCTTTGTTCCAGAGTTGGTAGTTCCAATTTGGACAATCTTTGATTTTATGTCAATTTGGAGTGTTGGTGCCATCTTTGTTATTGCTTTTTTGTATTCTTACTAATTTCTTTATACAGTATTCTTTTTAGTAATGGGTGTCCATAGTGTTGCAGCGTACTCCAATTTTGGTTTTATCAGTGTAACTTATATTTTCTTAATCATTTCCTCATCTAATAGTCAAATGCCACTTTCATCAACCTCAGTAGGTTGAAGGTTTCTCTATTTGCTGATTATTACTCCTAGGTCTTTTTCCGAGTTCACTTTTTTTACTTCTTCAATTTTATAATTTTTGGATTTTCTATTTTTACCTTTCCAAACTCCATTACACTACACTTCTTGTATTTACCTAGTTATATTTTACGGGATGAGAGCTATGCTCGTAGTGACCTGTTTTCATATCTCCACATCCAGTTTATTCTTAAAATTGTGTATAGTTTGGGCATTCACTGTTACTCTGTTCAGTTTGTTCCAGACATCAGTCACTATGTGAGAAGCTATTCTTTTTCAGGTCTCTTCTGTAGCTGTCTTTCTTTAGTTTCTCTTCTGTCCCACTTTAATGAGTTGTCTCTGTCAAGAATTTCCATCCCTTTCATAATTCTGAAAATGGTCAACAAATCGTCTTTCTCTTCTCTGTTCCAGTGATGACAGATGTAATTTTTCCAATCTTTGTTTGTATGTAAGGTTTGTCAGTGTAGGCGCCATCTTTGTCGCTGCTCTTTGTATTCTTTCTAACTTACTTATGTTCTTCTTTGTGCTAGATGCCCAGTGTTGCAGCATATTCTAGTTTAGGTCTTATCAGTGTAACAACTATTTTTTTAATCATCTCCTCATCTATGTAGTCGAAGGCCACTTTCATTGACCTCAACAAGTTATAAGTCTCTCCAAATAATCTATTGACTTGTTTATAAGGTGTCAAGTCACTTGAGATGATTACTCCCAGAGTCCCAGGTCCCTTTCTGAATTGACTTTTTTGACTTCTTTGTTTCCAATTTTACACTGTCCCAATACTCTATTTCTACTTTTTCCAAATTCCATTATGCTACATTTTTTAATATTGAAATTCATCTCACTTTTCCGACTCCATTCCTATATTTTGTCTATGTCTTCTTGTAGATATGCAATCTTCTTCTGTTCTTACTCTATTGAGTAATTTGGCATCATCAGCAAAGAAGTTCATATAACAGTTTACTCCCTCATCCATATCATCTATATATATGGCAAACATTAAAGGAGCTAGTACAGAGCCTTGTGGGACGCCACTTTTCACATCTTCCCAGTTCGAATTTTTGTCTCTTAAGTACCACTCTCATTTTTCTCCCAGTTAAGAAATCCTTCATCCATTCCAGCAGTTAACTTTTATTCCTATTATTTCAATTTTTATTAATTTTTTATGTGGTACTTTGTCGAATGCCTTCTGCAAATCAAAGAAGCAATATGCCCTGCCATCTCTATCTTGTATTATCTCAATTAATCTCGAGTAGAAGCAGATTAGGTTTGTGGTGCATGATCTTTCACTTCTAAGGCCAAATTGTTTGGGGTTTATTATTTTATTTTCTTCCAAGTGTTTGGTCCATTTGTTTCTGATGACCTTTTCGCATATTTTGGCTACTGTGCTTGTAAGGGATACTGGTCTGAAGTTTGTAGGATCTTCCCTATTTCCTCCTTTATATATTGGTACTATGTTTGGATCTTTCCAGTCTTGCAGCACCTTTCCCTCTTTGAGTGAAGTCAATTATCTTGGTATGGTATGATATTTAGGCCAGTGGCCAGGCACTGGGACCGTCAATTATCTTGTATAGTTTATCTGTCAGTTCATCTATAAACTCTTTCAGTGGTCCTGGAGCTGCAACGTCTATGTCGTGGGACCACCCCCCAACCCCAAGAGTTGGGGGCCAATCAGCAGCAACCACCCCTGGCCATCAGCTCTACGCAGATGGCACCGATCCCCAAGGAGGAGCTACGCCTACCTGGGGGAGTACCACAATCCTTTTTTCCAACACACAATGTTACGTTTTTTCTGCACTGAGGGGTCATTTTCCGGCGATCACCCCTCTTCTTCTACTTTTAGCCGGAGATGTAGAGAGCAATCCTGGGCCCACCACAAAATACACATGCCCAACATGCTCTAAACCCATTACTTCGAGCAGACAGACAAAGGGCTCAGTTCAGTGCAATATGTGCAAAAACTGGGCCCACCTCACTTGTACAACACTTGCTGACACAAACCAATACACAAACACTTGGACATGTTCTACCTGCCCTCCAGTAACCCCAATCCCACCTCCCCAACCACAGCCAACACCCTTACCCACTCCCAATTTCCCTTTGCCCTTACCCCCGATTAGTTCTCCCCTTCCTTTGTCCCCGATCTCTCCTTTCCCCCCCTCTGACCCACATCCTACACCTTCCCCACTACCACCCCAACCTCAACCCCAAACGGCAACATACAACACATACAAAACACACAACATCAACATATTACAACACAACATTGACGGTATTAACACTAAAAAACATGAACTTGAACACTTTCTTAAACAACACAACATACACATTGCAATTTTACAAGAAACAAAATTAAGACACTCACACAAAACACCATCATTTCATAATTACACCACCATCAGACAAGACCGGACTGACGGCAATGGCGGTGGACTCATCACCCTGATCCACCATTCCATCTGTTTTGTGGACACAAGTGCCACAACCAAAATTCTCCTCCCTACCACAGATAACACAACAGAAACCCAATCCATTCGTATCCGCACAGGCAACAATTCAACACTAACAATAGTTAACATGTACATTCCCCCCCAATCATCCCCCACAGTTCCAAACACCTTCAGACCTCAACTCAGCCAACTAACCTCAATCCCCAACCTGATCATGGGTGGTGATTTCAACGCCAAGTCGTCTGCCTGGTTTGTCGACAACCCTGACACAGACAGAGGGCTTGATATACAGACTCAATTCGACTCACTGACTATCATGAACAACACGCATAATCATACACATATCCCATACCAAGCCCTCTACACTCCCTCCTCTCCTGATATCACCTTTTGCTCCCCCTGCCTAACCCCAACAACATCATGGAGAGTGGTCGGTGCCCTTGGCTCTGACCACCTTCCAATCATCATCACCACCAAAACAAGATGCACCCCAGCTGGCCACAGACACACTTACACCAATTACAAGAGAGCTAACTGGGAAGCCTTTACTGAAGAGACAGAACAACATTTTGAAACACTTAACAGTACACCAATCACAAACATAAACAATGCTGTGCACGCTTTTAATACAATCATACAAAACGCAGACAAGAGATACATCCCTAGAGGCAACAGAAAATCACACAACCCCAACTTCACACCAGAAATCCAAGGCCTCATCAGACAACGTGACACACTTAAACACGATACCCCCACACCTATCCCTCAAAACATAGCAGACCAAATACAAACACTAAACACTGTGATTGCCAATAAAATACATGAACAAAAAACACAAAATTGGCAAAACTTTATCAATACACTTGATCACAAAACAAACACCAGCAAATTGTACAAAACACTCAACAGCATCACACTATCCAACACTAACACTACACGCTCTCACGCAGCAATAATCACAACAACAGATAATCTACCCTCAAACAGACAACAAGCAAACGCACTCATACGTCATTTTGCACAGACGAGCCATCTTACATCTCACCCTGACGACCGACGCACCATTCGACGTAAGAAAGACTTCCCCACAGACTCAGACTATATACCCTTCATAGACAGTCAGACAAAACTCATAATGCATAATCTCAAGCACTCATCTGCCTGTGGCCCTGATAACATAAGCAACATCCACCTAAAACACATTGGACCACAAGGTATACACGTACTCACAAACATTGCAAACTACAGCTATTCACACAACACTATACCCGACATCTGGAAGCATGGTAAAATAATCACCATTCCAAAACCGAACAAAGACCCAACAATCCCAACATCGCACCGCCCAATCACACTTCTCTGCACCCCCTCTAAAGTCATTGAGCGCCTAATACTTAAACTTGTCACACCATATATTCCCCTTGCTGACTCACAACACGGTTTTAGGCCACTACACTCCACAAACACTCTTCTGACAAACCTCACACAAAGAATTTTAGATGGCATCAATTCAGATAGGCCCCACCACAGAACACTTCTTATAACATTGGACATTAGTAAAGCTTTTGATGCTATCCCCCCGCCACAACCTAACAAATAAAATATATAACACAGACATGCACAATAACACCAAAAGATGGCTGGCCAATTATCTGGCAGGCAGGAATGCTCATGTGTCATATAATGGCCAATCATCGCACATCAGAAACATTAAGAACGGAGTACCACAGGGCTCAGTTCTATCCCCCACATTATTTAATCTATACATGCATGACTTACCCACACCAGACACCTCAGAAATACAAATCTCTTCCTACGCAGACGACATAACAATCACATGCACACATCGTAACACAGACAAAGCTGCAGAAATAATCCAGCCTTACCTTGACACACTCAACACATGGTTCATCACAAACAGACTCAAAATAGCTCCAACCAAATCTACAGCAACACTTCTCACCAACTGGACAAAAGAACACAAATACATACCTCATCTCTACATCAACAACACTCTAATACCACACACAAACACACCGAAAATTCTTGGTGTAACACAATACATCAATGTCTTTCAAACAACACCTCACAAACATAAAAAACAAATGCACACCTAGACTTAACGCACTTAAGTCAATCACTGGAACAACATTTGGACAAAACAAAGAAACTAATATAACAATATACAAACAATGCATACGCTCAGTGATGAATTATGCGAGTCCTGCATGGGCTCCTAATCTCAGTGAGACACACCACAACACCCTTCAAATCATACAAAACAAAGCCCTAAAAACAATTACAGGCTGCACAAATACATCACCTACAGACCATTTACACCATGAAACAAAAGTCCTCAAAGTCAAGGACCACCTCGACATGAGAGGCACACAAACACTTGCTGCAGCCACCACAAACACATCACACCTGCTACACTACATAGCAGAACACCCACACACACCAAGAAACATTAAAACTACACCCAAAGACCTTTATTACGCAGATACTCTCTTCTCTTCCTCCACAACCACCAAATACCAGCCTCCGGAAACATATTCATAATCATATCACTCACCGCTCCATTAACACACTGAAAGACAACACACTGCTGCATGCCAGACCCCCTGATATCCACCCTTCTGAATCCTCTCTCCCACGAAAGGACAGAGTCCACTTGGCCAGACTGCGATGCGGTCACCACCCAGCACTTCTAAGCTACCAGAAGAGGCTGGACGACCGTGTTGTGAACAGCTGCCCAGGATGTAACACTTCACCCCATACCATACAACACATAATGGAAGACTGCATTATACACAATCATGCACGCAAACAACACAACATACACTCTATAAAGGATTTGTGGGAAAACCCAGTTTCAGCTGTGGCCTTCCTTGGGGAGACGGGACTGCTCGGACAGACAGTCTAGGGAACGACAACAACAACAACAACAACTCTTTCAGTATCCAATTTGCGATTCCATCTGGTCCATGTAATTTCCTAACATCTAGGTTTTTTTATCTGGTCTCTTATTTCTTTTTATGTTACCTTTATTTCTTTCATCGTGGGTGATCTTTCTTGTTGTCCATCTTCTCAAGATTGTGAGCTCTCAATTGTTAAAACAGATCTAAAATGTCTAATCATAACTTCTGCCATCTGTGTCATCTATATATTCTTGATCTCCTTCACGCAATTTCACTATGTCATGTTTAAAATATCTTTATCATAATTTCTTTTTTCTTTCATGCATATATTCACATATTCGTTCCTAAGTTTTATATATGTTTGCCATTTGGATGTTTTTTATATTTTTTCCAGACTTTGTCTCTCCGGTCTCTAGCCTCACTACACCTTTGGTTAAACCAACACTTTATGTATATCTCTTTTTGTTTCTTTTTTGCTACATATTTGTTAATTCCTTCTTTGTACTTTTCTTTGAATATGTTCCATATGTCTTCCAACTTTGTTTCCTCTTTAGAGAATTTATTCCAGTTTGTGTTTTGGATTTTTTTTTCTTATTTCAACAAAATCTATTTTGTTGTACATTGATCTTCCTTCTCTATGTTTGTCATTCCTGTCTACAATGTTCTGTTCTTTTAATTCAAACTCTATAAGTATATGGTAACTCTTTCCAATTGGTGTTTTATACTCCTTTTTGTTCACAATATCTGGTTCAGATGTTAATATTAAGTCTAGTTTCGACGGTTCGTCATTGTTTCTATATCTAGTATTTTCCTCAACTCATTCTGTTAGGGTGTATTAGATGGTCATATCCAGTAGAATGTTTCTCCAAAGTTCATCTCCCCCTTTAACTATCATTTCTTGTCTTTTGCATTAAAATTGCCCATGATTACTATGTTTCCACCCTCTTTCAGTAACTCGTTTAGCCCAATCATTGAGTCTTCCAATAATCTGGAATGTTCGCTGTCCAACCACGCATGTGTTTTTGGTGATACACTGCTACAAATTTTCTGCTTTTCATCTTTTTGTTTGCAATTTTGATCATAATTAATTCTACATTGCCTTGGTCTTCAATAATCTTTGTCACATTTAGACCCATTTTGGTCAATATCATGACACCTCCTCCCTGATTTTCTGTCCTATTTTTCACCCAGTGGTTGTATAGACCTTGTCCCACTATGCTTGTTGATAGAGGTCCTTTAAATTTTGTCTCTACAATTCCCATGATGTCAGGTTTTTCTGTTTCTAGATAGTCATTTAGTTCATTGATTCCAGAGATCATGCCATTGATATTTGTGATTTATGTATGCCACTTTTGCCTTCTTTTCTTTTTTGGTTTAAGTTTCCATTTTTTTTATGTACAATTTTTTCAGTCTCAAGGCCAGCACTAAAAAAAAAATCCCGTCTCTGTTCTCTTCTCATTTCTATCATTGGCTTCAATTCCAAAACCTTTGTCTTTCTCTTTTTCCTCATCACTCACTTCCTTTTGTATCATATATGTGAATTTCTCACTGTTTGCCAGTTTAACTGCTTTTGATAATACCTCCTCAGCTATCATTTGAGTTCTTAGTTTTATTTTTGGAAGTCTGTTTTTTCTTCTGAATATTTGCCTATTCAATGGATTTCATAAATTTCTTTATCAAAATTTTGCCATTCACCCTGTATTTCTTTCAGAATCTCCTTAGCTATTTCCTTCTCATTTTCTCTCTGGTATCTATACATATCATGTTTTTCCTGGATACCATGGACCACAATGCACTTACCTTTGTCAACTGTATCTCTCACCCAATTTTCTTTTTCTTTAATTACTTTCATAACTGTTTATTTTTGTGTTTTCTTCCATCTGCTTTTGTACTATTTCTCTAAAACTTTTTTTTTATTTTCCTGTTCTTGTTTCCATTGATTTTTTATTTCAGTGAGGTCTGTTTCTTTGATTGACACTTCTACCTTTCCAGTCACTACCTGTAATTGCTCTTTGACTTTTTCAGTTCATCATTTTTATTTTTGTGTTCATTTTTCATTCTCTCGTTTTCTCTTTTAATGATTTCAATTTCGCTCTTTAGGTCACTTAGTTCTTTGATCATTTGCTCATTACTCTTATGCAAAGTAATCAATTCTCTGTGTACAGATCAGTAGTCCAATTTTAAATCTTCCATTAAGTCATTTACTTCACAATTTCTTAATGCATTACTATATCTAATTTCTCTATCTATATCAAAGCTTTTTCCTATTTCACCTGGGTTTCTTTGAAACCCTGAAAAAAAGTTACTTTCCCACCTTTGGCGTTTAGGGACGACACCTCTAGGACTTTCCACTATACTTACGTCTAATCCTCTTTTTGTTGGTTCATTTGTTATTCTTTCTTCTTTATTTTTCTCCATTTTGCCAAAAACTATACTTATTTTAAGCAGCAGTCAATACCCCATCTGGGGTATTGGCTGCTTGTTATTGTGGCAAAGTAGCATGCAGTTGATACTTTAGGGTCTATATGGGGCACCCCTACGGACCAGAGCCACACATCATTTTGTCTATGATAGAGGAAAACTCTGTTCATAGAGAAATGATGACACTTGTATACTACAACTGTCCCTCCATTATGCTGTTCCCCAACCCCTTGTTTGCGTTCCTGGAGCCGCAACATCTACGTCGTGGGACCACCCCCCAACCCCAAGAGTTGGGGGCCAAATGGCAGCAACCAGCCCTGGCCACTGGCTCTACGCAGGTGGCACCGATCCCCAAGAGGAGCTACGACTGCCTTGGGGAATACCACATTCCTTTTTTTCAACATGCAATGTTACGTTTTTTCTGCACCGAGAAGTGATTTTCCAGCGATCACCCCTCTTCTACTTTTAGCCGGAGATGTAGAGAGCATACCTGGGCCCGCCACAAAATACACATGCCCAACATGCTCTAAACCCATTACCTCGAGCAGACAGACAAAGGGCTCAGTTCAGTGCAATATGTGCAAAAACTGGGCCCACCTCACTTGTACAGCACTTGCTGACACAAACCAATACACAAACACTTGGACATGTTCTACCTGCCCTCCAGTAACCACACTCCCACCTCCCCAACCACAGCCAGCACCCTTACCCACTCCCAATTTCCCTTTGCCCTTATCCTCAATCAGTACTCCCCTTCCTTTGTCCCCAATATCTCCTTTCCCCCCCCTCTAACCCAGATCCTATACCTTCCCCAATAACACCCCAACCTCAACCCCAAACGGCAACATACAACACATACAGAACACACAACATCAACATGTTACAACACAACATTGATGGTATTAACACGAAAAAACATGAACTCAAACACTTTCTTAAACAACACAACATACACATTGCAATTATACAAGAAACAAAACTAAGACACTCACACAAAACACCATCATTTCATAATTACACCACCATCAGACAAGACCAGACCGACAGCAATGGCAGTGGACTCATCACCCTGATCCACCACTCCATCTGTTTTGTGGACACAAGCGCCACAACCAAAATTCTCCTCCTTACCACAGATAACACTACAGAAATCCAATCCATTCGAATCTGCACAGGCAACAAATCAACACTGACAATAGTTAACATGTGCATTCCCCCCCAATCATTCCCCACAGTTCCAAACACCTTCAGGCCTCAATTTAGCCAACTAGCCTCAATTCCCAATCTGATCATGGGTGGTGACTTCAACGCCAAGTCATCTGCCTGGTATGTCGACAACCCTGACACAGACAGAGGGCTTGATATACAAACTCAGTTTGACTCATTGACTATCATGAACAACACACATAATCATACACATATCCCACACCAAGCCCTCTACACTCCCTCATCTCCTGATATCACCTTTTGCTCCCCCTGCCTAACCCCAACAACATCATGGAGAGTGGTCACCCTTGGTTCTGATCACCTTCCAATCATCATCACCACCAAAACAAGATGCACCCCAGTTGGCCACAGACACACATACACCAATTACAAGAGAGCTAACTGGGAAGCTTTTACTGAAGAGACAGAACATTTTGAAACACTTAACAGTACACCAATCACAAACATAAACAATGCTGTGCACACTTTTAATACAATCATACAAAATGCAGACAAGAGATACATCCCTAGAGGCAACAGAAAATCATACAACCCCAACTTCACACCAGAAATCCAAGGCCTCATCAGACAACGAGACGCACTTAAACACAATACTCCCACACCTATCCCTCAAAACATAGCAGACCAAATACAAACACTAAACACTGTGATTGCCAATAAAATACACGAACAAAAAACACAAAATTGGCAAAACTTTATCAATACACTTGATCACAAAACAAACACCAGCAAATTGTACAAAACACTCAATAGCATTACACTATCCAACAGTAACACAACAAGCTCTCACGCAGCAATAATCACAACAACAGACAATCTACCCTCAAACAGACAACAAGCAAACACACTCATAAATCATTTTGCACAGACAAGCCATCTCACTTCTCACCCTGACGACCGACACACTATTCGACGTAAGGAAAACTTTCCCACAGACTCAGACTATACACCCTTCATAGACGGTCAGACAAAACACATAATACATAATCTCAAGCACTCATCTGCCTGTGGCCCTGATAACATAAGTAACATCCACTTAAAACACATTGGACCACAAGGTATACACGCACTCACAAACATTGCAAACTACAGCTATTCACACAACACTATACCCGACATCTGGAAGCATGGTAAAATAATCACCATTCCAAAACCGAACAAAGACCCAACAATCCCAACATCGCACCGCCCAATCACACTTCTCTGCACCCCTTCTAAAGTCATTGAATGCCTAATACTTCAACTTGTCACACCACATATTCCCCTTGCTGACTCACAACACGGTTTTAGACCACTACACTCCACAAACACTCTTCTGATAAACCTCACACAAAGAATTTTAGATGGCATCAATTCAGATAGGCCCCACCAAAGAACACTTCTTATAACATTAGACATTAGTAAAGCTTTTGATGCTATCCCCCGCCACAACCTAACAAATAAAATATATAACACAGACATGCACAATAACACCAAAAGATGGCTGGCCAATTATCTGGCAGGTAGGAATGCTTATGTCTTATAATGGCATCATCGCACATCAGAAATATTAAGAATGGAGTACCACAGGGCTCTGTTCTATCCCCCACGCTCTTTAATCTATACATGCATGACTTACCCACACCAGACACCTCAGAAATACAAATCTCTTCCTACGCAGATGACATAACCATCACATGCACATCGTAACAGACAAAGCTGCAGAAATAATCCAGCCATACCTTGATACACTCAACACATGGTTCATCACAAACAGACTCAAAATAGCTCCAACCAAATCAACAGCAACACTTCTCACCAACTGGACAAAAGAACACAAATACATACCTCATCTCTACATCAACAACACTCTAATACCACACACAAACACACCGAAAATTCTTGGTGTAACAAACAATACATCCATGTCTTTCAAACAACACATCACAAACATAAAAAACAAATGCATACCTAGTCTTAACGCACTTAAGTCAATCACTGGAACAACATTTGGACAAAACAAAGAAACTAATACAACAATATACAAACAATGCATACACTCAGTGATGAATTATGCGAGTCCTGCATGGGTTCCTAATCTCAGTGAGACACACCACAACACCCTTCAAATCATACAAAACAAAGCCCTAAAAACAATTTTAGGCTGCACAAATACAACACCTACAGACCATTTACACCATGAAACAAAAGTCCTCAAAGTCAAGGACCACCTCGACATGAGAGGCACACAAACACTTGCTGCAGCCACCACAAACACATCACACCTGCTACACTACATAGCAGAACACCCACACACACCAAGAAACATTAAAACAACACCCAAAGACCTGTATCACACACAGATACTCTCTTCCTCCACAACCACCAAATACCAGCCTCCGGAAACATATTCATAATCATATCACTCACCGCTCCATTAACACACTGAAAGACAACACATTGCTGCATGCCAGACCCCCTGATATCCACCCCTCTGAATCCTCTCTCCCATGAAAGGACAGAGTCCACTTGGCCAGACTGTGGTGCGGCCACCACCCAGCACTTCTAAGCTACCAGAAGAGGCTGGATGACCGCATTGTGAACAGCTGCCCAGGATGTAACACTTCACCCCATATCATACAGCACATAATGGAAGACTGCATTATACACAATCATGCACGCAAACAACACAACATACACTCTATAAAGGATTTGTGGGAAAACATAGTTTCAGGTGTGGCATTCCTTGGGGAGACGGGACTGCTCGGACAGACATTCTAGGGAACAACAACCCCTTGTTTGCTGTCCTGTACCATTTCTCTGAGTATTCATTTTTCTGTGGTGGGGGAATTCCCTGTGGTGGGGGAAAAGAATACTGCCACCAAGTATTTCCACTTGGATTGTATGAGGCAAGAAGAAAGGGAAGGGGATTGGGACTAGGCATCCTTCTCCTTGTAGCCCCACAGGGGACATTCCTAAAAGAAAAAGTTAAGGCATAAGAGGGTCTGGGAGTTTTCCGACCAGCACCCTAAGGTTTGGGTCTTTTAATGTGCGTGGATGTGGTACAGATGAGAGTAAAAGGGAAGAGATAGGTAGTATGTTTGTGAGAAGAAAGATGGATGTGTTGGCTTTGAGTGAAACTAAGATGAAAGGGAAGGGTGAGTGTAAGTTTGGGAGTGTAATTGGGAGGTTATCAGGAGTGAAGAGAGGGCGAGGGAGGGAAGGGGTGGCTATTCTAGTAAGTGAAGAGATAGGTAAACATGTAGTGGAGTGGAAGGAGGTTTCCTCAAGGATAATGTGGATGAAGGTGAAACTGGGAAAGGAGATGTGGGTCTTTGTAAGTGCATATGGGCCTGGCAGTGAGAAAAGTGTAGAAGAAAGGGAGGCCTTTTGGATAGATTTAAATGATTGCATAGAGAATTTAGGGAGAAATGTCAATGTAATAGTACTGGGAGACCTTAATGCTAGGGTAGGAAATGATCCAATTGATGGAGTGGTTGGGAAATGTGGAGTTCTAGGAAAGAATTGTAGTGGAGAGTTGATGGTGGAAACGTGTCTAGAGAGTTGATGATAGCAAATACAGTGTTTCGGAAGAAAGTCAAGCATAAGTACACATGGGAGAGGGTGGTAGATAGAGCGTTAATGGACTATGTAGTGGTAAATAGGATTATGATAGGAAGAGTTAAGGATGTACATGTGCTAAGGGGAGAGAGCGGGGGAATATCAGATCATTTTTAGGTGGAAGGTAAGTTGAGAGTGGAGGATAGATGGAGAAAGAGGAAAGGGGCAAAAGGTAGGGAGGTGCTTAGAGTGAACTCTTTAAACGAAAAGGAAAAGGAGAAGGAGTACAAGAAGAAGCTGAAGAAGGAGTGGGAGGGAGTGAGGGATAGAGTAGAGCTAGGTGTGGAGGAGGAATGGGGATGGTTCAAGGAGGGAGTCACAAAGTGTGCAAAGATGGTGTGTGGAACAAGAAGGACAGGAAGAAATAGAAGGAAGGGTAGTGAATGGTGGAATGAGGAAACAAAGAAGGTTGTAGAAGAGAAGCGAGCTTTCTCAGTTTGGTTACAAAATAGGACGAGGGAGTCGTATGAGAGGTACAAAGAAAAGAAAAGAGAAGTAAAGCAAAAGGTAAAGGAGGCAAAGAGGAGAGCAGATGTGAAATGGGGTAAGAGTATGACAGAAAATTTTGAAAGTAATTAAAAGATGTTTTGGAAAGAAATTAAGAGAGGAAGAGGAGGCGATTCAAGTAGAGAAGAAAAGGTAAAAGGTGCAGATGGAGAGATGATAATGGAAGAGAAGGCAGTAAGGGGAAGATGGACAGAATATTTTAGGGAGTTGCTAAATGTGAAGGAGGATAGGGAGGGAAAGATAGCTGCAGTGGGGAATGCTAAGAAAATGAGAGTGATGAGTGAGGAAAATGGAGGAGAAATAAGGAAGGATGAAGTGAAGACAGTTGTTAAGATGATGAAAGCAGGTAAGGCACCTGGTCTGGATGGATGCCATGCAGAATGTCTAAAAAAAGGAGGTACAGTGATGGTGGACTGGTTGGTGAGGTTATTTAATGTTTGCTGGAGAGAGGGTAGAGTGCCGGAGGACTGGAGGAGTGCCTGTATAGTTCCACTTTACAAGGGAAATGGGGACAAGTGTGAATGTAGTAGTTTCAGAGGGATTAGTTTGTTAAGTGTAGTTGGGAAGGCTTATGGGAGGATCTTGATTGAGAGGATTAGGAGAGTAACAGAGGGAGTAATTGGTGAGGAATAGTGTGGATTTAGGACGGGTAGAGGTTGTGTAGATCAGATTTTTGTGGTAAGACAGATATGTGAGAAAGGTATAGGAAAGGGGTAGGATGTTTTTTGGGCTTTTATGGATCTGGAAAAAGCCTACGATAGGGTAGACAGAAAGGCACTGTGGGAGGTTATGCAGATATATGGGATAGGAGGAAAGCTTCTAGGAGCTGTCAAGAGTTTTTATGAGAGTAGTAGAGCTTGTGTCAGGGTTAGAAATGGAGAGTGAGTGGTTTGAGGTAAAGGTGGGACTTCGTCAAGGATGTGTTATGTCGCCCTGGCTGTTCAACTTATATATGGATGGGGTAGTGCGAGAGGTAGCAAGGGTAGTGGGTCTAGGATTGGAGATGGTTAAAGAAAATGGAGGAAAGTGGGAGGTGAGCCAGCTGTTGTTTGCGGACGACACTGCGCTTGTGGCAGGATCGGAGGAGGGATTGAGGAAGTTGGTGACAGAGTTGGGAGAGTATGTGATAGAAGAAAGCTAAAGATAAATGATGGGTAAAAGTAAGGGTGAAAGTGGCAGTACACTGGAAGTGAGCATAAAGGGAGAGCGACTGGAGGAAGTGGATAGTTTTAGATACTTGGGTGCAAATGTGGCAGGAAAAGGTGGAGTGAAGGTGGAGGTAGAATGCATATTGAGAGAAGCAAGTAAATGCCTTAGTGGATTGAAGAGTGTAATGAGGAATAGACATTTGGGAATGGATGCTAAGAGGAGACTATATGAAGGAGTGATTGTGCTAACAGCACTGTATGGGGCAGAAACATGGAACATAAGAGAGGAAGAGAGAAGGAGTTTGAATGTGCTTGAGATGAGGTGTCTGAGAAGTATGATGGGGGTTACTAGGCTAGATAGAGTGAGAAATGAGGAGGTGAGGAGGAGAACAGGGGTGGAAAGGGAGTTGGGAGATAGGGTTGATGAAAGAGTATTAGGATGGTTTGGACACATGGAAAGAATGAGTGAAGAAAGACTAGTAAAAGAGGTATGGAAGGCAGATGTGGAGGGAGTGAACATGAGGGGATGTCCTAGGATGAGGTGGATGGATGGGGTGAAGGGGGCTTTGGGGAAGAGGGGAATGTCTGTTGAGGAAGGATGGGAGAGGACAGAAGACAGGGGTGAATGGAGAATGGTTGTATATGGATGATGTGATGCATGAGGTGGAATGGGTGGGGATGGGGGATGAGGTAGTATGTGTGGGCAAATTTGACGCAGCCCGAAGGGATTTCTCCCCGTCTTCTCCTTTTATGCATGGGGGGACGGAGAGGGGGGGTCGCCGATTTAATGAAGCGGCCTTGCTATGGATGTGCTGTGTCTTGCGACACTGCTTCTGACCCAGGGCAGTGGACAAGGTGCAGGGATGACCCGTCATCCAGGAGGTGTTAAGATAAGAGGGAGGGTGGAGGGGAGTGGAGTGTATTTAGGAATGGAATGGGTGGGAATGATTTTATGCCTTTTCCTTTTTGGCTACCTCCCTTGTAAGGGGGAAAAAGCCTTGGTATATGAATGATGAAAAAAAAAAATGAGTACCATAGTTCACCCATCCCACACAATAACAACTGGTTTCCTTTGTTATCTAATCAATGCATACATAATTCACATGGCATAACTAACACTTCTATCCTTGAGGACAATATCATACCACAGAGAGTAAATTTGAGCAGTAGTAAAGGATGATTTTAAGGGTAAGAGAAAGGAGGGATGGCACAAACTTTCAGCACCCCTCATTTTTTTTTTTTTACATGCAATGAAAGTTTGGGGAAGATGAGAAAGTTGTGAAGTGTTGAATAGGTAGTGAATTCAGGATGAAGTATACAGAACACTCCCCAACCACAAATTTTATAATGTTATGACAGTGGCAATCAAATCTTGAACATTATTTGGCTCAACTAATTTTCTAATGTTTTATGAGTTAACAATGTGGTGTCCTACAACATGATGAGAAAGAGTGCATCAATTCATTTTGGTGTAAACTGAAACAGTACTCTGCAGACTGGGGAACAATAAACTCAAGAGACGTTCTCCAAAGCAGACAGAGGATGAAGGAAGGATGGCAAAAGTAGAGGGAGGAGACAGAAAGGAGGTGGGTGGGGGGAAGAGGTTGGAGATGGAGAAAGGAGGTGGGTGGGGGGGGAAGAGGTTGGAGGAGAAAGGAGGCAGTGGGAGCTCCTTCATCATGACCCTAATCCTTTACCTTCTAGATGACTAATTTACCTGTGTCTGACGAAGAGTGGTTTGCCTCTCCACTTGAAAGTCACAGACTTGCCCTCGGGAATGTCGTCCAACTTGATTTCAATCTTGGCCAAAGCCAATACATCAGCAGAAGCAGACATGGAGGACAGAAACTGAGAAACTATGGCTTTGGCAGCATAGGCACCAGTAACACAGCCACCTAATGTCAAGGATTACAAAATGGAAAGAATTGAATTGAGTACAAACAAAACTGCCTGATTTCTCTTCCACATTGTTCAGCTAATAAAATCATATGATAAAAGAAAAACCATTGGTATTTTTTTAGAAGTGCACCTACATGATATATCATTAGAAAATTAATTATTAATTTTGTAAATTATAATAACCATTTTTCTTGGTGAAAATCAATAACAGAAAATGTTGCTAAACGCTATGCACAAATGAACAAAGTTATGTCTACTCCTTTATATGACATCTTTGTTTTGATAGATTCAGAGGTTGAAGATGACAATGACGACCCTGATGACCTCTAGAATTACAGGTACCACATTACTAAATGCAGGTTAGGTTAGAATAGATGAATTTATCATACTTTAATTTCTTTGACCTCTGCATCTACCAAAACAATGATGGCATCTCAAGGAGCCGAAGCAGCTATGTTTGTTTATGTATAACTTTTAGCAACTTTTTCTATTATTGATTTCGGTCAAGAATAATGTATATTACATTGATGTATTAAAATTTACAAATTTGTTATTTAACTTTCTATTGCTGTATTGCATAGGTGTGCACTTTTAAAATTTTACCAAACCATCTTTGAACATAGGAGTTACTGAAAGGATCACTGTTAAAACTGGTAGTATCTAAAAAATTGTAATCTCACCAAAATTAGAAATGCTATTTAAATCCAAAGAAAATGGGTTTAATGTATGGTAAATTATTCTTCATTTGATAAGTATGGAACATTTCGGACAAACATGGCTCACAACTAACATAATATACACCATTTTTCTTTCCAGTTTATGTAACTTGTAACTTTGCCACATTTTAACAATTATAATTCTTTAATTTTTTGTCTTAGCTAACCAGAATGTTGCTGGGATAATAATAATAATAATAATAATAATAATAATAAATAATAATAATAATAAAAAAAAAATCAAATAATAATAAATAAATATATAATAATACACTATATTATACTCTGAGAGAATTAGTAATAATAAGCCATCAAGAAATAGGTATGTATCAGGTAGTCAACACAAACCTCCTGCAATCAAGTAGCTGAAGCTTCGTCTGGCATCATTTGAGTCTCCTGCCTTTGCCCTACTATCTCGGACATCATCACGTCGATATGCACTGAAGTCAGGCACCTGGATGTCCGTGTGAGCATACCGCACTTGAGAGGAAACTGAAATGAAAAAAACATATCTTATAATCCAATTTATCATTATCCATAAAGCATGGAAAAGGTACAGTCACTCCTCTTAATTCCATCGCTCATCCCTTTCACTCCTACCTTCTTGAACCATGGAAAGGATATGGTACAAGGCAGCCAAAATAAACAAAATTGAAAAATTCCCCAAAGTGAATCAGGGAGTAATATCTGGTGACCATTTCTTGAAACTGAGCCAGCCATGAGATTTCATTTGGTGTGCACTGTGCTTTGTGTATAAAATGTTAAATAACTTGTCCGAATCAACCCCACATGGCTGATAATTACTGCTTCTCTCTTGTTATTTAACTTTATGTGTCCTCTTCTTGTAACAGAGGTAGATCTGGGCACCAGTTTATTAACCATTAATTAACGAAGTTAAAAATTTCATTAATTAATGGATTAACTGTTAACTGAAAATCATAAACGAACTAATTGTCTTTCCTTAAACTGACAACTTTAGTTAGTAATCTGTTAACTTCATACATAAACTTTCCCTTATTTTCAGATTTTTAATAGATACTCATGAGAATATGACAATATAATTGAACAAGTCATTGTAACACTTTCCTACAAAATCTATATACATACATACACATATACCAAAGGCTTTTTCCCCCTTACAAGGGAGGAAGCCAAAAAGTAAAAGGCATAAAAACCATTCCCACCCATTCCATCCCTAAATACACTCCACTCCCCTCCACCCTCCCTCTTATCTTGGTCAGAAGCAGTGTCGCAAGACACAGCACATCCACAGCAAGGCTGCTTCATTAACCTCTTCAGTACGGGCCAAAATCTCACAGGCAGCATTATCTGCCAGACGTACAATGTGTCGTAATAATACTCGCATCATAAAATATAGTCACCGCTTATATCGATCGTTGTCTCTTTCACCCGTGAATTTTGATAACCATAGAAAATGTGATGAAGACATTTTAGAGTACAGGTATGTCATTACGCAGGGGCAACTACAATAAATATAATCAAGATGCCGATATGGCAGCCTCGCATATCCACTTGCTCCTTATGCCGCCTACGTATGCGGCACCGTATGGAAGGGGTTAAATTGGCGACCCCCCCTCTCCATCCCCTCATGCAAAAAAGGAGAAGACGGGGAGAAATCCCTTCAGGCTGCGACAAAATTTTCCCACACATACTACTTCACCCCCCATTCCCCCACCCATTCCACCTCATGCATCACAACATCATCCATATACAACCATTCTCCATTCACCCTTGTCTTCTGTCCTCTCCCTTCCTTCCTCAACAGATATTCCCCTCTTCCCCAAAGCCCCTTTCACACCATCCCTCTATTTCATCCTAGGTCGCCGTCGCCCCCTCATGTTCACTCCCTCCACATCTGCCTTCCACACCTCTTTTACTAGTCTTTCTTCACTTATTCTTTCCATGTGTCCAAACCATTCCAATACTCTTTCATCCACTCTATCTCCTTACTCCCTTACCACCCCCGTTCTCCTCCTCACCTCCTCATTTCTCACTCTATCCAGCCTAATAACCCCAATCATATTTCTCAGACACCTTATCTCAAACACATTTAAACTCCTTCTCTCCTCTCTTATGTTCCATGCCTCTGCCCCATACAGTGCTCTCGGCACATTCACTCCTTCATACAATCTCCTCTTAGCCTCCATTCCCATATGTCTATTCCTCATTACACTTTTTAGTCCACCAAGGCATTTACTCGCTTCTCTCAATTTACATTCTACCTCCATGTCCACTCCACCCTTTCCTGCTACATTTGCACCTAAGTATCTAAAACTATGCACTTCCTCCAGTCGCTCTCCCTTAATGCTCACTTCCAGTCTGCTGCCACTTTCACCCCTTGTACATCTCATCACCTTACTTTTACATACATACATACATATACCAAGGCTTTTTCCCCCTTACAAGGGAGGTAGCCAAAAAGGGAAAGGCATAAAATCATTTCCACCCATTCCATCCCTGAATACACTCCACACCCCTCCACCCTCCCTCTCATCTTAGCATCTCCCAGATGACGGGTCATCCTGGCACCTTGTCCACTGCCCTGGGTCAGAAGCAGTGTCGCAAGACACAACACATCCACAGCAAGGCCACTTCATTAAGTCGGCGACCCCCCCTCTCCGTCCCCCCATTGCATAAAAGGAGAAGACGGGGAGAAATCCCTTCGGGCTGCGTCAAATTTCCCCGCCCATTCCACCTCATGCATCACATCATCATCCATATACAACCATTCTCCATTCACCCCTGTCTTCTGTCCTCTCCGGTGCTTCCTCAAAAGACATTCCCCTCTTCCCCAAAGCCCCTTTCACCCCATCCATCCACCTCATCCTAGGACGTCCCCTCATGTTCACTCCCTCCACGTCTGTCTTCCATACCTCTTTTACTAGTCTTTCTTCAATCATTCTTACCATGTGTCCAAACCATCCTAATACTCTTTCATCAACCCTATCTCTCAACTCCCTTTCCACCCCTCTTCTCCTCCTCACCTCCTCATTTCCCACTCTATCCAGCCTAGTAACCCCTATCATGCTTTTCAGACACCTCATCTCAAACACATTCAAACTCCTTCTCTCTTCCTCTCTTATGTTCCATGTTTCTGCTCCATACAGTGCTGGCACAATCACTCCTTCATACAGTCTCCTCTTAGCATCCATTCCCAAATGTCTATTCCTCATTACACTTATTAATCCACCAAGGCATTTACTCTCTTCTCTCAACCTACATTCTACCTCCACTCCACCTTTTCCTGCCACATTTGCACCCAAGTATCTAAAACTATCCACTTCCTCCAGTCGCTCTCTCTTAATCCTCACTTCCAGTCTGCTGCCACTTTCACCCGTTGAACATCTCATCACCTTACTTTTACCCACATTTATCTTCAGCTTTCTTCTATCACACACACTCCCAATCTTAAGGAGAGCAGGATGTTTTTGCTTCAGACTAACAGCTGTTATACATGGATCTGACATCACTTCTTGTTTTAGGATCTTGTCAGTGTGAGTGGATGTCTTCTTTGGGGCTCCAGAGCCTGGCTTTCTTGGTGGTACCGTACCAGGAGGGTGTGTGCGGCTGCTTTCTTCAGGCTGTAAATGACCATTCTTGTCACCTGCAGGTCTGCGGCAACACGTATCACAGACATTCCCTGCTCTAACAGAGCTAGGGCGCGGGCATTTTCTTGCATTGAAAGCTTGGAACGATCCATTTTGATCACCAGAAGGAGAGTTAGAGGGCACCAAAGTCAGTGAAAAAGTGAACAAAAGGGCACTAAAGAGCAGCATGCATAGACTCCTCTCTCATCTAGCACTGGCAGCGCACTGAAGCGTGATGTGTTGGCGAAGTGTAAAAAAGCGTGCTCTACACACCCACATCATCAGTAACTCCGCCCACTTTTTATTATGGCGGGAAATCAAGTGAAATCTATTCATAAAATCCCGTGTATAGATTTTTTTTGCAGAAAAAATGTAGATTTTTTTTTGCGGCGACTGTATATGTATACGAGCGTGGTGTGGGGTGCCTGATAAGTATGGTAGGGGTTGCTAGGCTGGATGGAGTGAAAAATAAGATGAGGAGGGGAGTGGGGGTTGAGGGAGAGTTAGGGGATATGGTTGAGGGAGTATTGGGATGGTTTGGATGCATGGAGGGAGTGAATGAGGGGAGATTGGTGAGGGAGGTGTGGGGGGTGAACATGCATGAGAAGGTGACCAAGGATGAGATGGATAGTTGGGGTACAAGGGGTATTGGGAAAAAGGGAAATGCCTGTTGACGAAGAAGGGAAGAAGAGAGAAGATAGGGTTGAGTGGAGAATGGTTGTATATAGATGATACTGTGATGCATGGGAGTAAGCGGGGGACGGGAGGTGAGGGAGTATGTGTGAATGATATTTTGGAGCAGCCCAAAGAGATTCCTCCCTATCTTCCTTTTCTGCATGCGGGGATGGAGAAGGGTGTCACCAATTAAATGAAGCAGCCTTGCTGTGTTGCTTCTGACCCAGGGCAGTGAGCAAGATGCAGGGATAGCCAGTCATCCAGGAGGAGCCAAGAAAAAAGGGTGGGAGGGGTAGTGAATGGGAGTGCAGTATATGGGGCTGAAATGGGTGGGTGTGGACTTTGGCTATCTCCCTAGTAAGTGGGGGAAAAACCCCTTGGTATATGTATGGATATATACATTACTCCCAGCTGGTGTGCAACAATTGTATATTTGCTTGCTTACTTGTTTTACTTGGTGAAATTTTTAGAATAATCCTAATAGTTGTGGTGGTCCACCACTACAGCCATTCCTAGCATTCCTTGGCTGAAGGTTCAACTGGTCTGGCACCAAGTTTGATACAAAATATAATCTAAGACCATTTTGGCATACAACCTGCTCAATGAAACTGAACCCTATTGTAAAATGAGTACTTGTACTATGAAAATAGGGTCATAAAAATATTAGGTAACCTAACAGTCTAACCTAATGAAACCGACAACCAAACCTGGCATTAAAATTACAACCTGACCTAGTCTGATCATATACCACAACCTAACCTTACCAGAAAGTTATATTACTTTCTATAACAACAGACAGTATTTAGTTGTGCACGCCTACATAATATAGCATAAGAAAATTAAATATAAATTTTGTATATAAAAAAGTTGCTACAAGCAAATTTCCTAACGAACAAAGCCCCTAAGAAACTAAGAAATGAATATGTAAAAATACGTAGTACGTAGAGAAGAAAAAATAAATTATGAAAAGGACATAATAGACAAATGTAAAGATCAACCCAAATTATTTCATAGAAATGTAAATGGCAAGCTAAAGAATAAACAGGAAATACTTAAACTACTTCAAGGTAACAGAGAATACACAGAAGATAAAGAAATGGCAGATATTATGAACAAATATTTCAAATCTGTATTCACCAAAGATGAAAAAATCTACAAAATTGTGATCAAAGAATTGAAGTAAGATTTCCTCCGACGAAGAAACTAAATATTACTCAGAATGAAATAAAGAATCAAATATTAATGATTGAAGTTAACAAGTCACATGGTCCCGACGGAGTTGTATAGATGAACAGGAAAAAATATACAAAATAATTGGATGCTCACTCAAAGAAGGAAAACTATCAGGAGACTGGAAAAATGCCAATACAGTGCTGATATATAAGGGGGCAAATAAGGAAGACCCAACAAATTATAGACTGGTGTCCCTAACGAGTACAATAGTTAAAATTTGAGAATCATCATAGATAGATGGACAAAATATCTGGAGGAGAATAATATACTGAACCCGAGGCAATTTGGATTCAGACAAGGAAAGATCATGTACCACTAATTTGATTTGTTTCTACTCAAAATTGATAGATATATTGCAAGAAAGGGATGGGTGGGCAGACTGTGTCTTCCTGGACCTACAAAAGGCATTTGATAAGGTGCCACACAGAAAATTGCTATATAAACTGGAAACAATGGGAGGCATACATGGAAAACTATTGAATTGGAATATGCAGCACTGATACTGTCACCCACTACAAAAAAGAATATATGAAAATTAGAAAGAATACAAAGAACAATGACAAAGATGGCCCCAACACTTTCAAACCTGACATATGAACAAAGACTGGCTGAACTGGAATTGCAGACCCTGGAACAAAGAGGAGAACAAGGGGACCTAATAACCATCTACAGAATTATGAAAGGAAAAGAATGTCTTGATAGAGAGGACTTATGAAAGTGGGACAGAGGAAAAACAGGACATACAATGAAACTCTAAAAGGATAACTACAGAAGAGACCTGAAAAAGAAAAGCTTCCCACACAGAGTGATATATATACAGTGGCCGCGAAAAGTTTGGGCGCAAAATTATAGGCGCCCCAACTTTCCCCTAAACTCAAAACATGCGAAAAATACAACTTTCCACCCAAACTTTTCGCTATTTTTCAATGCTAGCGTTTGTACCCGTATTTAGCCGAGACAATACACACTATTTGGCAACTCTGTTTAGGCGCACTCGATGTCACATGGAGTCAGTTTCTAAACATCTCTCACGGAGAGTAGTCTTTTTTTTGCGGTGGTCTCTGTTTTTGTGCCTTGATATCTCGGTAATGGGAAGTGGTAAAGAGCTGGAAAGAGACACAGTTGTTACAATCATAACCCTCTATAAGGAGGGTTATAAGTGTAAAGATATTGCTACTCATGTGGGAATTGGAGTGCGTCAAGTGCAAAAGTGGACCAAGAAATTTCGAGACGAAGGAAGTGACATCATTCCTACTCCAAAGCATCGCTCTGGTCGGACAAGGAAGATATCAAATCGTACTTCTACGGTTATTAGGAGGCAGTTAGAACCGTAGAAGTACGATTTGATATCTTCCTTGTCCGACCAGAGCGATGCTTTGGAGTAGGAATGATGTCACTTCCTTCGTCTCGAAATTTCTTGGTCCACTTTTGCACTTGACGCACTCCAATTCCCACACGAGTAGCAATATCTTTACACTTATAACCCTCCTTATAGAGGGTTATGATTGTAACAACTGTCTCTCTTTCCAGCTCTTTACCACTTCCCATTACGGAGATATCAAGGCACAAAAACAGAGACCACCGCAAAAAAAAGACTACTCTCCGTGAGAGATGTTTAGAAACTGACTCCATGTGACATCGAGTGCACCTAAACAGAGTTGCCAAATAGTGTGTATTGTCTCGGCTAAATACGGGTACAAATGCTAGCATTGAAAAATAGCGAAAAGTTTGGGTGGAAAGTTGTATTTTTCGCATGTTTTGAGTTTAGGGGAAAGTTGGGGCGCCTATAATTTTGCGCCCAAACTTTTTGCGGCCACTGTATATATGGAACAAATTGGATGAAAAAATAGTGTGCGCAAACACAATACAAGAATTTAAGAACAAACTTGATCTTGCGAGATACAAAAACGGGTCACCACGAGCATAGCTCCCCTTCCCGTATAATACAACTAGGTAAATACAGTCCAGATGGTATGTCAGTCCAGTCACTATCAGACATTAGCTTTCATGTTTTGGACCAGGTGTTCTCCAACTCCAGTGACATTAATAAGCACTGTTACAATGACAATAGGGCTTCCTTGGACTTTAAACTTTATGAGATAACATGGGGTTCTGCAGTCATCTGTTAATTGCCCGCACGCCAGTCAGAACGTCCCACTGTCAAAACGTCCCACTTGGGTATACCAAAACGCCACACTACCACTGGATCAAACTATGAATAACGTCCCACATAAAAACGTGTTAGTAGTGTAATAGATTGCATATAGTTGAATTGCTTCAACTATTTTCTTTAAAATGTGTGATTTTCATGTAATTTGCGGTCACACTACTTAGCGACAACTAGCAAGAACCAGCGACAACTAACAGGAACTAGCGTCAACTGCATTAATTAAACCGACAACTAATATTTTTGGGCATAAAATGTATCTTGCAATGTATTCAAATGTATTCGAACCTAATTTGATGCGATATACAGGACCTAAATTTAATTTATTTACTAGTCGCCGACCAAATCGACCAAACCCAAACAATGACAGTTTTTGCTCAAATGCACAATTTTATATTTGACCTATTTCCTTTGGAATGTGTGATTTCCATGTAATTTGGTTAAAGAAAAGTTATGTATTTAATTTAATATACAACACATTTTAAATACTACAGGTCAAATAATGCAACGACATGCTAATTTGTTACGGTATTCGTAGCTGTGGTTGGTGATATTGCAGAAAATAAAATAATTTATATTGTATTCAAACCTAATTTGATGCGATATACAGGACCTATATTTAATTTATTTACTAATCGCCGACCAAACGCAAACGATGACGGATTTTGCTCAAATGCACAATTTCATATAAAAATTAGCATATGGTTGCATTATTTGACCTATTTCCTTTGGAATGGGTGATTTCCATGTAATTTGGTTAAAGAAAAGTTATGTTTTTATTCTCTGCAAAATTACCAGCCACAGCTACGAATACCGTCCGACTCACTAATAACCGACCAAACCTGAACAAGGACTATTTTATATAAAAAATAAAAATAGCATATGGTTGTATTATTCGACATATTTTCTTTAAAATGTGTGATTTCCATGTAATATGATCAAAGAGAAGCGGTTTTTATCCGATTTATGAAATTTATCCACATTAAAATAGCCAGGACCTGAATACATGTTCATATTGATTCCATACTATTTTCATATTGTCACATTTCTTACTGTACGGATATTTGTTGACTAAAAACATCGTTTCTGCCAAATGTAACCAGTCAAAACGTCCACACCTACGAGACAGAATGTCCGCACATACGAGTCAGAACGTCCACACATACGAGTTGGAACGTCACAAATGTAGGTCAAAACGTCCACACCTTGCGTTCTTCAAGTTATTGTCTTTCAATTTAGTCCATACACCAAAAAGATGTTTTATTCATGAGATCCACGATTTATGCAATCTTTTTAGTTGGCAATATTTACTTAATTTTTAAGATTTTTGTAAATTAAAAGTCGCATTTTTTTTTTTTTAAGCTTGTATTAGCTTATGATGAATTGATGATGCAAAAATCATTGTGTATTGCGAAAAGTGATGTGAATTCAGTAATTGGTGTCACCTCAACTGACGATTGTTGAGCGTGGAAAGGTGATTTCGGTCCAGGGTTTTTCTGGGCCGAAATCGCCGGCGATTTCGGCCCAGCGAAAATAACCTTTTAAGCTTGAAGGCTTGGGGCACTGTATAATTTCATTTCGTTTGAGATGATATATAAGAATTTTTTTAATTCTTTTGATAATATATTCTTTTTCAATAATAAGTAAATAATAATAGCAACATTTGGAGGACTGGCCGAAACGTCCTACCCTGCAGAGTTCTGGCCGAAACATCCTACATTCAATGCGCTTCCCTCCTGCTGCTGATGTTGAACTTCTAGGCTGGGTTTTTCAAAACAAATTTTTGCACTATCTTGGCGTTGAATATATCTTGACATTAAACATCATGGTAACACAGCGCGTTACCATGACATTTAACATCAAAATAAACTAATGCCAGAATTAGCTTTCTGAACAACCCAACCCTAGACTCGTTATAATATTATCAATGTTAGGCAACTTTTTGTGCAACAATTACACTATTTACCTTAGTCCACACATGAAAGTTGTATAATTTCAATTTAGATTATTTGTTTCATAAATTTCATTTTCACACAGTACAGGTAAACGTCGACTTACGATGGCATTAGGTTTCGAAAGAGCCATCGTAAGACGATCTCATCGTAAGTCGATCCCCACTCTGTTCCGTGGTCACTGTACCTAGCCTACCTGTATATTAACCACCAGAGATACTGAATATAGCCTATTAAACATGTACAGTAGTTTATTTAATTATTTTTATCCTTTTTACCATATTCAAACACTATAATATGTATTTACAGTACGGAACTTAAATCTCGCGGGCAGCAGCCAATGCCAGCCGTACGACGTGACGTAATAATACTCGCATCATAAAATATAGTCACCGCTTATATCGATCGTTCTCTCTTTCACCCGCGAATTTTGAAAACCACAGAGAATGGGATTTACGGCACATTTGAGAGAATGTAAAAACACAGGGGCGACTACAATAAATATAATCAAGACGCCGATATGGCACCGTCGCGAATCCACTTGCTCCTCATGACGCCTATGTGTGCGGCACCGTATGGAAGGGGTTAAATTATCATATCGTCATCGTCGTCGTCGTCATCGTAAAGTCGAACAATCGTAAGTCGCGGCCATCGTAAGTCGACGTTTACCTGTATGTGGAAAAAATATTGTTACTTGAAATGATATACAAGTAATTTTAACATTCTTTCAATAATATATTCTCTTTCAATGATAAACAATGATAGCAACATTTGGAGGACTGCTATCATTATTTTATCTATTATTGAAAGAAAATATATTATCAAAAGAATAATACAGGTAAACGTCGACTTACGATGGCCGCGACTTACGATTGTTCGACTTTACGATGACGACGACGACGACATGATAATTTAACCCCTTCCATACGGTGCCGCACACGTAGGCGTCATGAGGAGCAAGTGGATTCGCGACGCTGCCATATCGGCGTCTTGATTATATTTATTGTAGTCGCCCCTGTGTTTTTACATTCTCTCAAATGTGCCCTGAATCCCATTCTCTGTGGTTTTCAAAATTCGCGGGTGAAAGAGAGAACGATCGATATAAGCGGTGACTATATTTTATGATGCGAGTATTATTACGTCACGTCGTACGGCTGGCATTGGCTGCTGCCCGCGAGATTTAAGTTCCGTACTGAAAATACATATTATAGTGTTTGAATATGGTAAAAAGGATAAAATAATTAAATAAACTACTGTACATGTTTAATAGGCTATATTCAGTATCTCTGGTGGTTAATATACAGGTAAGCTAGGTACAGTGACCACGGAACAGAGTGATACACAAATTGGGGATCGACTTACGATGAAATCGTCTTACGATGGCTCTATCGAAACCTAATGCCATCGTAAGTCGACGTTTACCTGTATATCACCAGCGATTTCGGTCCAGAAAAACCCTGAGCCAAAATCACCTTGGGCCGAAATCACCCGAAACCATGTGAACTCGGTGTCATCTCGCTGTCAATGGTACTGAGAAAATTGATGAAATTCAGTAATAACTATCAACTCAACTGTTGAATTGAAGAAAAAGTGAAGATAAATTGGCAATCAGTGTCAACACAAAATAAAAACAAAATAAATATGATTAATAAATTTTCTCTTAGGTTCTCTCTTGTAATTTTGCTGCGCAATAGCTTTCATCCATTCTATTGTACATATATCTTGTCTTGCATGTTTTACTTTATTTCAAGGATTAGTTTCGGATGACGTGTTAAAAAGGCAGAGCAATATGGCCGCCAGCGTACACTGAGATTAGTTGACGCTAAATTCATCGGGAAATAAATTAAATTTAGGTCGTGTATATCGCATCAAATTACGTTCGAATACATCATAAATCATTGCAAGATAAATTTTATGCCCCAAAATATTAGTTGTCGGTTTAATTAATGCAGTTGACGCTAGTTCTTGTTAGTTGTCGCTGGTTCTTGCTAGTTGTCGCTAAGTAGTGCGACCCTGTAATTTGACCAAAGAGAAGTTACGTTCCTGATCCTCGGCAAAATTACCAACCATAGCTACAAATACCGTCCAGCCCGCCATCTATGATCACTGGCGGTATCTATTAAGGTTCTTACTATTGTGTTATTAGTGTAATAGATTGCATATAGTTGAGTTACTTGAACTATTTTCTTTAACCCTTCTTAGGTAAAGTGGGGTCAGACAGACCCCATGTTTTTTTCTTACTTTTGATATACTAATATATTGCATATAGATATGTTCTCCCCTATACCTTCTTGACGAGTGGAGTAGTTTAAGGGGGTGATAGGGTCATTCCTGAATCTTGCTTTATAGAGCTTTTGGGCCCGTCAGACCACACTTTACTCGAGTTTTTTTTTCTTGCCATATAAATGTTTTATCATTTGTATTTATGGGTAAATAATAATTTCTTCTTTTTTATAATTTTTTATGACCGATATGTTGAATTTCACTTAGCTTTGTTTCAAATTTGTTTGTTTTTGTTGGTGATGGTATCATTTGGAATGCATTATAATTGTGTTGACTAGGGAATCATTGTTCATTATCATTTAGGTTTTTTTTATCTGTTTGTCGTTATTCCGGGTAACTATTACCTACACTGCAAAAGACCAGTGTGTCAGGAACATTCAACCCCCGTCTGCAATGACTGCAATTAGATTCTTCAGTATCCAGTGGCGGCACCAGTGGGGGGCTTGGGGGGGCTTTAGCCAAGTGGAATTTTTAATTGCCAGGGCTAAAGATTTGTCAGCCTACCATTAACCCCCTCCCCTTCTGAAATGAGGATAATATATGTGTATTATCATATTACTATTAGCCCCCCCAAAAAATTTGCTCAGCCCCCCTTAGCCTCCCCAACTAAAAATTCCTGGTGCCGCCACTGTCAGTATCACAAAGTCAAAATAATTACCTCAGATTTTTTCAGATGTTATGGTTTATGAAACATTTATTATTTGTTGTGGGTCTGCTTTTCCCTAAGATGGTTGGGACATTGGTCTCTACAAAATAAGGATGACTAACCGCTTCACGTTTCCTGTTTTCAGTCAAGTACCCTCTAAAGTCAGCAATACCTTATTTTTCATCATTTTTTTATTTATTTATTTTCATAAAAAAATTCTTAACAATTATAGTCCCTTTCAAGCATGTAAATGGAAGAAAATAAGTTGAAGTACATATGTTTTGATTTCTATGTCACTAAATGCAGTGAAAGTATTTTTTTTTTCTGTTTGGGGTAAAAATAAAAATTACCCCCAATTTTTTCATTTTTTTTTTTTTTTCTTTTTTGAAACTCATTTGTTGTAGTTCTGTTTTTCCTTAAAGATAGTTGGGACATTGGTCTCTACAAAATGATGTTCCATGTTTTCAGTCAAGTACCCTCTAAAGTCAGCAATACCGTATTTTTTATCCTTTTTTTAATTTTCATTAAAAATATTTCTAACAATTATAGTCACTTTCAAACATGTAAATTTCGTAAGTGGGGCTACACTGAAAAGCATAAGAATTTTTCAAATGTTTTATTTACGAATCAAATAGTACAATCATAAAAATTTAGTTAATCTAAAAAGTCCAATTTTTATATTTAGGATGAAGTGGGTCCAGTTAAATGAGCACATTTTTGCAGCAATTGTTTACACTCTTTTCCCCGGCTATGTATTTGTCCCATAGCTCAAATAGTTGTCCTTGAAGCTGGCGATAGGATTTCCTCTGGCAGGCGGCGTCGGAGCTTGTTCGCAGATACTAAGCGAACCTGTAGGTCGACTAGATTCGCATGTTCTGCCAGAACCTGTACCAGAAGATAAAAGGAGAGTTTAGATTTCTTGGCGTGTCTATTAAACATCCCGTGCCAGCCTTCGACGTCGTTGTTTGTTCGGATTGGCAGGTAGAAGACACTCCAAGTATCGGGCTTCCACAGGCTTCTACGGATCCACGTATTCAACAAATTGCATCAGCTTCGGTGTAGATGCTTTCCTCTTGATATTATCGAATGTTTGCTCGATGTGCTCGTGTGGAATATAAACTAGAGCCATCATTGTTTGCAGAACTTGTGCGTAGCTTCATCGTGCTTGTAAGCGGTGGTTAGTCCGAGTTCTACTATCTTGCGCCTCAAACACTGCGTCCAGTGAAACGCACATCCCGAGAGTTTTACACCGGGAAACACCTTCGGTACTGCTCTCCACACGGCGGCTTCGTAGTCAAAGACGATGTTTTGCACCGCTACTTCGCCATCGATAATCCTCTTGACTTCCTTAAAGAGCTTCTTGTAGTTGCGTTTCCTTCTACTTGACATCGGGCAAAACAAAAGCGGCACTTGCTTGCAGTCATCACCTTTTCTGACAATGGCATGGATGCTGAATAACTGCATAAATGGATCTCTCACCACCTTGAATGTGCCATCCACGTACCATGTCTTTGCTAAGCGCAGCAGATTAAGCATGTTGTCGTTGGCAAAGATGTAGTGTTTCTTGTGTCCCACTTGAGTCGTGCTCCGCAAAACTTTTTCTGGCAGGAAGTTCTCATCTATGTCGAAATTTAGATTCGTGGGGTCATTCGGTCTTCTGGCTTGTCTGTGACGATTGGCTGCTCTGGCAAAATTATCTAATGTCGGCAGTGGATCGATTGGCTGGTTCGGTTAAAGTTGGTCCAAGACAGCACCATTAACGATTTCTGCAGCTGACACGAAAACTTCTTTTGCAGCCATCTCTTTTACTTTGGCACGTATAGTTGTAACGGTGTTGGCTCCTACTTGCCCAGGATGGATATGGGTCTGCGGTCCTCTTGTAAAATTCATCCCATTCTGTTTCACTGTCGTGTTACACCTGTTGTTTTTGTTACGCACACTATATGTCCAATTCTTTTGTCCATTCTTCAGTGTGCGCTTCAACGTGTACGTATATCCGTCACTGTCGCATAGTTTTTCTTGTCCCTTTTGTGAACCAGACTTGATAATTTCGTATGTTGTTGATGCTGCTGTCTCTTCAACCGAAATATCTCTTGGTATTTGATCTTGAAGAGATGGTTCGTGGAGCGATTCTGGAACTCGAAATGAAACTGGTGCAACTGGATCTTCCGATTCGTCAACCTCCATCTCCTCGATTTCCTGTAATTCTTCTTCAGCAGTGAAGGTGGCAGATCTGTCAAGTGACTGGAGTATCAGAGATTCCCAGTCCAATCTTGTGCTCTCTGCATCTGGTGGTGAAAGGCCTATTGACTGTATACAGTTGTCACATTGCCAGTCAATTTCCGTCTCCTCCCTCAAAGCCTTTCGGTACTCCTCCCTTGAAATGCCCGTTTGACAAGTCCGGTGTTGCCACTGGTCACACCCATCACAAAGTAGCCCTTCCTGTCAAAGGATTACAAAGGCGGAGCATGCCGACAGGAGACCTTTTGATCCATATCTAGGTCGGATGCGAAAAAAAAAAAATCATATTAATAATAAAATAATAAATAAAATAATATAATAATATAAATAATATAAATAACAAATAAAATACATAAATAAATGCAAAGGTATAGTTAAATAATAAACAAACAGGTAAATAGTAAATAATAATAAATTGACATATATCTAATAATAAATGAAAATCAGACAGACAAATGATAACAAAACAAAAACAAATAATATAAGATAAATTATAATCATTACAGCATCTTACTTAGGTATTTATCTAAATGATTCTTAAAGCTTCGAACTGAACTACATTGCACTACCTGTGCGTCTGTCTTCCATACCTCTTTTACTAGTCTTTTTTCAATCATTCTTACCTTGTGTCCAAACCATCCTAATACTCTTTCATCAACCCTATCTCCCAACTCCCTTTCCCCCCCTCTTCTCCTCCTCACCTCCTCATTTCCCACTCTATCCAGCCTAGTAACCCCTATCATGCTTTTCAGACACCTCATCTCAAACACATTCAAACTCCTCCTCTCTTCCTCTCTTATGTTCCATGTTTCTGCTCCATACAGTGCTGGCACAATCACTCCTTCATACAGTCTCCTCTTAGCATCCATTCCCAAATGTCTATTCCTCATTACACTTATTAATCCACCAAGGCATTTACTCGCTTCTCTCAATCTACATTCTACATCCACCTCCACTCCACCTTTTCCTGCCACATTTGCACCCAAGCATCTAAAACTATCCACTTCCTCCAGTTGCTCTCTCTTAATGCTCACTTCCAGTCTGCTGCCACTTTCACCCTTTGAACATCTCATCACCTTACTTTTACCCACATTTATCTTCAGCTTTCTTCTATCACACACTCCCAATCTCTATCACCAACTTCCTCAATCCCTCCTCCGATTCCCGCCACAAGCGCAGTGTCATCCGCAAACAACAACTGACTCAACTCCCACTTTTCTCCATTTTCTTTAACCATCTCCAATCCCTGACCTACCACCCTTGCATTTACCTCTCGCACTACCTCATCCATGTGCAAGTTGAACAGCCAGGGCGACATAACGCATCCCTGACAAAGTCCTTTACTTCGAACCACTCACTCTCTCCATTTCTAATCCTGACACAAGCTCTACTACTCTCATAAAAACTCTTGACAGCTCCTAAAAGCTTTCCTCCTACCTCATATATCCGCAAAACCTCCCACAGTGCCTTTCTGTCTACCTTGTCGTAAGCCTTTTCCAGATCCATAAAAGCCTACAAAACATCCTTCCCCTTTCCTATAGCTCTCCCACATATCTGTCTTACCACAAAAATCTGATCTACACAACCTCTACCTGTCCCCTCTGTTCCTCTCAATCAAGATCCTCCCATAAGTCTTCCCAACTACACTTAACAAACTAATCCCTCTGAAACTACAACATTCACACTTGTCCCCTTTTCCCTTGTAGAGTGGAACTGTACAGGCACTCCTCCAGCACTCTACCCTCTCTCCAGCAAACATTAAATAATCTCACCAGCCAGTCCACCATCACTGTACCTCCTTTCTTTAGACACTCTGCATGGCATCCATCCATGTACTTTTTCCCACATTTATCTTAAACTTTCTTCTTTCACACACTCTCCCAAAATCTGTCACCAACTTCCTCAATCCCTCCTCTGCTCCTGCTACAAGCGCAGTGTCGTCTGCAAACAACAGCTAGCTCACCTCCCACTTTTCTCCATTTTCTTTAATCATCTCCAGAGCCTGACCCACTACCTTTGCATTTACCTCTCGCACCACCCCATCCATGTATAAGTTGAATAGCCAGGGGAACATAACACATCCTTGACGAAGTAGTAGTTTCAGAGGGATTAGTTTAAGTGTAGTTGGGAAGGTTTATAGGATGATCTTGATTGAGAGGATTAGGAGAGGAACATAGGGAGTAATTGGCGAAGAACATTGTGGATTTAGGACAGGTAGAGGCTGTATAGATCAGATTTTTGTGGTAAGACATATATGTGAGAAAGCTATAGGAAAAGGTAAGGATGTTTTTTGGGGCTTTTATGGATCTGGAAACGGCTTATGACAGGGTAGACAGGAAGGCACTGTGGGAGGTTTTGCAGATATATGGGATAGGAGGAAAGCTTTTAGGAGCAGTCAAGAGTTTTTACACGAGTAGTAGAGCATGTGTCAGGATTAGAAATGGAGAGAATGAGTGGTTCAAGGTAAAGGTGGGACAGGAAGTTTATTCCATTCATTAACTACACGGTTGGCAAAGTTGTTTCTACCTACTTCCAAATTGAATCTATTTCCAGACAGTTTGAGACCATTGTTTCTTGTCTGATTCTCATTCAATGTAAAAATTTGGTCACTTTTGATGTTGTCAATTCCCTTTAGAATTTTAAAGACCTGTATCAAGTCACCTCTGAGTCTACGCTTTTTTAGGGAAAACAGATTAATATGTTTTAGTCGATTTTCATATGATTTATTTTTGATATTTGGAATCAGTTTTGTGGCTTGCCATTGTACTTTTTCCAGTCTGTCAATGTCTTTAATGAGATTCGGTGACCATACGGAAACAGCATATTCCAAATGTGGACGAACTAACGATTTATATAGCTTGTTAATGAGTGATGGACTTTTGAAATCAAAAGATCGCGCAATCAGTCCTAGAATCTTATTTGCTTTCTCAGAGGCTGAAATACACTGCTTGGATGATTTGAGGTCGTTACTGATAATTACGCCGAGATCTTTTTCACTATCCACTTTTGTTAACGAATTTCCAAATAGCTTGTAATCGTACTTACTGTTATTTTTACCTATGTGCATTACCTTGCATTTACTTGTGTTAAATTTCATTAGCCACTTTTCAGACCATTGCTGTAATTTATCTAAATCTTCTTGAATATCTAATTGGTTTGAGTGATCATTTGCCACTCCGCACAGTTTTGTATCATCAGCAAATTTGGAAACAGTAGATTTTAGTCCATGGTCTATATCATTTATATATACTATGAATAGAAGTGGCCCAAGAACGGAACCCTGAGGAACTCCACTTGCAACACTTTTCCATCCAGAAGTTTTTCCATTTAAAACAACTCTCTGTTTTCAACCATTCAACCAATTACTAGTCCAACCTAATAGGCTACCACTTATTCCATGCAAAGCTAATTTAGTAAGTAGTCTTTCGTGTGGGACGGTATCAAAAGCTTTTGCAAAGTCTAGATATACTAAATCTATATTGTTTCTTTTGTCATAATTCGAGATAACTGTGTTGTAGAATTCGAGTAAGTTAGTCACGCAAGAACGTTTCCATCTGAAACCATGCTGGCTATCATTTATCAAACGGTTACTTTCTAAATGATGTTCGATAGCATCTCTGATGATAGTTTCCATTATTTTTCCTTGGTCTAGCAGGCTTCTTGCATCTGATGCAGAGGTACTGTGATGTCTCGTCTTGAAAGTTCATCTTGGCAGCACTTGAGCGTGATATGTAGACCTAAAAAAACTGAGGAGCTTATATAGCCCCTAAATACACCTCTCACTCATCAGGAGGTGAGCTTGCGACGGATCCGGGACATAATCCCTCCCAGACAAAATCCCCCCGGGCAATATCCCTCCTGCACAGAAGAGGCCGAAACATCCAGGGTACAAAAAAAGGTCGTTTAGGCCTCATGAAATCGTCAACATCGGACGTTTCGGTTCCATTTATTTATACCGCTTTTAAGTGATGTCTTATTTCAACTTTTTTGGTTACAGAATAGAATTATTTTAAGATACTGTGATTTCACAAGGTAATTTCAAAATTACCTAAAATAAAATCTATATTGAGTGCATATCCCTTATTGGATTTCAGATACATTTTCACTTCTAAGAAAACATGGTTTTGCTTTGCAAAGGAATTTCAGTCTGTCAGTTGTACTGTATAATGAGTTAAGATATACACATCTTTACCTTCTATTCTATGTGAAAGGAAATGATTAATGTTATTCCAGAGGTCAACCGATCATCCTTGTACTTGGAAGACCACCTCCAATAGGGAGACCTGACCTCAGGATATTAATTTTCACATTCCTCGCTGATATGCTGAACGGATAACTTGTCTTCGAACAACTGGACCATACTAGTATTATGTTCATTTGATGTTTAGTTTTAAAAATAACCCAGAGATAGGAGTGTGGTCAATATAAGAAATGTGTTTCAATTCCAGTTTCGTTGTGCAATAAAAGCTGATGCGTTATGATCAAACATGTCAAGTACAAAGAATAATTTTTGTACACATTATGGATGAAGAGCCCACGCTAAATCACAATAACATTTGAATTTGTAAAATTGGAAAAATGACCACGTCATGATATAAAAATGAAATAAAATGAAAGTTTAAAATTGTACAATGACCACTTCTTCATAAAATTTAGTGGTTTGGAACTGGTGTTGATCAGGATAGGGACGTAACTTCTCTTTGATCAAAGAGAAAATACGTTTCTAGCCTCAGAAATATTACCAACCATAACTACGAATTTACGACCAAGGACGGTTTTTGCTCAAATGCACAATTTTATGTCAAAATTACCATATATTTGAAGTATTTGAACTATTTCCTTTAAAATGTGTCATTTGATCAAAGAGAATTTACATTTTTTTTAGCCTCTGCAAAATCACCGGCTGGTGGTTACAATTTTACCGACCAGCCCATCTATGTTCTGCAAGTGCAGATCATCACTGAGTGTGGTTGATGGATGTGGGGCTCGAACTGTTGAACATGTGGACCATATTTGCATACGAACTTGAATAGACCTAAAGTAAAAATGTTCTCTTAATAATTTTTGTTGTTTATTTCTTTATAATACAAAGATTACATAAATATTGCATACAATTAAATACCAAATTTTAATTAAAAATTATTCAAAAATAGGCAATACAAAATTTATAGACTATGAAATATCACATTACAAAGTAGATCTCTTGAAAAAAAAAAAAAAAACGAAGCAGAGGGCTTTCGCATTATATATTCAGTGCAAAAAGTACATAGTTCAACAGAAATGCATATATGTATGTATACATGTATAATAATAGCAACATTTGGAGGACTGGCCGAAACGCCCTACCTTGCAGAGTTCTGGCCGAAACGTCTGTGGCCAAAACATCCTACATTCAATGCGCTCCCCTCCTGCATGCTCACTAATGTTGAACTTCTGGGCTGGGTTGTTCAAGACAAAATTTTGCACTATTTTGGCGTTAAATCTATTTTGACATTAAACGTCATGGTATCAATGACTTTTAACATTAAGATAAACTAACGCCAGAACTAGTTTTTGAACAACTCAACCCTGGACTCCTTGTTATAATATGTTATCAATGTTAGGCCACTTTTTGTGCAACAACAACACCGTTTACCTTAATCCACACGTGAAAGTTGTATAATTTCAATTTAGATAATTTGTTTCATAAATTTCATTTCATTTTCACACAGTATGTGCAAAAAAATATTGTTAATTGAAAGGATATACAAGTAATTCTTTAACATTCTTTTAATAATATATTTTCTTTCAGTGATAGATAAATAATGATAGCAACATTTGGAGGACTGCTATTATTATATATTTATTAATGAAAAAATATATATAATATTAAAAGAATAATATATCACCGGTGATTTCGGCCCGAAGCCCATGCGGAGTACTTCAAAGGTTCAGTTCTAGGACCCAAGCTATTCTTACTATACATTAATGACATTACAAATGTATCCAACCTTATGAAATTTATACTGTTCGCCGACGATACCACCATTCTATGCTCCGATATAAATATCTCAAAACTATTGTTTAAATAAAAAAATAAAAAAATATTCGGGGATGAGATGAATAATATATAATACCTGTGTATTATTTAATACCAGTGTATTACCTGTGTATTGTATTAATACCAGTGTATTAACTGTGTATTGTATTAATACCAGTGTATTAACTGTGTATTGTATTAATACCAGTGTATTACCTGTGTATTTTATTATTTAATACCAGTGTATAACCTGTGTATTATTTAATACCAGTGTATAACCTGTGTATTATTTAATACCAGTGTATTACATGTGTATTATCTAATACTAGTGTATTACATGTGTTTTATCTAATACCAGTGTATTATTTAATACCAGTGTATTACCTGTGTATTATTTAATACCAGTGTATTACATGTGTATTATCTCATACCAGTGTATTACCTGTGTATTATTTAATACCAGTGTATTACCTGTGTATTATTTAATACCAGTGTATTACATGTGTAGTATTTAATACCAGTGTATTACCCGTGTTTTTAATACCAGTGCATTACCTGTGTATTTTAATACCTGTGTATTATTATTACTTGTGTATCACCTGTGTATTATCTAATACCTGTGTACTATTTAATATTACATAATATATTATGGTATTTTGATTCTTGCTAAACATCTAAAAACTATTGTTTAAATGAAAATTTTGGGGACCAGTTGTCCTAGGGGTGCAGATTTGGGGACCAGTTGACCGTTCACCGGTAATTTGTGAGACCTGGAAGGTTTACTACGAGGCGATGAACTGATCGTTTAACCTGCACATCCTCTAGCCCCAGAACAATGGGGTGTGAAAGAGGTGTGATTAGCACTTTTTGAGCAAACATAGAGCACATTACATTACTGGTGAAGCACAAATGTGATTTATTGGATTTCATCTTGTGTTTAGTAAAATAGATAAAAATAACAAATAAAGTTCAAAACAACCAAAACATTAAAAAAACATATATATGAACAATAGAGAACACATTAGGACAGTTATTAGAAAATTTATTTCGAGGACGAGTTGACCAGAAGGCGCCCAAAATCCCACCCCCAAAATACCTCCAACCATAATACCTCCAAAAATTACCAAAATACCTCCATGCATATTGTGCTGTTTGTACTGCTTAGAAGGTTATAATCTTAGATTATCAAGTTTATTGGAATAATTATAATTTGTGGAAAGGAGATTTAGATAAATTACAGCAATGGTCTGAAAAGTGGCTAATGAAATTTAACACAAGTAAATGTAAGGTAATGCACATAGGTAAAAATAACTAAGTATGATTACAAGTTATTTGGAAATTCGTTAACAAAAGTGAATAGTGAAAAAGATCTCGGCGTAATTATCAGTAACGATCTCAAATCATCCATGCAAATGATAAGTGTGATAAGGTCATTTGGGAATGATATAGTAAACAATACGTAGAGTATAGAATCCTATAGAAAGTATCATTAGAGGACTTTTTCGTTCAGGATTATGGTAGTATGTAGACCAAAGGAATAATCAATTCTATATAGAAATTGTTAATCAAAGGAATCGGACAAAACAATTTATCAAAGGAATAATTAATTCTATATAGAAAATTTTAATCAAAGGAATAATTAATTCTCTATAGAAAATTTTAATCAAAGGAATAATTAATTCTCTATAGAAAATTTTAATCAAAGGAATTAGACAAAACAATACAACGACTTCAGTTCACATGTTCACCCATAGGTAATTGTTTAACAAATTAGATACAATGGTCGTTAAAATCAGAAGTTAAATCAAATAATGTATTTTACCCTATATCAGTATCTGGTCGCCATCTGTAATATATAGTAATTGGAGTCAGAGGTATCCTATTTTATTGTATTTTATTTTTGAAAATAGGCTTAATTACTATATGCCATTACAGATGGCGACCAGGTACAGGTAGTCGTCGACTTACGACCTATGCGACTTACGACTGATCGACTTTACGACCACGAGATAGTGCAATAATATTTAACATTTAATAGAGTAATAGAATTGTAATGTGCCTGGCAGTGCAGTACAATTACTTTGCACGCCGCGAGACACAAGTACGATAGTATTGGCAGGCTGCCGGCAGCGTCAGCATCTCAGCCAGCTAAATATTCTTTCATTTTGTTTGTTTGAAGTAAAATGTTTCCTTAATTTTGCATTGCATTTTGTATTTTCATATATTTTGCAATTAATAAAATGTAACAGCAAAACTTTTTTTTTATGCCTAGGCTAATTTGTTGTCGATAACAATATGTTCGGTACAGTACGTAAACGAAAATGTGTTTTTAACCCCTTCCATACGGTGCCGCACACGTAGGCGTCATGGGGAGCGAGTGTATTCGCGAGGCTGCCATATCGGCGTCTTGATTATATTTATTGTAGTCGCCCCTCCATAATGACATTCTTTCTAATTCTTTTGTAATCGCATTTTCTATGGTTATCAAAATTCACGGGTGAAGAGAGAACGATCGATATAAGCGGTGATTATATTTTATGATGCGAGTATTATTACGACACGTCGTACGGCTGGCATTGGCTGCTGCCACCGAGATCTAAGTCCATGACGCCTACGTGTGCGGCACCGTATGGAAGGGGTTAAATAAAATTTTACCTTACATTTTGTATTTTTATATGTTTTGCAATTAATAAAATGTAACAGTAAAACTTTTTTATGCTTAGTCTGTTGTCGATAATAATATGTTCGGAACAACATTTTGTATTTTTGTGTTGTGATTATAAAATGTAACAGTAAACTTTGTCGATAACGATATATTCGGTATACTACGTAAACGAAAAGAATGCGTTTTGAAATAGAAATTTTCCTAATTGTGCCTTGCAATGATTTTAATTTAACAAACAAAAAAGTATTTGTAGGTCAAAGATGACAGGACTTTATTCAGTATGCGTTGGCCTAGGCTACGTTTCCTAACGAAAATTATAAAAAAGTTAAGGAATATTAAAGAACGTAGCTCAAAGATAATACGATTTTATTCAGTATGCATACGTTTCCTAAAGAAAGTCTGGTGGTAAAATAATAAAAAATTTAAAAAACACAGTATCTAGTATCATAGGTCAAAGATGATAGGATTTTATTCAGTATGCTCAGGCCTAAGCTACGTTTCCCAAAGAAAATCAGATAAAATTATGAAAAGGTTAAAAATACAATACAACATAGTTCAAAGATGCTAAGATTATTTCAGTATGCAAAATATACAATATATATACAGTAACAAAAATATATAAAGGGTAATATATACTGTATATATATAAAGTCCGACTTGCGTCCAGATCGACTTACGACCTGTCTGTCGGAACCGAACTCGGTCGTAAGTCGACGACAACCTGTACTGATATAGGGTAAAATACATTATTTGATTTGAACATGTGAACTGAAGTCGTTGTATTGTTTTGTCTGATTCCTTTGATTAAAATTTTCTATATAGAATTAATTATTCCTTTGATCAATTGTTTTGTCTACTCGTAATTCCTTTGATTAACAATTTCTATATAGCATTGATTATTCCTTTGATCTACCATACTGCCATAATCCCGAATGAAAAAGTCCTCTAATGATACTTTCTATAGGATTCTATACTATATATTTGCATGGACGTATTATGGGTGGTTTAGGAGGTATTTTGGGTGTGGGATTTTGGCTGGAGGTATTTTGGGCGGAGGTATTATGTCATATTTGCCATTCGGGGATCAGTTTTGGGGACCAGTTGACCTACAATCTCGTCACTGAGAGTGGTTGATGGAGTTGGCCAAAAACATAATATATCTAGAATTTCTTGTGGTGTTCGAACATGTGGGGCATACTCATATACTAAGTTGGATAAAGCTAAAGTAAAAATTATGTTATTTAAAAAAAAAAAAATTGTTTATTTCTGTATAATACCAAGATTACATACATATTGCATACAATTAACTACAAAATTATCATTAGCATTTTTCTAAAATAGGCTATACCAAATATCACATTATATACATTGTATTATGCAAAGTAGACCACTTGGAAAAAGAAACTGATAAAGCAGAGCACTTTCATATATTATATATTCTGTGCAAAAAGTATATAGTTGACTGTGGTGTAGTGGTCTAAGGCTCTGTTAAGCTAATCTACGGATGGCCGAGTGCAGTGGGTTCAAATCCTGCATGCAACTGTCATAAAAATTATCGAGTTGACTATAAATACATACGGTGAACGGACGTATCGGCCCCGGATGTTTCGGCTAGGATCTTTCGCCAGAGTATCTATAATTGATCATTTAGTGATAATGAGTTATTTGACCGAAAGGTCCGTGGCCGAAACGTCCTGGAATATATATATATATATATATATGAAACAGGTGGAAGGTCAGTTTGGATAAGACAAAAGGAAAAGCGATAGGAGAAGATGGAATGGCAACGGAAATGTTTGCGACTTTGGGAGATTTTAGAATTTAAATTATGACAGAAATAGCCAATACAGTATATGGAACTGAGGAATACACAGAACAAATGTGCCAGTATTCATAGCAAAACATAGAACAAGTTGTATTATGAACCACTTAACCAAAATAATCTTAAGGGTAATTACTAATAGAATAATGAACAAAATAAGACCAGAAATAATGGATGAACAATATGAAATTTTTGTTGTAAGAATACTAGCTGAAAAAAAAAAAGATCTATATGCCTGTTTTGTGACAAATGACCAAAATACCTCCAGCCAAAATCCCACACCCAAAATAAACTCAATCAACCTTCAACCTTGACCTTTGTCCACTTCAAATCTTTTATAGTCATGTACGTATACGTCATCAGTATATTGAGGTGAAAATACGCTACATGTATAAATATAAAAGCAAAGCCAAACAAAAACGAGCACATATCCATACCGTCTGTATCTCGATGATAAAAACTAAGCAAAAAGTAACATTGGGGATGTGTCCTTGTGCCAACAACAGCAACTCTTCTAATGAACGCGTGGATGTACCAGTGTCCCTTTTGGTTTCTGACAAAAGCACGGATATTTCTCGCAGGCAAACACTTGTACAGGTTCACGTAGATTAAAGCAAAGTTTGTGGATAAAGTCAACATCCCAGGAAAACAGTGCTGATCCTGTTCGAAGTACCCAAACTGCTAAGATCCATGTTAATAAGTGGGCTAACATGAGCTGTACAAAGATCAGCTGGTTCCGCACTACAATTACCACCTCCAACCACAACAACCGGTCCTGGAGCTGCAACGTCTACGTCGTGGGACCACCCCCCAACCCCAAGAGTTGGGGCCCAATCAGCAGCAACCACCCATGGCCATCAGCTCTACGCAGATGGCACCGATCCCCAAGGAGGAGCTACGCCTACCTGGGGGAGTACCACAATCCTTTTTTTCCAACACACAATGTTACGTTTTTTCTGCACTGAGGGATGATTTTCCGGCGATCACCCCTCTTCTTCTACTTTTAGCCGGAGATGTAGAGAGCAATCCTGGGCCCACCACAAAATACACATGCCCAACATGCTCTAAACCCATTACTTCGAGCAGACAGACAAAGGGCTCAGTTCAGTGCAATATGTGCAAAAACTGGGCCCACCTCACTTGTACAACACTTGCTGACACAAACCAATACACAAACACTTGGACATGTTCTACCTGCCCTTCAGTAACCCCACTCCCACCTCCCCAACCACAGCCAACACCCTTACCCACTCCCAATTTCCCTTTGCCCTTACCCCTGATTAGTCTTCCCCTTCCTTTGTCCCCGATCTCTCCTTTCCCCCCCTCTGACCCACATCCTACACCTTCCCCACTACCACCCCAACCTCAACCCCAAACGGCAACATACAACACATACAAAACACACAACATCAACATATTACAACACAACATTGACGGTATTAACACTAAAAAACATGAACTTGAACACTTTCTTAAACAACACAACATACACATTGCAATTTTACAAGAAACAAAACTAAGACACTCACACAAAACACCATCATTTCATAATTACACCACCATCAGACAAGACCGGACTGACGGCAATGGCGGTGGACTCATCACCCTGATCCACCACTCCATCTGTTTTGTGGACACAAGTGCCACAACCAAAATTCTCCTCCCTACCACAGATAACACAACAGAAACCCAATCCATTCGTATCCGCAAAGGCAACAATTCAACACTGACAATAGTTAACATGTACATTCCCCCCCAATCATCCCCCACAGTTCCAAACACCTTCAGACCTCAACTTAGCCAACTAACCTCAATCCCCAATCTGATCATGGGTGGTGACTTCAACGCCAAGTCGTCTGCCTGGTATGTCGACAACCCTGACACAGACAGAGGGCTTGATATACAGACTCAATTCGACTCATTGACTATCATGAACAACACGCATAATCATACACATATCCCATACCAAGCCCTCTACACTCCCTCCTCTCCTGATATCACCTTTTGCTCCCCCTGCCTAACCCCAACAACATCATGGAGAGTGGTCGGAGCCCTTGGCTCTGACCACCTTCCAATCATCATCACCACCAAAACAAGATGCACCCCAGTTGGCCACAGACACACATACACCAATTACAAGAGAGCTAACTGGGAAGCCTTTACTGAAGAGACAGAACAACATTTTGAAACACTTAACAGTACACCAATCACAAACATAAACAATGCTGTGCACACTTTTAATACAATCATACAAAACGCAGACAAGAGATACAGCCCTAGAGGCAACAGAAAATCACACAACCCCAACTTCACAACAGAAATCCAAGGCCTCATCGGACAACGTGACACACTTAAACACGATACCCCCACACCTATCCCTCAAAACATAGCAGACCAAATACAAACACTAAACACTGTGATTGCCAATAAAATACATGAACAAAAAACACAAAATTGGCAAAACTTTATCAATACACTTGATCACAAAACAAACACCAGCAAATTGTACAAAACACTCAACAGCATCACACTATCCAACACTAACACTACACGCTCTCACGCAGCAATAATCACAACAACAGATAATCTACCCTCAAACAGACAACAAGCAAACGCACTCATACGTCATTTTGCACAGACGAGCCATCTTACATCTCACCCTGACGACCGACGCACCATTCGACGTAAGAAAGACTTCCCCACAGACTCAGACTATGCACCCTTCATAGACAGTCAGACAAAACTCATAATGCATAATCTCAAGCACTCATCTGCCTGTGGCCCTGATAACATAAGCAACATCCACCTAAAACACATTGGACCACAAGGTATACACGCACTCACAAACATTGCAAACTACAGCTATTCACACAACACTATACCCGACATCTGGAAGCATGGTAAAATAATCACCATTCCAAAACCGAACAAAGACCCAACAATCCCAACATAGCACCGCCCAAACACACTTCTCTGCACCTCCTCTAAAGTCATTGAGCGCCTAATACTTAAACTTGTCACACCATATATTCCCCTTGCTGACTCACAACACGGTTTTAGGCCACTACACTCCACAAACACTCTTCTGACAAACCTCACACAAAGAATTTTAGATGGCATCAATTCAGATAGGCCCCACCACAGAACACTTCTTATAACATTGGACATTAGTAAAGCTTTTGATGCTATCCCCCGCCACAACCTAACAAATAAAATATATAACACAGACATGCACAATAACACCAAAAGATGGCTGGCCAATTATCTGGCAGGCAGGAATGCTCATGTGTCATATAATGGCCAATCATCGCACATAAGAAACATTAAGAAAGGAGTACCACAGGGCTCAGTTCTATCCCCCACATTATTTAATCTATACATGCATGACTTACCCACACCAGACACCTCAGAAATACAAATCTCTTCCTACGCAGACGACATAACAATCACATGCACACATCGTAACACAGATAAAGCTGCAGAAATAATCCAGCCTTACCTTGACACACTCAACACATGGTTCATCACAAACAGACTCAAAATAGCTCCAACCAAATCTACAGCAACACTTCTCACCAACTGGACAAAAGAACACAAATACATACCTCATCTCTACATCAACAACACTCTAATACCACACACAAACACACCGAAAATTCTTGGTGTAACATACGATACATCCATGTCTTTCAAACAACACCTCACAAACATAAAAAACAAATGCACACCTAGACTTAACGCACTTAAGTCAATCACTGGAACAACATTTGGACAAAACAAAGAAACTAATATAACAATATACAAACAATGCATACGCTCAGTGATGAATTATGCGAGTCCTGCATGGGCTCCTAATCTCAGTGAGACACACCACAACACCCTTCAAATCATACAAAACAAAGCCCTAAAAACAATTACAGGCTGCACAAATACAACACCTACACACCATTTACACCATGAAACAAAAGTCCTCAAAGTCAAGGACCACCTCGACATGAGAGGCACACAAACACTTGCTGCAGCCACCACAAACACATCACACCCGCTACACTACATAGCAGAACACACACACACACCAAGAAACATTAAAACTACACCCAAAGACCTTTATTACGCACAGATACTCTCTTCTCTTCCTCCACAACCACCAAATACCAGCCTCCGGAAACATATTCATAATCATATCACTCACCACTCCATTAACACACTGAAAGACAACACACTGCTGCATGCCAGACCCCCTGATATCCACCCTTCTGAATCCTCTCTCCCACGAAAGGACAGAGTCCACTTGGCCAGACTGCGATGCGGTCACCACCCAGCACTTCTAAGCTACCAGAAGAGGCTGGACGACCGTGTTGTGAACAGCTGCCCAGGATGTAACACTTCACCCCATACCATACAACACATAATGGAAGACTGCATTATACACAATCATGCACGCAAACAACACAACATACACTCTATAAAGGATTTGGGGGGAAAACCCAGTTTCGGCTGTGGCCTTCCTTGGGGAGACGGGACTGCTCGGACAGACAGTCTAGGGAACGACAACAACAAGAACAACCACAACAACCACCACGACGAAATTATATCGTCACCTTTCGCGTACACGTTCTATATACATTTGTTTGCGCCCTATGTGTGTTCCAAGATTAGCACTATTGTCTACAAATGGTCAACAGTGGACCAAGCCCCGTTATTCTTTACACTGGTTTTCATCTGAAACTAATAGGATATAATGTGTACTTGTAGAATCTAAAATTGTACTGCTTAGTAGGTTATAATCTTAAATTGTCAAGTTTATTGGAATAAGGTTATAATCCTAAATCCTCAAGTGAACAAAAATCACCAGAAACCATTGGTGCGTTGATCAAAGCAGGACAAGATAAAAGCAGTACAAATATGGATTTGGAGAAGGATGCTGAAAATTTCATAAGACAGAATTTAAAAAAACGAAGATATACTGCAGTAAATAGGAACACACAGGGAAATATTAACAACTTTCAGGAAAAGACAGTTACACTTTGTAGGACACGTCATGAGAATACAGTAGAACATCCGTTTCTAACGGGAAAAATAGAAGGAAAGAGGGCAAGAGAAAGACCACTCCTAAAATATGTAGACCAATTAAGGATGTCTGTAGGAAAAGAAATAACAAATGCCATCTTGTTAAGAAGAGCCATGTGCAGACAAGAATGGAGCTCCATGGTGGCCAACGTCCAAGTCAATACGGCACCCCAGTAAGGTAAGGTAAGAGGACATTTACCTCCACCACCCACCACTTTGAAAGATACAATGGGATTTGAATATAATTGGTGCATTTTCCCAGTCCATTCTGTGGCCTTCTTGGTTGGCATGATGGAACACGGCGAAGTTGACGTCCATATTTAATGGAGTTTTTGTATTCCTTTTTTATGTATATATAAAATATGTATTTCTATTCAACTATGTACTTTTTGCATTGAATATGTAATATACAAAAGCGCTATGCTTCGTTAGTTTCTTTTTTCAAGTGGTCTACTTTGCATAATACAATGTATGCAATATCATATTTCATAGCCTATAAATTTTGTATAGCCTACTTTAAATAAAATTTAATGAAATTTCTGTATTTAATTGTATGCAATATTTATGTAATCTTTGTATTATAAAGAAATAACAGTTTTTACAATAAAAAAATTCACTCTACATTTATTCAAGTTAGTATGCAAATATGCCCCACATGTTCGAACCTGACAAGAAATTCTAAAAGTATTATGTATTTGGCCAACTCCATCAACCACACTCAGCAGGGTTGCCAGGTTTTCTACCAGGAAAAATGCAAACTTCTGACAAAATGCTGCCAAAAACTGCCAAATTGTTTTTAAAACATGTCCCAAAAATGCCAACCATTACATTTTCTAAGATTTTTTTTGTTTTTGTTTGTTTTATATGTGTAGTTAAAAATAATGTATATAACAACAATTACAATATGAAAAATATTTTTTACTAGCCAATATGAAACAATACCACATGATATAAGATCAAGTAGTTGAAAATAATGTGTATAACTACAATTACAATATAAAAATAATTTTTACTGTTGACTAGCCAATATAAAACGGAAGGTGCCCAAAATACCTCCATCCAAAATCCCACACCCAAAATACCTCAAAAAATTACCAAAATACCTCCATGCATATTGTGCTGTTTGTACTGCTTAGAAGGTTATAATCTTAACCCCTTCCATACGGTGCCGCACACGTAGGCGTCATGGACTTAGATCTCAGTGGCAGCAGCCAATGCCAGCCTTACGACGTGTCGTAATAATACTCGCATCATAAAATATAGTCACCGCTTATATCGATCGTTCTCTCTTTCACCCGCGAATTTTGAATACCACAGAGAATGGGATTCAGGGCACATTTGAGAGAATGTAAAAACACAGGGGCGACTACAATAAATATAATCGAGACGCCGATATGGCAGCCTCGCGAATACACTCGCTCCCCATGACGCCTACGTGTGCGGCACCGTATGGAAGGGGTTAAGGAATAATTATAATTTGCGGAATGAAGATTTAGATAAATTACAGCAATGGTCTGAAAAGTGGCTAATGCAATTTTAACACAAGTAAATGCAAGGTAATGTACACAGGTAAAAATAACAGTAAGTACGATTACAAGTTATTTGGAAATTCGTTAACAAAAGTGAGTAGTGAAAAAGATCTCGGCGTAATTATCAGTAACGATCTCAAATCATCCATGCAAATGATAAGTGTTAGATAAGGTCATTTGGGAATGATATAGTAAACAATATGTAGAATATAGAATCCTATAGAAAGTATCATTAGAAGACTTTTTCATTCAGGATTATGATAGTATGGTAGATCAAAGGAATAATCAATTCTATATAGAAATTGTTAATCAAAGGAATCAGACAAAACAATTGATCAAAGGAATAATTAATTCTCTATAGAAAATTTTAATCAAAGGAATCAGACAAAACAATACAACGACTTCAGTTCACATGTTCACCCGTAGGTAATTGTTTAATAAATTGGATACAATGGTCCTGAAAATCAGAAGTTAAACCAAATAATGTATTTTACCATACATCAGTACCTGGTCGCCATCTGTAATGGCATATAGTAATAGGAGTCAGAGGTATCTTATTTTATTTTATTTATTTATTTTATTTTTGAAAATCGGCTTAATTACTATATGCCATTACCAAGTACAGGTAAACGTCGACTTACGATGGCATTAGGTTTCGATAGAGCCATCGTAAGACGATTTCATCGTAAGTCGATCCCCAATTTGTGTATCACTCTGTTCCGTGGTCACTGTACCTAGCTTACCTGTATATTAACCACCAGAGATACTGAATATAGCCTATTAAACATGTACAGTAGTTTATTTAATTATTTTTATCCTTTTTACCATATTCAAACACTATAATATGTATTTTCAGTACGGAACTTAAATCTCGCGGGCAGCAGCCAATGCCAGCCGTACGACGTGACGTAATAATACTCGCATCATAAAATATAGTCACCGCTTATATCGATCGTTCTCTCTTTCACCCGCGAATTTTGAAAACCACAGAGAATGGGATTCAGGGCACATTTGAGAGAATGTAAAAACACAGGGGCGACTACAATAAATATAATCAAGACGCCGATATGGCAGCGTCGCGAATCCACTTGCTCCTCATGACGCCTACGTGTGCGGCACCGTATGGAAGGGGCTAAATTATCATATCGTCGTCGTCGTCGTCGTCATCGTAAAGTCGAACAATCGTAAGTCGCGGCCATCGTAAGTCGACGTTTACCTGTACTGATATAGGGTAAAATACATTATTTGATTTGAACATGTGAACTGAAGTTGTTGTATTGTTTTGTCTGATTCCTTTGATTAAAATTTTCTATATAGAATTAATTATTCCTTTGATCAATTGTTTTGTCTGATTCCTTTGATTAACAATTTCTATATAGAATTGATTATTCCTTTGATCTACCATACTACCATAATCCTGAATGAAAAAGTCCTCTAATGATATTATCCATAGGATTCTATACTCTACGTATTGTTTACAATATCATTCCCAAATGTCCTTATCATAACACTTATCATTTGCATGGAGGTATTATGGGTGGAGGTATTTTGGGTGCGGGATTTTGGCTGGAGGGATTTTGAGCAGAGGTATTATGTCATGGATCCATATAAAACAATGTCACATGATATGACCAAGATCAATTTATATCATTCATGTACATCATCTCCTGGAAGACGGGTCATCCCTGCACCCTGCCCACCGCCCTGGGTCAGAAGCAGTGTCGCAAGACACAGTACATCCACAGCAAGGCCGCTTCATTTAATCGGCGACCCCCCCTCTCCGTCCCCCTTTTGCATATAAGGCGAGGACGGGGAGAAATCCCTTCGGGCTGCGTCATCCAGGAGGTGCTCAGATGAGAGGAAGGGTGGGAGGGATGTGGAGTGTATTTAGGGATGAAATGGGTGGGAGTGTTTTTATGCCTTTCCCTTTTTGGCTACCTCCCTTGGAAGGGGGAAAAAGCCTTGGTATATGTATGTATGTATGTACATCATCATTTAATTCTAGTGGTACTGTAATAAACCACCATCCTCTGAAATAAATCTAGTTTCAAGACTGTGATAGAAAAGGAAAGAAAGATATGAACTGCCAAAATAAAATGTTATACTCCAAATTATGTGAGAAAGAAAAAATATTAATAACTAAAATAAAATGTATTACTCCATACATTACGTTTAAGTTCCTAAGTAAACTTTTTGGTATCCTCTACAATAATTTAAACCAGTTTATTAAACAACCTCCTAGAGATTCTGACATACATAAATAAAAAATACATTTGTGACTTTTCTATTGTGTCTAAATATAATCAAAAGCATCATCAGATTTAGAAATGTTTGATGCACTACTCCGTTCTTACATATTTTACTAAAGAAGAGCTGAAACATCCTTTGGCTAGGCACAAAATCTTTGCAACATTTCCCACATGATATAACCAAGATAAATCTATATCATTCATATACATCATTATTTCATTCTTGATACAAGTAAAAGAATGATCTCTAATCACGACCGGGTATTTAAAAACGCCCCCCCGAAAAATGCCATCCAACAATTTTTCCTGCCAAACACAGTAAAAACATTCCAAAATTGCAAAATTTGGCATTAAAAACGCCAATCTGGCAACCCTGACGCTCAGTGATGATCTGCACTCGCAAACATATATGGCAGGCTAGCGGTAAATTTGTAACCACCAGTCGGTAACTTTGCAGAAGCTAAAAACATAACTTCTCTTTGGTCAAATTGTATGAAAATCACACATTTTAAAGAAAAGAGTTGAAATAATTCAACTATATGCAGTCTATTACACTAATAACACAATAGTAAGAAACTTAATAGAGTGAAGTTTGATCCATACCACCAATGATCATTGAGGACAGGCTGGACGAATCGTAGCTGGGGTCGGTAATTTTGCAGAGGATAAAAACGTAACTTCTCTTTGATCAAATTACATGAAAATCACACCTTTTAAAGAAAATAGTTCAAACAATGCAACCATATGCTAATTTGTTACGGTATTTGTAGCTGTGGTCGGTCATACTGCAGAGGCTAAAACATAACTTCTCTTTGGTCAAATTACATGAAAATCACACATTTTAAAGAGAATAGTTGAAATAATTCAACTATATGCAGTCTATTACACTAATAACACAACATTAAGAAACTTAAAAGAGTGTAGTTTGATCCATACCACCAGTGATCATAGACGGCGGGCTGGACGAATCGTAGCTGGGGTCGGTAATTTTGCAGAGGAAAAAAACGTAACTTCTCTTTGATCATATTACATGGAAATCACACATTTTAAAGAAAATAGTTCAAATAATGCAACCATATATATATATATAGAAGTGTGCATATGAGCAAAAACCGCCCTTGTTTGGGTTTTTATGGGTTTTGTTCGGCAATTAGTGAGACCGACAAACTGATTAAGACAATTAATGAAGGATTATTTCAGCCATCTAACTGGTTTTCTGCCAATAAACTATCCTTAAATGTATAAACAAAAACTACCTGTTTTTCTACAAAATGAAAGCACTAAGCCGATCAAAATAAAACGAAATTATTGAAAAAGCGTCCGTCAGTAAATTCCTATGTGTGTATTTAGACCATCAACTTAATTGGAAACATCATATAAATCACGTGATAAATAAGATGTCCAAAACTTTAGGAATAATGCATAAAATGAGAAATATCTTCAATGAAAATACCCTATGTACCATTTACTGTAGTTTACTCTTGTTCAGAAATTTGGGGTAATACTTATCAAACTTATCTTCAACGCATAATTACCTCACAAAAAAGGCACTGCGTATAATCTGCAATGCAGGTCGTTTAGAACATACAAATAATTTATTTAAAAAAACTAACCCTACTGAAATTCATGGAATTGATAAAGTACAAGACTTCCATTGTTATGCACCAAATCTACAATAAACAAATGAATTTTTACTCAACTTACGAAACTCGCTATGCGACTAGGCATACAAATGACTTCTTTAAAACTCAATACAGAACAACCAAAAAAGGCCAATGGTTATCTATTATAGGTGTTAACATATTGAATAAACTTGAAAAGGAATTACCTAAGACAAAATGTTTATCAACATTCAAACCATATTTAAAAAAGTCATTAATCTATAAGTATTAGTAAACTGAACATTTCAGGTCCATTTCATGATTGTATTCATGGAGAAACGGTCATGTACCGCCCAAGTCTGCCGCTCTTTTTTTTTTCTTGTTCCTGCAGGTGACGGTGACCCGGATCCGCGCAGTAAGCAATTATCGTCCCATCAACAATCGACCTGACCTCTTGCCTGAGGTCGGAATTAGCAGGCGTCGTGTCATTGAGGAAAAATATATATATGTATATATATATATATATATATATATATATATATATATATATATAATACTAACATGTAACAAAAATAAATAAATAAAATGAAAATAATTCTTTCCTTAAAGGGAGAGCAATTCCCCATAAGCTTTGCTTCACGCTCTCCCTTTTCAACAAGTAATCATGTAAAAATTTTGTATACATGTATTTATAAATTGTATTTTATTTTGTTGAATAAACATTAACCAAACTAAATTAATACCACCAGTGATCATAGATTGCGGGCTGGACGAATCGTGTGATTTTTAAGTAAATTGACCAAAGAGAAATTACATAAATCACACATTTTAAAGAAAATAGTTCAAGTAATTCAACTATATGTAATCTATTACACTAGTAACACAATAGTAAGAAATTTAATATACAACACATTTTAAATACAGCAGGTCAAATGATGAAACATGCTAATTTGTTACGGTATTCGTAGCTGTGGTTGGTGATATTGCAGAAAATAAATACATAATTTCTCTTTGGTCAAATTACATGCAAATCACACATTTTAAAGAAAATAGTGGAAACAATTCAACTATTTGCAATCTATTACACTGATAATTTGTTACGGCAGAAGATAAAAACAATTTCTCTTTGGTCAAAGAACATGAAAATCACACATTTTAAAGAAAACAGTAAAGCAATTCAACTATATGCAATCATTTAAACTAAATACACAATAGTAAGAAACTTAATAGAGAGACCATCAAATGCCTTGACTTGGCATGGGACGTTTTGGTATACCCAAGTGGGGCGTTTTGACATTGGGACGTTATGACAGTGGGACGTTATGACTGGTAAGCAATTGCCCAAGATACAATAATAATCAGGCCATCAACATCTGTGATGACAACGACCAAGATGATCTTTAGAATTTGAGGTACAGAATTACTAAATAATGGTTAGGTTATGTAAATTAGGTTAGGGACTGAGGAAATTGGTGATAGAGTTTGGGAGAGTGTGTGAAAGTTGCAGCAGACTGGAAGTGAGCATTAAGGGAGAGCGACTGCAGGAAATGGATAGTTTTAGATACTTGGGTGCGAATGTGGAAGGAAAGGGCAGAGTGGAGGTAGAATGGAGATTGAGAGAAGCGAGTAAATGCCTTGGTGGATTAAAAAGTGTAATGAGGAATGCATTTCGGAATGGATGCTAAGAGGAGATTGTATAAAGGAGTGGTTGTGCCAACAGCACTATATGGGGCAGAAACATGGAACATAAGAGAGGAAGAGAGAAGGAGTTTGAATGTGTTTGAGATGAGGTGTCTGAGAAGTATGATAGGGGTTACTAGGCTGGATAGATTGAGAAATGAGGAGGTGAGGAGGAGAACAGGGGTGGTAAGGGAGTTGGGAGATAGGGTGGATGAAAGAGTATTGGGATGGTTTGGACACATGGAAAGAATGAGTGAAGAAAGACTAGTAAAAGAGGTATGGAAGGCAGATGTGTAGGGAGTGAACATGAGGGGGCAACCTAGGATGAGATGGATGGATGGGGTGAAAGGGGCTTTGGGGAAGAGGGGAATGTCTGTTGAGGAAGGACGAGAGAGGACAGAAGATGGGTGAATGGAGAATGGTTGTATATGGATGATGTGATGCATGAGGTGGAATGGGTGGGGGGATGGGGGGTAAGGTAGTGTGAGAAAAAATTGACGCAGTCTAAAGGGATTTCTCCCCATCTTCTCCTTTTCTGCATGAGGGGACAGAGAGGGGAGGGGTCGCCGATTTAATGAAGCAGCCTTGCTTTGGGTGTGCTGTGTCTTGTGACACTGCCTCTGACCCAGGGCAGTGGACAAGATGCAGGGATGACCTGTCATCCAGGAGGTGCCAAGATAAGAGGGAGGGTAGAGGGGAGTGGAGTGTATTTAGGGATGGAATGTGTGGGAATGGTTTTTATGCCTTTTTCTTTTTGGCTACCTCCCTTGTATGGGGGGAAAAAGTCCTTGGTGTATGCATATGCAAATTTGGTTAGGTTAGGTTAAGTTATAATAGACTAATTTATCATCCTTTCATTTCTTCAACCTCGGCATCTATTAAAACAAACATGGTGTATCATTCAGCCGCTGCGACTTTGTTAATAAATAGGCTTTAGCAACTTTGTTATTGATTTCCGCCAAGAAAATTGCATATTTCGTTGGTCTATTATAATTTACAAAATAATTAATTTTCTATTGCTATATCACATAGGTGTGCACAACTAAGAATTTACCTAACAGAATAAAGAAACGGTTTCTCAACAATTTATTAGCATTTTCAAATACACAAACCTTTTACACTTTCACATACTAATAACTAATTACTACTTTTGAGGCTCATTTTTTAAAAAGTACATATATTTTCAAGAAAACCAATACAATACAATGTGCCAACATTATTTAGATCAACAGCTTTCATTTACTAAATGCCATTTGAAGTCATATGATGGCTAAACTACGACGACTGTTTTAATGTACCTAGTATTTTACCGAAACAAACTTTTTACGAATGGCTGTGTTGACCAGTCAAAAATCTAAAATGTCTATACATGGTGAAATTTGGCCATAGGACTATGAAAATTTTCTTCATTCCAAATAGTTGTATGTGCACACAATAGCGTGCTTTATGCAAGTATACCAGTTACTTTTGAACGTGAGCCAAATTTCACAATATGGCTGAATCAGCTGATCGGTGTTCAGCCGAACTTATCCTAACTCACTACCGATACTTACTTTAACCAACGTTTCATGATATACTGAAGCATTCAACATGAAAAATAGAAAAGGCATTACCTGCAATACCACTACGGGCCCTTACTGGTCCGGTTGCGCAATATTTAGCCATTGAGTCGACGGTCAATGTTGTTGGATGCCCAGGCAGAATAGGTTCATTTTTCAACGCCACAGCTGGTACTACATTCTTTAAACCATTGGTAACGGTTTGCGATACTCCTTTAAGTGCTGGAGAAAGCTGGCTTGACCTTCCCACGTAAGACAACATTGTAAAATATCACCCTTTTCTTTCCTTCTCCTGGTCTTTTCGCTGACGGTTTCTTTTGACTACAGAGTATAGAACTAGAAAGGTAGGTCAAGGTGGTACGATTTAACAAACTGTTGTTTATTTTATCAAAACTTTCGTATACATTATAATTCATAGTCAATGAAATAGATATTCGCATTTCCTCAAATATTATTTCTCATAACTCAGTTCCTAAAACGTGCATCAGAAAATATAAGAAAATTCAGACTACACTCAAATTACACACACACATATATATATATATTTAATAGTATAAATTAAACATATTTCATGTGAATGTCCATCCTATTTTGATGAAAGATTATTCTGTGGTATACTTTAATTTCGTGCAACTAAATATGTCTTGCGAACGATTTTGTTAACTATACTTCTGGATTTCATCATCGGCATTCGCTGGAAATGTTATGAAACACGAGCTTTCTAAGAAAGCGGGAAACTTGATTTCTACGCGTTGAGTTTCTGGTACTCGATTAATGAAAAATCCCCATGAAGTCTAATGAGGAACAAATACTAAAATTCCGACGTTCCACACGGTTATAAGGGAGGGTTGTCATGTAATGAAGCAGTGGGGGTATACCATAATTGTCTGTATGGACTTGTAGATTCATTCTCTTTCTGACCTCGACAGGTTGGGGGGGGGGGTACAAGGATGACTGTTCATCCACAAGGAGCTAAGGTAAAAGGGACAAGAAATGTGTTTTGAGTGTGGAATGGAGGACGAAGGTGGGCTTTACAATAGAGGGAAAGTACCCAAGTGAAATATACTGGAGAGCTAAGTTTATGGGGGATCTCTCCAATTAATTATCATACCTAGGTTTGAATTTGACTTGTGGCCTTAGCTTGGGGAATTTCAGCTTGTAACTTGTTCCAGGATATTTATAAAGGGGCACCTGGCATCCCATTCAGTTTTATCATCAATTTGTCTCACTAGACATGAAACAATAATTTTCATCACAATGGATATAGAAAATGTCATTGCAAGCATAACTAATGTATGAGGATGTAGACAGCACTTCAAGAGGAATATTTATTTTCATTTACTTGCTTATAATTGGAGAAAACTTTAAGTATAATACAACTTGCCACATGTTGATACATACATACATACATATACCAAGGCTTTTTCCCCTTTACAAGGGAGGTAGCCAAAAAGGAAAAGGCATAAAATAATTCCCACCCATTCCATCCCTGAATACATTCCACACCCCTCCACCCTCCCTCTCATCTTAGCACCTCCTGGATGACGGGTCATCCCTGCACCTTGTCCACTGCCCTGGGTCAGAAGCAGTGTCGCAAGACACAGCACATCCACAGCAAGGCCACTTCATTAAATCGGCGACCCCCCCCCTCTCCATCCCCCCATGCATAAAAGGAGAAGACGGGGAGAAATCCCTTTGGGCTGCGTCAAAAATTGCTCACACATACTACCTCACCCCCCATCCCCCTGCCCATTCCACCTCATGCATCACATCATCATCCATATACAACCATTCTCCATTCACCCCTGTCTTCTGTCCTCTCTCATCCTTCCTCAACAGACATTCCCCTCTTCCCCAAAGCCCCCTTCACCCTATCCATCCACCTCATCCTAGGACATCCCTTCATGTTCACTCCCCCCACATCTGCCTTCCATACCTCTTTTACTAGCCTTTCTTCACTCATTCTTTCCATGTGTCCTAACCATCCTAATACACTTTCATCAACCCTATCTCCCAACTCCCTTTCCACCCCTGTTCTCCTCCTCATTTCTCACTCTATCTAGCCTAGTAACCCCCATCATACTTCTCAGACACCTCATCTCAAACATATTCAAACTCCATCTCTTCCTCTCTTATGTTCCATGTTTGCCCCATACAGTGCTGTTGGCACAATCACTCCTTCATATAGTCTCCTCTTAGCATCCATTCCCAAATGCCTATTCCTCATTACACTTTTTAATCCACCAAGGCATTTACTCGCTTCTCTCAATCTACATTCTACCTCCACCTTTTCCTGCCACATTTGCACCCCAGTATCTAAAACTATCCACTTCCTCCAGTCGCTCTCCCTTAATGCTCACTTCGAGACTACTGCCACTCAGGTCCAAGTCTAATTTACTGTTGCAATATATTTGAATTATGAATTTTTTTGATACTTCAATATTATTTCCATTAAAAGACTAAAAATTTTATGATTGTCCATATTGCTAAGTGTTTGGTACTTTGATCTCATAGTCAAAGCAGTAGGGTGCATTGTTCTGCCCCTCTGCCTATGGCAGTGACATCCATTTGATATGTCTTTTTCATCTTGTCCAAACCAAAAATCCCTTAAATTTATGGTCCCTTAAATGATATAAGCACTACTGTTGAATCACCTCTTTCAATAATGGCTGGTCTAATGCTTTTACCTATCATTTTTATACACCTTATTTGCCAATCTTGTGTGGAGACAACACAACTGCTGCATATTCCAATTTAGGGCATATCAGGCATTTTATGACTTATTTTTCTTTTAAATATTTCATTTGACATCATTGTCTGGTGTGACCAAAGTGCTGGTAGTTGAGGCAGGGTAGATGTGGATTCTTCTTGACTGTACATTTAGGTAACCTATAATTCAGGAAGTTGGAATCGATTGCCCGTCTGGGATATTGGCTGCTTGTTATTGTGGCAAAGTAGCATGCAGTTGATACTTTAGGGTCTATATGGGGTGCCCCTACGGACCAGAGCCACACATAATTTTGTCTATGATAGAGGAAAACTCTTCATAGAGAAATGATGACACTTTTATACTACGACTTTCCCTCCGTTATGCTGTCCCCCAACCCCTTGCTACTGTCAATGTACCATTTCTCTGAGTATTCATTTTCTGCTGTGGGGGAATTCCCTGTGGTGGGGGAAAAGAATACTGCCACCAAGTATTTCCACTTGGATCGTACAAGGCGAGAAGAAATGGACGGGGAATGGGTCTAGGCATCCTTCTCCTTGTAGCCCCACAGGGTACATTCCTAAAAGAAAAAGTGAAGGCATAGGAGGGTCTGGGAGTTTTCCGACCAGCACCCTAAGGTTTGGGTCTTTTAATGTGCATGGATGTGGTACAGATGAGAGTAAAAGGGAAGAGATAGGTAGTATGTTTGTGAGAAGAAAGATGGATGTGTTGGCTTTGAGTGAAACTAAGTTGAAAGGGAAGGGTGAGTGTAAGTGGGAGGTTATCAGGAGTGAAGAGAGGGCAAGGGAGGGAAGGGGTGACTATTCTAGTAAGTGAAGAGATAGGTAAATGTGTAGTGGAGTGGAGGGAGGTTTCCTCAAGGATAATGTGGATGAAGGTGAAACTGGGAAAAGAGATGTGGGTCTTTGTAAGTGCATATGGGCCTGGCAGTGAGAAGAGTGTAGAAGAAAGGGAGGCCTTTGGATAGATTTAAATGAGTGCATAGAAGATTTAGGGAGAAATGTCAATGTAATAGTACTGGGAGACCTTAATGCTAGGGTAGGAAATGATCCAATTGATAGAGTGGTTGGGAAATGTGGAGTTCCAGGAAAGAATCATAGTGGAGAGTTGATGGTGGAAATGTGTCTAGAAAGAGAGTTGATGATAGCAAATACAGTGCTTCGGAAGAAAGTCAACCATAAGTACACATGAGAGAGGGTGGTGGATGGAAGGGTGATAGATAGAGCGTTGATGGATTATGTAGTGGTAAATAGGACTATGATAGGAAGAATTAAGGATGTACATGTGCTAAGGGGAGAGGGTGGGGGAATATCAGATCATTTTTTGGTGGAAGGTAAGCTGAGAGTGGAGGATAGATGGAGAAAGAGGAAAGGGACAAAAAGTAGGGAGGTGCTTAGAGTGAACTCTTTAAAGGAAAAGGAGTACAAGAAGCTGAAGGAGGAGTGGGAGGGAGTGAAGGATAGAGTAGAGCTAGGTGTGGAGGAGGAATGGGGATGGTTCAAGGAGGGAGTCACAAAGTGTGCAAAGATGGTGTGTGGAACAAGAAGGACAGGAGGAAATAGAAGGAAGGGTAGTGAATGGTGGGATGAGGAAACAAAGAAGGTTGTAGAAGAGAAGAAGCGAGCTTTCACAGATTGGTTACAAAATAGGACGAGGGAGTCATATGAGAGGTACAAAGAAAAAAAAAAAAGAGAAGTAAAGCAAAAGGTACAGGAGGCAAAGAGGAGAGCAGATGTGAAGTGGGGTAAGAGTATGACAGAAAATTTTGAAAGTAATAAAAAGATGTTTTGGAAAGAAATTAAGAGAGGAAGAAGAAGCGAATCAAATAGAGAAGAAAAGGTAAAAGGTGCAGATGGAGAGATGATAATGGAAGAGAAGGCAGTAAGGGGAAGATGGGCAGAATATTTTAGGAGTTGCTGAATGTGAAGGATAGGGAGGGAAAAATAGTTGCAGTGGGAAATGCTAAGAAAATGAGAGTGATGAGTGAGGAAAATGGAGGAGAAATAAGGAAGGATGAAGTGAAGGCAGTTGTTAAGATGATGAAAGCAGGTAAGGCACCTGGTCTGGATGGATGCCATGCAGAATGTCTGAAAAAGGGAGGTACAGTGATGGTGGACTGGCTGGTGAGGTTATTTAATGTTTGCTGGAGAGAGGGTAGAGTGCCGGAGGACTGGAGGAGTGCCTGTATAGTTCCACTTTACAAGGGAAAAGGGGACAAGTGTGAATGTAGTAGTTTCAGAGGGATTAGCTTGTTAAGTGTAGTTGGGAAGGTTTATGGGAGGATCTATATTGAGAGGATTAGGAGAGGAACAGAGGGAGTAATTGGTGAGGAACAGTGTGGATTTAGGACAGGTAGAGGTTGTGTAGATCAGATTTTTGTGGTAAGACAAATATGTGAGAAAGCTATAGGAAAGGGGAAGGATGTTTTTTGGGCTTTTATGGATCTGGAAAAGGCTTATGATAGGGTAGACAGGAAGGCACTGTGGGAGGTTATGCAGATATATGGGATAGGAGGAAAGTTTCTAGGAGCTGTCAAGAGTTTTTATGAGAGTAGTAGAGCTTGTGTCAGGATTAGAAATGGAGAGAGTGAGTGGTTCGAGGTAAAGGTGGGACTTCATCAAGGATGTGTTATGTCACCCTGGCTGTTCAACTTATACATGGATGGGGTAGTGCGAGAGGTAAATGCAAGGGTAGTGGGTCAGGGATTGGAGATGGTTAAAGAAAATGGAGAAAAGTGGGAGGTGAGCCAGCTGTTGTTTGCGGACGACACTGCGCTCGTGGCAAGATCGGAGGAGGGATTGAGGAAGTTGGTGACAGAGTTTGGGAGAGTATGTGATAGAAGAAAGCTAAAGATAAATGTGGGTTAAAGTAAGGTGATGAGATGTACAGGGTGGGGCAAATCAAATGCCCGAGTTTTGAAAGGCGTGCGAAACGGCTGTGGTGATGATGGTAAGATGTGTGTGGTCTCATTGTGACCACCAAACCCCGCCGTTTACAGTAGCCAGGAAATGTTGAACCGCATCCCCGAACCATCAACTTTTTTCAGCAGTGACAAGGCCCACTTCCACCTTTCTGGAAGCGTGAATAAGCAAAATTGTTGCTATTGGGCTGAAGACAACCCAACAGAACACCAGAGACCGCTCTATTCCCCTAAAGTTACTATTTAGTGTGCAGTTTCCAAATTTGGGGTAATTGGGCCTTATTTCTTTGAGGAGGATGGAAGATCTGTCACCATCAACTCTCAACGTTATCTTGCGATGTTGTAAGACTTTTTTGAACCGAAATTGGAAAAATTAAGTGAGGAAATAAATCTGGGAGACATCTAGTTCCAACAAATTGCAATGGTTAAATTGCGACAGATGTTCCCGGCACGCCTCGTCTCTCGGAGGGGTAATGTCGAGTGGCCCCCACGCTCACCTGATTTGAGCATGTGCGACTTCTTCCTGTTGGGATATCTGAAGGAGAAAGTGTTCAGAAGTCGGCCATACAATTTGGAAGAATTGAAGATCAGAATTCGTGAGGAAATCGCTGCAGTACCCCTTGAAATGTGCCGAAGAGCAACCGAAAACTTCAGACATCGCCTTCAACAGTACATCGCTAAAGATGCCATCTTCAAAAAGTGATCACACAAACAGCATTGTATACTGATTCAAATAAAACAACAAATAATTCTCCAAGTATTGTTTTACTTTTCCTAATAGCCTTTCAAATCTCAGGCATTTGATTTGCCCCACCGTGTACAAGGGGTGAAAGTGGCAGTAGACTGGAAAAAGTGGATAGTTTTAGATACTTGTGGCAGGAAAAGGTGGAGTGAAGGTGGAGGTAGAAGGTAGATTGAGAGAGGCGAGTAAATGCCTTGGTGGATTAAAAAGTGTAATGAGGAATAGACATTTGGGAATGGATGCTAAGAGGAGACTGTATGAAGGAGTGATTGTGCCAACAGCACTGTATGGGGCAGAAACATGGAACATAAGAGAGGAAGAGAGATGGAGTTTGAATGTGTTTGAGATGAGGTGTCTGAGAAGTATGATGGGGGTTACTAGGCTAGATAGAGTGAGAAATGAGGAGGTGAGGAGAAGAACGGGGTTGGAAAGGGAGTTGGGAGATAGGGTTGATGAAAGTGTATTAGGATGGTTTGGACATATGGAAAGAATGAGTAAAGAAAGACTAGTAAAAGAGGTATGGAAGGCAGATGTGGAGGGAGTGAACATAAGGGGACGTCCTAGGATGAGGTGGATGGATGGGGGCTTTGGGGAAGAGGGGAATGTCTGTCGAGGAAGGATGAGAGAGGACAGAAGACAGGGGTGAATGGAGAATGGTTGTATATGGATGATGTTGTGATGCATGAGGTGGGGGGTGAGGTAGTATGTGTGAGCAAAATTTGATGCAGCCCAAAGGGATTTCTCCCCGTCTTCTCCTTTTATGCATGGGGGGACAGAGAGAGGGGGTCGCCGATTTAATGAAGCGGCCTTGCTGTGGATGTGCTGTGTCTTGCGACACTGCTTCTGACCCAGGGCAGTGGACAAGGTGCAGGGATGACCCATCATCCAGGAGGTGCTAAGATAAGAGGGAGGGTGGAGGGGTGTGGAATGTATTCAGGGATGGAATGGGTGGGAATGAATTTATGCATTTTCCTTTTTTGGCTACCTCCCTTGTAAGGGGGAAAAAGCCTTGGTATATGTATGTATGTTTTTCTTAACTTATATACTCTTTGAGGTGGGTTTGTGGTTGGGAGACATGACAGTTGTATTTTTTTTTTTTTTTTTTTTTTTTGACAGGGTTATTACTCCTTGTTGATGTTTGGTTACTATTGTTATTTGTGCTGCATTTAGACCTTGCTGGGGGCAGTTCCCCAACCAGAACAGGTTTAGGGAGCCTATATTTAGGGGTATTGGCTGCATGTTAGTGTGGCAAAGTAGCATGTTGTTGATACTTTAGGGTCTATATGGGGTGCCCCTATGGACCAGAGCCATACATAATTTTGTCTGTGATAGAGGAAAACTCTGTTCATAGAGAAATTATGATCAATTTATACTACGACTGTCCCTCTGTTATGCTGTCCCCCAACCCCTTCTTACTTTCCTGTACCATTTCTCTGAATATTCATTTCCTTTTTTCGCCTACCCTGTGATGGGGGAAGAGAATGCTATCACCAAATCTTTCCACTTGTCGTAAAAGGAGACAAACAAGGGACAGAGGATGGGATTAGGAGTCCTGCTACCTGTAGCCCCAAAAGGGTACATTCCTAAAAAATGTAAAGGCATAAGAGGGTCTGGGAGTTTTCCAACCTGTACCCTAAGGTTTGGGTCTTTTAATGTGTGTGGATGTGGTACAGATGAGAGTAAAAGGGAAGAGATAGGCAGATGGATGTGTTGTTTGAATGAAACTAAAATGAAAGGGAAGGGCGAGTGTGAGTTTGGGAGTATAGCTGGAAGGTACTCAGGAGTGAAGAGTGGACGAGGGAGAGAAGGGGTGGCTATACTAGTAAGCGAAGAGATAAGTAAGCATGTAGTGGAGTGGAAGGAGGTTTCATCAAGGTTGATGTGGATGAAAGTGAAGCTGGGAAGGGAGATGTGGGATTTTGTAAGTGCTTATGTGCCTGGTAGTGAGAAGAGTGTAGAGGAAAGGGAGGCTTTTTAGGTAGATATAAATGAGTGCATAGAGGGATTAGGAAGAATTGTCAATGTAGTTGTATTGGGAGACCTGAATGCTAGGGTAGGAAATGAACCAATAGACGGAGTGATTGGGAAGTATGGAGTTCCAGGTAAAAATCGTAGTGGAGAATTGATGGTGAAGTGTCTTGAAAGAGAGTTGATGATAGCAAATACAGTGTTTAGGAAGAAAGTCAAGCATAAGTACACATGGGAGAGGGTGGTGGATGGATGGGTGGTGGATAGAGCGTTAATGGACTATATAGTAGTGATCAGGAGTATGGTTGGAAGAATTAAGAATGTACATGTTCTAAGGGGAGAGAGTGGGGGAATATCATATCATTTTCTGGTGGAAGGTAAGTTGAGAGTGAAGAATAAGTGGAGAAAGAGGAAAAGGGCAGAAGGTAGAGAGGTACTTCGAGTGAACTGCTTAAATGAGAGGAAAAAAATGAGTATAAGAAGCTGGGAGAGGAGTGGGAGTAAAGGATAGAGTAGAACTAGGAATGGAGGAGGAATGGGAATGGTTCAAGGAGGGAGTCATAAGGTGTGCAAAGATGGTGTGTGGAACAAGGAGGGCGGGAGGAAATAGAAGGAAGGGTAGTGAGTGGTGGGATAAAGAAGCAAAGAAGGGTGTAGAAGAGAAGCAGGCATTCATAGATTGGCTACAAATCAGGATGAGGGAATTGTATGAGAGGTACAAAGTAAAGAGAAGGGAAGTTAAGTAAAAGATAAAAGAAGCAAAGAGGAGAGCAGATGTGAAATGGGGTAAGAGTATGACAGAAAATTTTGAAAGTAATAAAAATATGTCTTGGAAGGAAATTAAAAGAGGAAGGAGAAGCGAATCAAGTAGAGAAGAAAAGGTAAAAGGTGCAGATGGAGAGATGATAATGGAAGAGAAGGCAGTGAGAGGAAGGTGGGCAGATTATTTTAGGGAGTTGCTAAATGTGAAGGAGGATAGGGAGGGAAAGTTAGTTGCAGTGGGAAGCGCTAAGAAAATGAGAGTGATGAGTGAGGAAAATGAACGAGAAATAGGGAAGGATGAAGTGAAAGCAGCTGTTAAGGTGATGAAAGCAGGTAAGGCACCTGGCCTGCATGGATGCCATGCAGAATGTCTGAACAAAGGAGGTACAGTTATGGTGGACTGGCTGGTGAGGTTATTTAATGATTGTTTAACCTCTTCACTCCGGGGCACATTGCATGTCTGGCAGCATTAGCTGCCTGACGTGCAATGTTGCGTCATAATAATCACATTATAAAAAATAAAGTCAGTGCTCAATCGTTCGTTCTTTCACCTATGAATTTTGATAACCATAGAAAATATGATGAAGCCAGTTTAGAGAGAATGGAGGTTATGTAGGTACGACTACAATAAATATAATCAAGACGCCGATGTCGGCATCATCGCGTACCCATTTGCTCCTCATGACGCCTACGTAGGTGTCACCGTATGGAAGTGGTTAAGAGAGGGTAGAGTGCCGGAGAAATAGACATCTGGGAATGGATGCTAATAGGAGGTTATATGAAGGAGTGATTGTGCCAACAGCAATGTACGGGGCAGAAACATGGAACATGAGAGAGGAAGAGAGGAGTTTGAATGTGTTTGAGATGAAATGTCTGAGAAGTATGATAGGGGTTACTAGGCCAGAGTGAGAAATGAGGAGGTCAGGAGGAGAACAGGGGTGGAAAGGGAGCTGGGAGATAGGGTTGATGAATGAGTATTAGGGTGGTTTGGACACATGGAAAGAATGAGTGAAAAAAGATTAGTAAAAGAAGTGTGGAAGGAGTGAATATGAGTGGGCGTCCTAGGATGAGATGAATGGATGGGGGTGAAAGGGGCTTTACAAAAGAGAGGAATGTCTGTAGAGGAAGGGCGGGAGAGGACAGAAGATAAGGGTGAATGGAGAAGGGTTGTGTACAGATGAGGCTGTGATGCATGAAGGGGAGTGGGTGGGGATGGGGGGTGAGGAAGTATGTATGAGAAAAAATTTGATGCAGCCCAAAGGGATTTCTCCTCATCTTCTCCTTTCCTGCATGAGGGGACAGGGAGGGGGGGTTGCCGAATTTATGAAGCGGCCTTGCTGTGGATGTGCTGTGTCTTGCGACACTGCTTCTGACCCAGGGCAGTGGACAGGATGCAGGGATGGCCCATCATCCAGGAGGTGCGAAGATAAGAGGGAGGGAGGAGGGTGGAGGGGAGTGGAATATATGGGAAATGAAATGGGTGGGAGTGGTTTCTATGCCTTTTTCTTTTCGGCTAACCCCCCCCCCCCTTGTAAGGGGGGAAAAAGCCTTTAGTATATGTATGTATGTAGAGTGCCAGAGGACTGGAGGAGTGCCTGTATAGTTCCGCTTTACAAGGGAAAGGGGGACAAGTGTGAGTGTAGTAGTTTCATAGGGATCAGCTTGTCGAGTGTTGTTGGGTAGGCTTATGGGAGGATCTTGATTGAGAGGAATAGGAGAGGAACAGAGAGAGTAATTGGTGAGGAACAGTGTGGGTTTAGGACAGGTAGGGGTTGTGTAGATCAGATTTATCAGATTTTTGTGGTAAGACAGATATGTGAGAAAGCTATAGGAAAAGGTAAGGATGTTTTTTGGGCTTTTATGGATCTGGAAAAGGCTTACGACAGGGTAGACAGGAAGGCAATGTGGGAGGTACTGCAGATAGATGGGATAGGAGGAAAGCTGTTAAGAGCAGTCAAGAGTTTTTACGCGAGTAGTAGAGCTTGTGTTAGGATTGGAAATGGAGAGAGTGAATGGTTTGAAGTAAAGGTGGGACTTTGTCAGGGATGTGTTACTGTATGTCGCCCTGGCTCTTCAATCTTTACATGGATAGGGTGGTGTGAGAGGTGAATGCAAGGGTAGTGGGTCAAGGGTTGGAGATGGTTAAAGAAAATGGAGAAAAGTGGGAGGTGAGTCAGTTGTTGTTTGCTGATGACACTGCGCTTGTTGCAGGATCAGAGGAGGGATTGAGAAGTTGGTGACAGAGTTTGAGAAGGTGTGTGAAAGAAGGAAGCTGAGGATAAATGTGGGCAAAAGTAAGGTGATGAGATGTACAAGGGGAGAGAGAGACAGCAGGCTGGAAGTGAGCATAAAGGGTGAAAGACTGGAGGAAGTGGATAGTTTTAGATACTTGGGTGTGAATGTGGCAGGAAAGGGAGTGGTGGTGGAGGTAGAATGTAGATTGAGAGAAGCGAGTAAATGCCTTGGTGGATTAAAAAGTGTAATGAGGAATAGACATTTGGGAATGGATGCTTAGAGGAGGTTATATGAAGGAGTGATTGTGCCAACAGCACTATACGGGGCAGAAACATGGAGCATAAGAGAGGAAGAGAGAAGGAGTTTGAATGTGTTTGAGATGAAATGTCTGAGAAGTATGATAGGGGTTACTAGGTTAGATAGAGTGAGAAATGAGGAGGTGAGGAGGAAAACAGGGGTGGAAAGGGAGCTGGGAGATAGGGTTGATGAAAGAGTATTGGGATGGTTTGGACACATGGAATGACTGAAGAAAGATTAGTAAAAGAAGTGTGGAAGGCAGAGGTGGAAGGAGTGAATATGAGGGGGCATCCTAGGATGAGATGGATGGACAGGGTGAAAGGGGCATTACAAAAGAGAGGAATGTTTGTGGAGCAAGGACAGGAGAGAACAGAAGATAGGGGTGAATGAAGAAGGGTTGTGTATGGATGATGCTGTGATGCATGAGGGGGAGATGGGGGGTGAGGAAGTATGAGAAAAAAATTGACACAGCCCGAAGGGATTTCTCCCCGTCTTCTCCTTTTCTGCACGAGGGGACGGAGAGAGGGGGTTGCCGAATTTGTGAAGCAGCCTTGCTGTGGATGCGCTGTGTCTTGCGAGACTGCTTCTGACCCAGGGCAGTGGAAAGGATGCAGGCATGACCTGTCATCCAGGAGGTGCCAAGATAAGAGGGAGGGTAGAGGGTGGAGAGGAGTGGAATATATAGATGGAATGGGTGTGAGTGGTTTTTATACCTTTTTGTTTTTGGCTACCCCCCAAGTAAGGGGAAAAAGCCTTTGGTATATGTATGTATATTTAGGGCATCTTTTCTAGTCCTTCCCCATGTGGAGTGATCAGAACAGATCCTAAGTAGTGCTACATAACCATATAGGTTGCTATCCAACTCAACTGCTCCCTAATCTTAACAAAGGGGCTGCCTACCATGTGGGTTTTAACCAAGGGTTTGCAAAGATCATCATCGTTTGTCCCCACCATCATGCACCATCACTGGAAGAGTTTTGGGTGTTACTTGGCAGAATAAAGTTTCTTCTTAGAAGGATCTAGGAAAGAGCACAAAGACAAATGACAGCTGTTGTGGGGCTGCAGGTTTTCAGTCAGTGAAATTCAAGGCAGTGGTTAGTTGATAGTGTGGCCAATCCCAGACAATTTCAATCTGCATTGAGTAGGATCTTATACTGAAGAGGAATCATTGTGTAGCTTTCCTTTCCAGAAAGGATGAGGTTACTGAGAAAACATCTTGCAGAATACAGATTTATTAACAAAAATAATATTTTCCCATATATGTATTGGATCTATGTAGGATGCACACAAAAATCAATCTAAATTAAAGCTCAATGGCAGAAATCATCCTTAAAAATGCATAACCGGGGTGGGAGTGGGGGGTTAAGAGGCATGACCCCATCAAATTCCTTTTTTCACACACCCCAATTGGCATTTTATGTGGGTGTGCCCCAGGTTTGTCAATTACCCTAATATTAGAACATAACTACTCCACCCCCAAATAGAAATTCATGGTTAAGCTCTAGATACTTAATTAAAAAAATTATAAAGAGACAGAAAAAAGTGTTTATTTTAATTAAGATAAGATTCCAAGGAGTTAATTGATGTCAGACCAACTACTTATCTTTCAGACCTGGAGCAGCTTTTAAAACCTGAAAATATATCATACATTTAGATAATTATAAGTGAATAATATGCACAGAAAATTGTTTAGCATAAATATATACATACCGTATATACTCGTCTATAGGTCGAAATCTTAAGGAATTTTTTTTTAGGCCAAAACCTAGGGGTCGACCTGTACACAAGTAATAATCTTGTTAGGTTGAAATCCAGACATGACAAGAAAGGCTAGGAAGAACTCTTACCTTTTCTTTAGGTTCAGAAATCAAAATATTTACCTACTAAATACTACCAGTAAACAATGGGTACATAAAATGCACGGTACGTACTAAAACATGTAAAATTCCTTCTAGATACGGTAACCCCATACTGTGGTTTTACCTGTTTGTTAAATTTCTTAACACAGGCGAGCTTATTATATCATGTATACTATTACAGTACCCATAATTGTTTAAAAAAAATAATGAAATGCTGTGATATTCTCAAATTTATTTATTTATTATTTTTTTTTTTTTTATAGTTTAGTTTCGACCATGGGCGCAATATAGCAATAGAAAATTAATCATTAATTTTATAAATTAAAATGTATCAACGTAATATGCAATTTTGTGGGCGGAAGTGAAAATGAAAAATACCTTGCCACAAGCATAGGATCGGAACGCCATCTTGTCTGTCAATTGACGGCCTCGGTGCTTCCGACAGTACCTCGCCATGTACATTTTCTTGAAGGAATGTTATGGAGTGGAGATACATGCATTCCTTCAAGCTGCAAGAACTTTGTATAGCCAGCAAGCTAAGTGGTTGAAAAGCCCGCCAACTTCTCATTTCTTCGTCGTCGGCATGTATCATAACAAATATGACGTACTATTCGTCCGACACGACTTCATTACTTACGAAATGGTTTAGCATCTTTCTTGTTTTTTTATTTCCGATCACAAAATTGCATATTACGTTGATACATTATAATCTACAAAATTAATAATAAATTTTTATTGCTATGTTGCGCCCTTGGTCGAAACTAAAAATTTACCCAAATTTAGCTTTCTACATGGTATATGTTATTGTTACCATTACCAAAACAATGCATGGATCTCACCATCACGAAAACAAACTGTTCAGTATTGCCAACTTGTTACTGTTACAGTGACACATGGTATAATCCTAAATATTTTAACTGAAATCCACCAAAATCGTTTTCCTTGATGTCGTCATCTTCACCACCAAACAGCTCCTCCCACTCACTTCTGTGTCGAGTATCGTCATACGAATCAACCTCATCAGCCATAGGAACATCAACATCATCTTTCTCCTCCAGTTGAGATTACAAGACTAACTCTGAGTGTTGGTTAAATTTTTTTCTAACGAAACACGCCTAGCCAGTTTATTCCGAATACCGTACTTGGTAATCTACCGTACTTGGCAATCTGTTCAAGTTTTTCACTCCGCTGAAATGGCAATTTCAGTGAAACTTATTAAATTTTAAAATCAGTGAACTTGAAAAAACATAAACCAGAATACATCAGAATTAATGAAGTGAAAAAACCATAATAATCAATTGCTATACCAGGCAAGCCATGCTACTTCAAAGCATTAAGGCAGTGGAATGCTCACAGCACCAAAAACAAAAACAAACCACTCGACCTATACATGAGGTATATGGAAAATTCCAGATTTTTTGGCCAAAAAATGGGGGGTCGACCTATACACGAGATCGACCTATAGATGAGTATATACGGTAATCAAGGGTTTTTTTCCCCCTTACAAGGGAGGTAGCCAAAATCAAAGGGCATAATTCCACCCCAACCCATTTTATTCCCACATACTTCACTCCCATTCACAACCCTTCCTTCCCCCACTCTTTTCTTGTCTCCTCCTGGATAACAGGCCATCCTTGCATCTTGCCCACTGCCCTGGGTCAGAAGCAATGCAGCAAGGCACAGCACATCCACAGCAAGGCCACTTCATTTGATTGGCAAAAGCCCCCTCTATGTCCCCTCGTGCAGAAAATGAGATGGGGAGAAATCCTTTCATGCTGTGTCAAAATATCGTTCACACAAAATCACTCCCTACCCCTTAATCCTACACACTCCCTTCTATGCTAACATTATCATCCCTATACAACCATTTTCCACTCACCCCTATCTTCTGTCATCTCCCTCTTTCTCAGCACCCCTTTTACTCCAGCTATCCATCTCATACTCCCCCTCCTGTTCCCTCCATACAAAAAAAAAAAAAAAAACTCACCCTTTTCTTTTCTTCATAACTTTTGGAAATATTCAGAAGTTTCTGCTTTAACTCCAACATTTGCTCATCCAGTTGAATATAGCGATCCATGAGTTTTTGGTTCAGCCAGAAGCGTGGTAGGCTGGTGATAAAGGAGTCACCAAAGAGACAAACTTCCACCATGGTGCAGTTTAGATTTCTTAAAAAGAAAATGAGTATATATGTAAATACACACATACATATGTATGCACACAAGCACATACCCTGTCATGAGCCTTCTTCAGATTCATAAATACCCAAAACACACCCTTATCTTTTGCCAAAAACTTCTCACATATCTGCCTTCCGACAAAAATTTGATCCTTAACCACTTCAGTACAAGTCAAATTCTTGTGTGCACCATTGGCTGCCATATGTATGATGCATCACACTACTTGCTTTGTAAAATATAAAGTCAATGCTGTATTACTCATCCTCTTCTACTCTGAGTAAAAATAAACATAAAAAATGTAATCAAACCAGTTCACAGAATCCTGGTGTAACTCATGTACAACTACAAAAAATATATATATATATATAATCAAGATGCAGATGCAGTCATCCTCATGTACCCCCTCATGACTCCTATGTAGGTATCATCATACCGGAGAGGTTAACCCTCACTGTTCCTTCCCAATTTCTCTCTCTGTTCCTCTCCCAATCCTATACCTTTCCAACTACAATCATATTTGTCCCCTTTTCCTTTGTAAAGTGGAACTATACAAGCACTCCTCCAATTCTCTGCCACATTCCCCTTCCTTAGGCACACATTAAACAACTTTATTAGCCAAGCTACTATAACAGTTCCTCCCAATGTCAGACACCACATGATACTCATCCATTCCAGTTGCATTTCCAGCTTTTATCACATTCAATGCTCTTTGCATCTCTTTACAAGTAGAAATTTTAAACTCTAACGTGGACAAATACATCACAATTAGGTAAACACACATTAAATATAACATCCTAGGCAAAATATATCAAACAACAATTAAACTTACAGAACTGACAGATGACTTAATTGGAGTTTCCGAGTTGAAGCCAACTGCTCCCTTGCTGTATTCTGTTCCTTGTGTAACTTCTGATATTTCTGGCTGAGAGCCTCTGGAGTTGTCAGCATTTCATAAGACGAGTTCTCACTCTGATTCTGTATTATTCTGTACATAGTTTCAAGCGTGGAGGGCAACTCCCCTGAAGCTCTCTTCTGTTCTGCTTCTTCTAACCTTTTCTTTAAAATTCCCTGAAAGACAAATGGAATTTGCCTCTTAGCAACAGCCATCCATATACCAAGAGCCTTTTCCCCCTCATAAGGGAGGTAGCCAAGTCAAAGTCATGTACCTACTCCCACCCATTCCACATTTGCCCCCTCTAATCTTGGCTACTCATAAATGACAGGTCATCTCTGTATTCCGCCCACTACCCTGGATCAAAAGCAATGTAGCAAGACACAGTACATCCACAGCAAGGCAACTTCACTTAATCAGCAACCTGCTCTCTTCATCCCCTCATGCATAAAAAGAGAGGATGGGGAGACCCTTCGGACTCCATCAAAATATCATCCACACATAAGCACCCCCCACCCCTCTCTTCCTTGCATAACAGTGTCATCTATACACAGTCTCAACTCATCCCTATCTCCTCCCTTCCTTGCTGAACACCCCCTTCACTATTATGGTGGGTAAAGAAACGATGTAACAAGTTCACAAAAATATTGATCTAAAAGTATGGCACGATACAGAGTGCACATGTGCTCTTGACCATGGTTGGTACAATACTGACTTCACAGTGTTGGCACGCTCAATTGGTGGGAATATAAATCCATTGGGAGGAACCCGCTAGATGGTGCTTACACAATTACATTTGTACATGAAACAAAGGTGGAAGAGAAATGGACAATATGGAAGGAAATTTATAATGAGAGTGTGAATAAGTATGTACCTAGACTAAAACATGAAGGGGTATATATAAAACCCTGGTATGATAAAAAGTGCAGTGAGGTAAAATACAGAAGAGATAAAGCCTGGAAAAGATTGACGGGAAAAAAAAAAAAAAAAAAAAATGTAAAATTACGTACAGAAGAAAAAAGAAATTATGAAAAGGACATAATAGATATATGGAAAGATCAACCCAAACTATTTAATAGATATGTAAACGGCAAGCTAAAAAATAAACAGGAAATACACAAATTACGTCAAGGTAATAGAGAATACACATAAGATATAGAAATGGCAGATATTATGAACATTTTAAATCTGTATTCACCAAAGAGGAAGAGAATCTACAAAACTGGGATAAAAAAAAATTGAAATAAGATTTCCTCCACTAAAGAAAATAAACATTACTCAGAATGAAATAAGGAATCAAATACTAAAGCTAGACGTTAACAAGTCACATGGACCAGACGGAGTTGCAAACTGGATACTGAGAGAATGTATACACGAACTAACAGGAAAAATATTTAAAATAATAGAATGCTATCTCAGAGGGAAAACTACCAGAAGACTGGAAAAATGCCAATATAGTGCCGATATATAAAGGGGGAAATAAGGAAGACCCAACAAATTATAGACCGGTGTCCCTAACAAGTACAATAGTCAAAATTTGTGAGAGAATCATCAAAGATGGATGGACAAAATATCTGGAGGAGAATAATATTCTGAACCCAAGACAATTTGGATTCAGACAAGGGAGATCATGTAACACCAATTTAATTTGTTTCTATTCAAGATTGATAGATATATTGCAGGAAAGATATGGCTGGGCAGACTGTGCATTCTTAGACCTACAAAAGGCATTTGATAAGGTACCACACAGAAAATGACTATATAAACTGGAAACAATAGGAGGCATACATGGAAAACTATTGAAATGGATGGAGGACTTCCTATATGGAAGAAAAATGAGTGGTGCTCATAGAGAAATATTCAAAATGGGAAGAAATGAGTAGTGGCGTCCAACAGGGGTCACTACTAGCTCCGATAATGTTTGCTATATATGTAAATGACATGATTGAGGGCTTTGATAATTACCTGAACGGCTTTGCAGATGATGCAAAATTATTAAAGAGAATAAACTCCAAAATAGACTGTGACTCATTGCAGAAGGATCTGAACAAAGTCTCAGAGTGGAACAAGAGATGGGAAATAGAATTTGACATCAAGAAGTGCAGTACAGGAGTCCCTCAAATAATGTGGGGGTTAGGTTCCTGAAATTACCGCGTATGCTGACTTTCCATATTAAATACAGAGATCCGTATGTATGTCTATGTATTTACCTAGTTGTACCTAGTTGTATTTTACGTGGTGTCCTGTCTTCATATCTCAATTTATCTAAACTATTTTTAAATTCATGTATTGTTTTTGCACACACCACTTTCTCATCTAACTTGTTCCAACTGTCTATTCCTCTGTGAGGAAAGCTGTTCTTTTTCACATCTCTTCTATAGCTGTCTTTCTTGATTTTCTTTCCGCGCCCTCTTATATTTCTATCATCCCATTTTATCAGATTCTCTCTATCAATAATTTCTATGCCTTTCATGATTCTGTAAATAGCTATCAAATCTCCTCTCTCTCTTCTTGGCTCTAGTGTCTGTAGTTCAAGTTTTGCTAGTCTCTCTTCATATGATAGTTTTGAGTGTTGGTGCCAATTTTGTAATTGCTATTTGTATTCTTTCAAGTTTTTTTATACACTTTTTTGTACTTGGTGACCACATCGTTGCTGCATATTCCAATCTTGGTCTTATCAGAGTGATTAGAATTTTCTTCACCATTTCCTCATCCAGGTATGTAAATGCCACTTTGACTGTTCTTATTGAATTATAAGTTTCTCCAAAAATCTTATTTATATGTTTCTCAGGTGACATATTATTCATAACAATGACTCCCAGGTCCTTCTCATTTTCTACTTTTTTTATTTCTTCTCCCAATTTATATGATCCTGTTATTCTGTTGTTGCTTTTTCCAAATTCCATTATACTACACTTTTTAGTGTTGAACTCCATCTCCCACTTCCTACTCCATTCCCATACTTTATTCAGATCACTCTGTAGTGACTCACAATCTTCTTCCATGTTCACTTTTTTTAATAGTTTTGCATCATCTGCAAAGAAGCTCATTTAACTTTCAATTTCTTCATCCATATCATTAATATATATAGCAAACATTATTGGGGCCAGAACTGTTCCTTGTGGAACACCGCTTATTACGTCATCCCATTTTGAGTGTTTGTCTCTTATCACTACTCTCATTTTTCTTTCTTGCAAATAGTCTTCCATCCATTTAAGCAGTTTGCCCTGTATTCCTCCTTCAGTTTCTAATTTCTTAAGCAACTTCTTATGTGGTACTTTGTCAAAAGCTTTTTTTAGGTCTAGAAATGCACAATCAGCCCATCCATCTTTTTCCTGTATTATATCTATTAGCCTTGAATAGAGACATATTAAATTAGTGACCCATGATCGTCCTTGTCTGATTCCAAATTGCCTTGGATTTAGCATGCGTTTTTTTTTTCTTCTAAATATTTTACCCATTTACTTTTGATAATTCTTTCACAAATTTTTGCTATTGTACTTGTTAGAGAGACTTGTCTATAGTTGGTAGGGTCTTCTTTATTTCCTCCTTTATATATAGGTACTATATTTGCTTTTTTCCAATCTTCTGGAACTTTTCCTTCTTTCAAGGAACTATTTATTATGCTATGTATTTTGTCTGCCAGTTCATTTCTGCATTCTTTCAAAATCCAGTTTACTATTTCATCTGGTCCATGCGATTTTCTAACATCAAGATTACTCAAGTATTTCATTATTTCATTCTTTGTTACTTCTATTTCTTTCATAGGGGGGACTTTCTCCTTCCATTCGATCTCTTCCGGTTGTATATTCTCCCTTGTAAACACTGATTTAATATGCCTGTTCATAGTTTCCGCCATTTCTATTTCCTCTGTGTATTCAACTCCTCCTTGTTTTAATTTCTCCAAATATTGTTTGTTTTTCAGTTTGTTGTTTACAAATCTGTAGAATAGTTTTGGTTGATCTTTACATTTTTCTATGACATCTTTTTCATATTTTCTCTTTTCCTCTCTGCATGCTTGTACATATTTATTTCTATAACAAGTATATATTTTCCATTTTTCAGGTCTTTTGTCTTTCTTCAATTTGGTCCAAGCTTTTTCTCTTTTGTCTTTTAACTCCCTACAACTTTTGTTGTACCAGCACTTTACATATTCTTTTTCTTGTTTTTGTCTTGGGACATACTTTTCCACTCCTTTTTTTATATATTTTTGTCAAAATATTCCATTTCTCTTCTACTGTTGTATCTTCTTTGTGTATTCTTTCCCAGTTTTCATTTTGAAAGAATTCTCTTATTTTATCTAAATTTGTTTTTTCATACATCACTCTTCCTTTTCTATATTGATCATTTCTTTTTGTGATTTTTTCTCATTTAGTTCTAGTTCTATCAATATGTGGTCACTTTTACTTATTGGTGCCTGGTATTCTATTTTTTCCACTATTTCAGGTTCTGATGTGATTATTAGGTCTAGTCTTGATGGTTCTTCATCATTTCTATACCTAGTGTTCTCCTGAATCCATTGTGTCATTGTGTGGTCAATAATCATCTCAAGTAGAACATTTCCCCATGAGTCTTCTCCACCCTTTACGGTCATCTCTTCCCAGCAGATTTCTTTGCAATTAAAGTCGCCCATCATAACTATTCTTCCTCCATCTTCCATTATCTTGTTTAATGTTATTCTTGTGTCTTCTAACATACTTTTATGTTCACTCTCTTCCCACGAGGCTGTTTTTGGGGGCACATAGTTTATTACAATCTTTCTGCTCTTCTTATCTCTGTCTTCTACTTCTATCATAATCATCTCTACTCTATTCTTTCCATATGTGACACTCTTCACATTTATATCCTTCTTAGTCAGGAACATAACTCCACCCCCTTCTTTTATCTCTGTTTCTAATCCAATAATTATATGTATTGTGTCCTATGCTGTTGGGTGGTAGTGGACCTTTTAATTTTGTCTCAACAATTCCCATTATGTCCGGTTCTTTTTCCTTCAGATACTTGTTCAGTTCATTCAGTCCTATTATTAATCCATCTATATTTGTGTAGGACACTCTTAACTTTCTGTTATTTCCATTGTATTCTCTGTTTCTTTTTTGTTTCTCTCTGTTATGGTCCATTTCCTCAATTTCATATTCACTACTCTCCAGGCGCGGATCCAATTTGTTCTTCCATGAATCATTGTAAGGATGTCATTTAATCGATTTTAGTAATTTCTGATGTTTTGCCAGGTCCGGGGGCTAAATAAACTGACAGCATGGGTGCGGTATTTGGGCGGAATTGTACTGTGTTTGGCATTTGTTTAATTCCATTTATCTGTTTTGTGCTGCACGTGTTGTAGGGTTGCCAGGATTGTGTCTCAGTTGCGCTGAAAAGGGATAGAAAGGAGATATACCACGTTCGTTGGCCGTTTAACATACCTGTATTGTCACCTATATGATTGTTTTGTGTTGTTGAAGCAATCAAGTTGAAGCAATCAATCAAGAAGTATCATCTGCAAACAGTAAGCATTCAGGAATACCACAGGCTTTATAGATATCGTTACTGTAAATAAAAAACAAAATAGGACCTAGAATACTACCTTGAGGTACCCCCATACTTACACCCATTAATCTCGATTTAACACCATTAAATAAGACAACTTGATTATGATTAGATAAATATGACTGAAACATCTGAAGTTCAAAGTCTCTTATTCCGTACTCAGCCATTTTCATCAATAGAATACTATGATCAACTGTGTCAAAAGCCTTTTTAATATCTAGAAAAACTGCGGCACATATTTTTTATTAGATAGTCGAGTTGCAATATATTCATGTAAGAGAGCAACAGGCATATATGTTGAGTGGTTTTCACGGAATCCAAATTGATTATCGAAAATGATCCCATAGTACTCAAGGTAATCTACCAATTGCTCAAGAATAACGGTTTCAAGTACTTCAGACAATACCGGAAGGATCGAAATAGGACGAAAATTTGATACGTTTGATGTGGGCCCATCTTTATGGATCGGGTGTACTACAGCAATTTTTAGGACATTAGGAAAGCAACTCTGTTGAAAGCACAAAGTGATTAAATGCATGAGTAAATGAATAATTTTGGGAGCAGCAAGTTTAAGGATCTTTGTATTAGGGCAATCATAGCCATTGGACTTATTTTTAAGATTATTTATAATACGCAAAATATCATGAGTTGATGGTTTTATTAGACTAAATTGTGATGAGACTGGAGTTATATATTGAAGTGGGTTTCCTGGGTCATTTGGCAGCTTATCAGCCAATAAACTACCAACTGAACAGAAAAAGTTGTTAAACATGTCAGCGATCTCATGGTTGTCAGTAACCTGCCTGTTATTGTGAATAAACAAATTGGGAGTATTATTACTTTTCTTTTTATTAATTACTTCAAGAAGTATTGACCAGAGTTTCTTCGGAACCGATGAATTTTCTTCAAGTTTTTTGAGATAGCATTGCTTGCGAGCCAATTTAATTGATGAGTTGAGAACATTACGATATCTGATAAAATTGTGTTTATTAAGTTCAGAGTTGCACTTAATGTATTTTTTATAAAGTTTATTTTTTAAATTGATGCATTTCAATAAGTTATTTGTTATCCAAGGTTGGATTGGAATCTTTCTTCTTGATGTTATTTTAGTCGTTCATTTAGTAATTTCTTCATTAAATATAGTTATCAAACAATTGGCAAAATCATTGTGGTGACAAGTATAATGAGAACGAGAGCAACTCGGACGCGACGGGACTACTACTAATAGCAATCCGAGAGCCGCGCTTTCTTGCCAAGATAGTCCAGAGCCCCAGGATAACTGAGCTGAGTCAGAGCCTTTGATAGCTCTGGGACGGGTGGGTACTTTTATCCACTCTGACACCTGGCTATCACAGGCAGCTGGGCTCCTGGACTCCTTCAAGCTCACCAGCGTTCTCCTTGAGAAGGGTAGGGACTCTCCACACCCAGAGTTCAAGCCCCCACCACCATGGCTGTCGATACCTGCAACCTTCGTTGTCGCAAAGCTTCCCAGTAAGAAGAAGTTATGTGACCAGGAAAGAGTACGAGTGCAGGCCCTACAAGGCATCCGCGCACTGTCGGAACCTGGAATGGCGGTCTATTATACGGATGGCTCCGTAGACCCCAACAGGCCTCGTAGTGCGGGGGCTGCTTTCGTGACGGATGGTTTAACCTACGGCAGGAGAGTTTCTGATCATGCGTCCACTCTCCAAGCTAAGGCCATAGCGGTCCAAGGAGCGTTAGAGCATGCTCTAATATCTTGAGCTGGTCCTGTGGTGATCCACACGGATTCACAGTCTCTGCTAGGCAGCTTGGAATCGATACAGCCCAGTGACAATGTACGCCTACTGACCTCCATCCTAGCACTCCTGCTCAAGCTGCATCAGCAAGGCAGGAGTGTTACGGTCAACTGGGTGCCAAGCCACGTAGGTGTCCCAGGTAACGAGCTAGCCGACGCCGCAGCTGAAGCGGCGCGCCAAAGACCCGAAGTCGATGTTGTCGTCCCTCTCAGCAGAAATCAGTTGTGCATACGCACCAGGGCTCTTAATCAGATACAACGGTTCCTTCAGCACAGACTGGAGGCAGAGGTGTCAGAGAGGGCAAGGTGGTACAGGGCAGTCACAGACTACGAGCCCCTTGTACTTCCTCGCTCCACACCTAGAAAAGTGGAAACTCTGCTCTTCCGTCTGCGACTGGAGGATCGTTATTTCTGGCAAATCAAAAGTAACCCAACACCTGAAGAAAGAAGATGCCACCACTGTAGCCACCCTGAAGCATTACCTCAAGCATTGCCCCACAACTGCTTTTCTGAGGAGAGAGCCTCCGACAACATCTGAGGGTCTTGTGCGTCGCCTATGCCGCCACCTAAGCGATTACTAACTGCGTCGGCTGGTGGAGTGTCAGCCCCCCCTGTATATATATATATATATATATATATATATATATATATATATATATATATATATATATATATATATATACATGTATTCACTGTATCACCTCTTGTAACACCAAACACTGTTAGATCAGAAAGGGTGCATTCGCCGAGATGTGCATACATATTTTACATGCGTATACACATCTTTTGAATGTATGAGTGTGTGTGGTTGGGCCCACACACACACACATATGTAAAATCACCCTCCAAACGGGCTCGCATCAAAAGCCCGTGGGAGCTTCACTCCCGAATTACACACACACACACACACACACACCGCTTTCTGATTGGTCTCGCCGTCGCTGAGTCTGTGCTAGCTCACACTGTCGAGCCGAGCCGAGCCCTGCAGTCCCCTATGGTCGATCTAGTCTCAGCGTATGCTACGATTGGTGATGCGGTGATGAATCTAATCAAGACCCGGGAAGGTGCAATGACCAGCTTCCATTACATCTTCAAGAAGGCAGAGGGGCTCCTCCAGGAGATCGATTCATCACACGACACCATTCCTGTACCTCGAGTTTGCAAGCGCCAAACGCAGCGAGCGAATTTACCCTTCCAGACAGCTGAGGAGTATTACCGAAGATCTGTATATGTCCCATTCCTCGACCATGTATTGACTGAGCTGCAGACCCGGTTCGGGAATGATACTATTCCTGTTGGCTTCAAGATCAAGAATCTGCTCAGCAGCGCTGACGGAGATGTTGCTGCTGTACTGGAAGCGGCAAAGGTTTATGAGGCTGACATCGAGACCTTGAGCCTCGTGAAGGCGGAAGCAGAGCGCTGGTATTCAACAACAATGAAGTTTGAATCCATTGGAGATGCCCTTGCCCACGCCCATACCCAAATGTATCCGAATCTGGCCAAGCCCCTTCGAGTTTTAATCACGCTCCCAGTCTCGAACGCAGAGGCCGAGCGTCCATTTTCAACCCTGAAGCGACTGAAGACCTACCTAAGGAATACTATGGGTCAAGATCGCCTCAACGGCCTGGCGCTACTCGGCGTTCACAATGAAATCAATATTGAAATAGACAGTGTAATCAATATATTTGCCCCCAAAAAAAACAGGAGGTTGATGTTCGTGTGAGATCCCATGAACAATGCTGTGTGCTATTAATGTAATTTAGATACTTTTATTAACAGGTTCAGAAGTTCATACACGTTTTTGTTTGTATTTGTTTTTACAGCTGATTTTATTTTTTCTTACCTCCATGAGCAATAATTTCTCTCTATGCGAGAGTATACGCGTGCCAGTGCCATATCACTGACTAGCACAAGCCACAAGCGTATAATATAAAACGAATATACATTCTATTATATACGTCTAAAATACAGAAAAATCTGATATTATTAAGTTAAGTATACCTCAGACTTCTGATACATCAGACTACTCAGAGGAAGGAATTCAGGTTAGCCCCCCCCCCCAAATTTTTATCCTGGATCCGCAACTGCTACTCTCCAGTAGAATTCTTCTTTTTCTGACTCTGTTCTGGTCTCGTTTTTTTCTTTAGCTTCTTTCCTTTTCATTTTTTCTTCCTCTCTTTCCTCTTTATTCATTTCTATTTTTATCCATACCTTTTTATATTGTTCACTTGCTGCTAGCTTCCCTGTTTTTGCTAAGATATTCTCTGCTGTTGTTTGTGACCTGAATTTAATCTTAATTGGCCTGGTCTTATCTGTACTATATTTTCCGAGCCTAAACATCTCTTCAATTTGTTTCATTATTTCAGGTTCATCTTCCTGAACTAATTCTAGTAAACTGCTTACTTTTTCTTTTTCCTCATTGATTCTTGAAGTTCTATCTAGGTTATGTTTCTCTTCCATTCCCAATATAATTATACATTTCTTTTTATCTGCTAAGTCTCTTACTATATTCTCCTTTTGTCTCATCAGTTTGATAACTGAGTCTTCAGTTTGTTCTTTCATTTGCTGTTTAATTATGTCAGTAAATGCAACTTTACTGTTTTCCTGGATTTTTTTCCAACCCTGTGCTTCTTTTGCTATGGTCTCTTTATTGTCTTTATTATTCCTCTTTAATTCTTTATTCTCCTCTTTTACTTCTTTTAACTGTCTTTTTAATTCTTCTATTTCATTAGTTAAATTTTTGTTCGTCTTCTCTAGTTCTTCCAACTATTCAACTCTCTGCGCAATGTTGGTTATGTTACCGAACCTGTCTTCCCAATGTTCGATCATCTTATCAAGTTTTTCCTCTAGTCTTGTCAATCGGGGGAGGTTGGTATCCCCCCCACCCTCATTAAATCCCTGGAAATTATTATCCTCACCTTCCATTGTGCTGCTCTTATCTATATTTCTAATCTTTACAATTTTGTTAATCCCATCACCAGAATCATCGGTCCTTTATTTGTTTACAAGACGTCTGGCCTCTTGGACCAAGTGTACGTGTATGTATTTACCTAGTTGTACCTAGTTGTATTTTACGGGAAGGGGAGCTATGCTCATGGTGTCCCGTCTTCATATCTCATTTTATCTAAACTATTTTTAAATTCATGTATTGTTTTTGCACACACCACTTTCTCATCTAACTTGTTCCAACTGTCTATTACTCTGTGAGGAAAGCTGTTCTTTTTCAGATCTCTTCTATAGCTGTCTTTCTTGATTTTCTTTCCGTGTCCTCTTGTATTTCTGTCATCCCATTTTATCAGATTCTCTCTATCAATAATTTCTATGCCTTTCATGATTCTGTAAATAGCTATCAAATCTCCTCTCTCTCTTCTTTGTTCTAGTGTCTGTAGTTCAAATTTTGCTAGTCTCTCTTCATATGATAGTTTTGAGAGTGTTGGTGCCAATTTTGTAATTGCTCTTTGTATTCTTTCAAGTTTTTTTTATACATTTTTTTGTACTTGGTGACCACATCGTTGCTGCATATTCCAATCTTGGTCTTATCAGAGTGGTTAGAATGTGTGTATTTACCTAGTTGTATTTTACGGGAAGGGGAGCTATGCTCGTGGTGTCCCGTTTTCATATCTCGTTTTATCTAAACTATTTTTAAATTCATGTATTGTTTTTGCACACACCACTTTCTCATCTAACTTGTTCCAACTGTCTATTACTCTGTGAGGAAAGCTGTTCTTTTTCAGGTCTCTTCTATAGCCGTCTTTTTTAATTTTCTTTCCATGTCCTCTTGTATTTCTCTCATCCCATTTTATCAGATTCTCTCTATCAGTAATTTCTATGCCTTTCATGATTCTGTAAATAGCTATCAAATCTCCTCTCTCTCTTCTTTGCTCTAGTGTCTGTAGTTCAAGTTTTGCTAGTCTCTCTTCATATGATAGTTTTGAGAGTGTAGGTGCCAATTTTGTAATTGCTCTTTGTATTCTTTCAAGTTTTTTTATACATTTTTTTGTACTTGGTGACCATATCGTTGCTGCATATTCCAATCTTGGTCTTATCAGGGTGATTAGAATTTTCTTCACCATTTCTTCATCCAGGTATGTAAATGCAACTTTGATTGTTCTTATTAAATTATAGGTTTCTCCAAAAATCTTATTTATATGTTTCTCAGGTGACATATTATTCATAACAATGACTCCCAGGTCTTTTTCATTTTCTACTTTTTTTATTCCTTCTTCTCCCAATTTATATGATCCTGTTATTCTGTTTTTACTTTTTCAAAATTCCATTATACTACACTTCTTTGTATTGAACTCCATCTCCCACTTCCTACTCCATTCCTGTACTTTATTTTGATCTCTCTGTAGTGATTCACAATCTTCTTCCGTGTTCACTTTTTTCAATAGTTTTGCATCATCTGCAAAGAAGCTCATATAGCTTTCAATTCCTTCATCCATATCATTAATATATATAGCAAACATTATTGGGGCCAGAACTGTTCCTTGTGGAACACCGCTTATTACTTCATCCCATTTTGAGTGTTGGTCTCTTATCACTACTCTCATTTTTCTTTCTTGCAAATAGTCTTCCATCCATTTAAGCAGTTTGCCCTGTATTCCTCCTTCAGTTTCTAATTTCTTAAGCAACTTCTTATGTGGTACTTTGTCAAAAGCTTTTTTTAGGTCTAGAAATGCACAATCAGCCCATCCATCTCTTTCTTGTATTATATCTATTAGCCTTGAATAGAAACATATAATTGGTGACGCATGATAGTCCTTGTCTGAATCCAAATTGTCTTGGATTTAGCACGTTTTTTTCTAAATATTTTACCCATCTATTTTTGACAATTCTTTCACAAATTTTTGCTATTGTACTTGTTAGAGAGACTGGCCTATAGTTGTTAGGGTCTTCTTTATTTCCCCCTTTATATATAGGTACTATATTTGCTTTTTTCCAATCTTCTGGAACTTTACCTTCTTTCAAGGAACTGTTTATTATGCTATGTATTATGTCTGCCAGTTCATTCCTGCATTCTTTCAAAATCCAGTTTGCTATTTCATCTGGTCCATGCGATTTTCTGACATCAAGATTACTCAAGTGGTTCAAATATTGAACCACTTGAGTAATCTTGATGTCAGAAAATCGCATGGACCAGATGAAATAGCAAACTGGATTTTGAAAGAATGCAGGAATGAACTGGCAGACATAATACATAGCATAATAAACAGTTCCTTGAAAGAAGGTAAAGTTCCAGAAGATTGGAAAAAAGCAAATATAGTACCTATATATAAAGGGGGAAATAAAGAAGACCCTAACAACTATAGGCCAGTCTCTCTCTTTGTTACTTCTATTTCTTTCATAGGGGGGACTTTCTCTTTCCATTCAATCTCTTCAGGTTGTATGTTCTCCCTTGTAAACACAGATTTAAAATGTTTGTTAATAATTTCCGCCATTTCAATTTCCTCTGTGTATTCAACTCCTCCTTGTCTTAATTTCTCCAAATCTTGTATGTTTTTCAATTTGTTGTTTACAAATCTGTAGAATAGTTTTGGTTGATCTTTACATTTTTCTATGACATCTTTTTCATATTTTCTCTTTTCCTCTCTGCACGCTTGTACATATTCATTTCTATAACAAGTATATATTTTCCATTTTTCTGGTCTTTTGTTTTTCTTCCATTTGGCCCAGGCTTTGTGTGTGTGTGTGTGTGCGCGTGTATGTGGTGTATATATGTGGCGTTTGTGGCTTATGTATGTGTTTGTGCATATAAACAAGTAAAAATAGAATATTGAGAAATTATAAAATTGGTGAAGAAGTAAAAAAAATGAGCTCGGAAAAGGACCTAGGAGTAATAATCAGCAAAGACAAATCACTGTGCAAACATATTAATGAAATAGTTGGAGAAACCTTCAACCTACTAAGGTCAATGAAAGTGGCATTTGACTATTTGGATAAGGAAATGGTCAAGAAAATATTAGTTACACTGATAAGACTAAAATTGGAGTATACAGCAAAAATATGGACACCCAGTACTAAGAGTATAAATTAGAAAGAATACAAAAAGCAACAACAAAGATGGCACCAACACTCTCCAAAATGACGTACGAACAAAGATTGTCCAAAGTGGAACTACCAACTCTGGAAGAAAGAAGAGAAACAGGAGATCTACTGACTATTTTTAGAACCATGAAAGGAATGGAAATCCTAGATAGAGATGATATAAGGCAACAGTGTGTGCAAATACTATTCAAGAATTTAAGAACAAACTTGATAACTGAAAGATACAAAGACGGGTCACTAAGAGCATAGCTCCCTTCCAGTATAATACAACTAGGTAAATACACCAGAGTGTGACAATTTGTTTATTATCTATTTGATTAATATAAGAGAGGAAGAGAGAAGGAGTTTGAATGTATTTGAGATGAAGTGTCTTACAAGTATGATACGGGTTACTACGCTGGATAGAATGAGAAATGAAGAGGTGAGAAGGAGAACGGTGGTGGAAAGGGAGTTGGGAGATAGGGTGGATGAAAGAGTATTGGGATGATTTGGACACATGGAAAGAATGAGTGAAGACTAGTGAACGAGGTGTGGAAGGCAGATGTAGGAGTGAACATGAGGGGGCGACCAAGGATGAGATGGACGGATGGGGTAATGGGAGCTTTAGGGAAGAGGGGAATGTCTGTTGAGGAAGGACGGGAGAGGACAGAAGATAGGGGTGAATGGAGAATGGTTGTATATGGATGATGATGTGATGCATGAGGTAGAATGGGTGGGGGGATGGGGGGTGAGGGAGTATGTGTGAGAAAAATTTGACGCAGCCTGAAGGGATTTCTCCCCATCTTCTCCTTTTCTACATGAGGGGACAGAGAGGGTGGGGTCACTAATCTAATGAAGCAGCCTTGCTGTGGATTTACCTAGTTGTATTACCGTATTTTTCGGTGTATGACCCGCGGCTTTTTGCCTCAGAAAAGGGCCAAATTTCGGGGGTGCGGGTGATATAAAGGTGCGGGTCATCTGTGGATTCTGGTTAGAAATTGCCCTCTTACGCAGTGAAAAAAAAAAAAAATGAACGATTAGTTTAGCTGGGTGCCCTCTCGGATCGGGGATTTGCGGGGGGGACCGACCGGATTCGTCGTATGAAAGTTGATTAAAGTCATAATACAGCGCGTACGATCGAGACAAACGACAAAGAGAAGGTAGGATTTGTCTTACCCGCTTTACATGCTCTTGTGTCGCGATCAAACAAAAACAAGCGGGCGGCCATTTTCGCAATTACAAATTACAAACTGTACCTGATTCCTTAATGCTAAATTTGTGCATTACATGTGGGTCGTTCAAGCATGGAAGAAAATTAAAGATCGACTATTCAGAACGGTTTCCGTAAATCAGAAACGTGCCATTCTGCAATATTCGATGCATGCTACGACTCTGAAAAGGAATCGGACGAATCCGAAATCGAAATGGAAACGGATGAGGTCACTGCATTAGAATTGGCCGATTTATACCACAACCTCTTCCATGACGATACAGAGGATGAGGAATTCGATGGCTTCGTGAGCGATGATACGCCTTCATAAACATTGACTGGCGTCTGTGATCACTATTTTTTTTGTAATAACGATGTGCTCCATTGACTCTGTTCATAACAGTTCAGTAATGTGCTCTATTATTGTTCTATTCTATTGAAAACTAACCATTGGAAATTGTTTGGTTTAAAAATTAATTACCAGTGTTCGTATGGCATTTATAAACCAATTGATTAATTACTGGTAAACGATCAAACAGGGTTTTATGGCATTATTTACACAAATTTATTAAAGGTCAGATATCAACAGATATACCATTCACTAAAAATCATCGAAAAAGTACTTTTTAAAAGCATACAAATAAAGTTTTTACCTATTACAGAAGAATTTATTCAGAAAATTCATTTTTAATTGCGCCTCGCATACCACTTTTCCGAAGTCTAGATATTCAGAATAACAATATTGTTTGTTTGGCAACTGTGACGTCACGAACGCGGAATTCCCCGAACCTTTCCCGAAGCGCACGGGCGGAATGTTTCGAATAGCAGACGACGCAATGAAATGAAGACAAAACTGATTTTTGCCAAATTTGATAAGATGTAGATGGTGGAATTATATAGAATACTGTCAGTATGTTTTTCTATGTAAATTAAACTGTAAATACAAAAAGTTATTGAAGTCTTGATTTCTGACCTTTAAAGGTCAGATATCAAGACTTCAATAACTTTTTGTATTTACAGTTTAATGTACATAAAAAAAACATACTGACAGTATTCTATATAATTCCACCATCTACATCTTATCAAATTTGGCAAAAAACAGTTTTGTCTTCATTTCACTGCGTCGTCTGCTATTCGAAACATTCCGCCCGTGCGCTTCGGGAAAGGTTCGGGGAATTCCGCGTTCGTGACGTCACAGTTGCCAAACAAACAATATTGTTATTCTGAATAACTAGACCTCGGAAAAGTGGTATGCGAGGCGCAATTAAAGTGAATTTTCTGAATAAATTCTTCTGTAATAGGTAAAAACTTTATTTGTATGCTTTTAAAAAGTACTTTTTCGAGCAATATGATGATTTTTAGCGAATGGTATATCTGTTGATATCTGACCTTTAAGGTTCTTTGTAATATATATATATATATATATGTGCAATAAAATATATTGAAATTAATTTGTTGGTTATTCTTCATCTTCATCACAATCAGAAATAAATAGGACTAGAGGAATACTAGTATCATGATCATGAATCGCAATGCCGCGTCTTCGACCCATCCCAAAGGCATCGTAAGATCAGTTGCACATTTTCGGGATCACCCCTCTTTCATCGAAGCTACCACTACATCTAGTGGCAGCTTCAGAAACCAAATTGTGATGAATCCTGAAAAGCAAGATATCACCAAGAAACCTGCTAATATCGGAAAACATATATTTTTTTTTTTATAAATCACATAAGCATTGATGAGACAGAAAATTTAGAAAGCCTCAGCTTTGAAATTACTTTGATCACCACGTCAACGGCCGGCCGTAACAACAACCACCGTGAGCTGTGCCTGTGGCCACCCATGGATGGGTCGGATCTACACTGCCGCGCACGCCATATGACTGCGGGTCATACAGCGGTGCGGGTCTTGTGTGGATTTGCACTAAGGTGTAAGGGGGTGCGGGTCATATAACGGTGCGGGCTATAGTCCGAAAAATACGGTATACGAGAAGGGACCTATGCTTGTGGTGACCTGTCTTTGTATCTTTCAGCATCAAGTTTTTTTTTTAAATCTTGAATAGTGTTTGCAAACACTGTTTCTTTGTCTAATTTGTTCCAAGTATCTATCACTCTATGTGGGAAGCTATTTTTTTCAGATCTCTTCTGTAAATATCTTTTTTGAGTTTCTTTTCATGTCCTCTTGTTTTTCCATTGTCCCATTTCAATAAATCGTTCTTATCTAAGATTTCCATTCCTTTCATAATTCTATAGATACTTAATAGGTCTCCTCTTTCCCTTCTTTGTTCCAGAGTTGGTAATTTTAATTTGGACAGTCTTAGTTCATGTCATTTTGGAAAGAGTTGGTGCCAGTTTTGTTGTTGCTCTTTGTGACTGCTTCTGACCCAGGGCAGTGGACAAGATGCAGGGATGACCCGTCATCCAGGAGGTGCCAAGATAAGAGTGAGGGAAGAGGGTGGAGGGGAGTGAAGTGTGATAGGGTGGGAGTGGTTTTTATGCCTTTGTTTTATGAATACCCCCCTTATAAGGGGGAAAAAGGCCTTTGTTATATATATGTATTATTCATCTGTCCATTTATTATTATTTACCATTTACCTGTTTATTATTCAACTTTACCTATTCATATATATACATATATATATATTTCTATATGTTTTATCAATATTATCATTTTTTGCATCCGACATAGTTATGGACCAAAAGGTCTACTGTTGGCATGCTCCTCCTTTGTAATCTTTTGAAAAAGATTACATACAGCCCAGTGATCCAACACATAAATGCTGGCATTGTCTGCTTGGAGAGGGATACTTGTATCTTGAAGGAATACCTTTGGAATAGAGGACAGGAGACCACTGAATGCAGTATGACTGACCCACACAGGGAGTAGCTGCTGATCAATAGCTATGCACATGATCCTGGCTCACCCACCTCTACAAAAGCATGGAATTATGAGAATTTATAAAAAAAAAAAAAAAAAAAAGTCAATACTGTTTAAGTGAAATTAGCCTTGTCATAGAATATGAAGACCAATAGATAATATGATATTGGAAAGGGGTAACCATAATATACATTAACTCTAATATACAGACAATATGGTGGACAACAACATGCCAATGTCACAAACTAGCCTTTGTATTTGAGTTCATGTATCAAATCTTGGCTGTGATTTGAACAGTTCCTTCAATCCAATGGCCAGGGTGATATTTTGCCTTCTTAGGTTTTTCTATCCTCGTTTGGACAATATAAGTGGTTATGTGCAAAACTTATTTTATTTACATGATATATAAGATTTCAACTTACAATGAAGTTGGATATGAACAGAGAGCAAGCGTGGGAGTCAGAGGGTCCTATGCCCATGTCTCTTAATTTATAATACGACTGTGCAACATCAGTGCCAGGGACAGGTGCTGATGTGTGCCTATATAAGCCTATTCTATCGCTATTTGCCTAGCTCCACACAATCCTTCTACTTCTTTGTGTGAAGTAGCCTTACAAAGTTTCAATCATTACCTATCTAAACAAATGGGAAAATGCCCTCCGACCTCTAAGGGAGAAGGTCTCAATTTTGTACTCCTCTGCCACTGGTTTGCAAGGCTCCTGCAACTAGTTATGCTCACATGAGAATAAGCCTATTTCAAGTTTTATCTTATTATCTAATTTAAGGTATCCTACTACTTTGTTGGACCTAATATAATCAATTTACTAGGAATAGCTTTTTGGATAGATTTAAATGAGTGCATAGAGGGATTAGGGAGAAATGTCAATGTAATAGTACTGGGAGACCTTAATGCTTGGGTAGGAAATGAACTAACCGATGGAGTGGTTGGGAAATGTGGAGTTCTAGGAAAGAATCATAGTGGAGAGTTGATTGTGGAAATGTGTCTAGAAAGAGAGTTGATGATAGCAAATACAGTGTCAAGTCAGAGTCAAGCATAAGTACACATGGGAGAGGGTGGTGGAGGGAAGGGTGGTAGATAGAGTGTTAATGGACTATGTAGAGGTAGATAGGAGTATAATAGGAAGAGTTAAGGCTGTACATGTGCTACGGGGAGAGGGTGGGGGAATATCAGATCATTTTTTGGTGGAAGGTAAGTTGAGAGTGGAGGTTAGATGGAGAAAGAGGAAAAGGACAAAAGGTAGGCATAGTGCTTAGAGTGAACTCTTTAAACAAAAAGGAAAAGGAGTACAAGAAGAAGCTGAAGGAGTGAGAGGGAGTGAAGGATAGAGTAGAGCTAGGAGTGGAGGAGGAATGGGGATGATTCAAGGAGGGAGTCACAAAGTGTGCAAAGATGGTGTGTGGAACAAGAGGGATGGGAGGAAATAGAAGGAAGGGTAGTGAATGGTGGTATGAGGAAACAAAGAAGGTTGTAGAAGAGAAGAAGCGAGCTTTCACAGATTGGTTACAAAATAGGACAAGGGAGTCATATGAGAGGTACAAAGAAAAGAGAAGTAAAGCAAAAGGTAAAGGAGGCAAAGTGGAATGCAGATGTGAAATGGGGTAAGAGTATGACAGAAAATTTTGAAAGTAATAAAAAGATGTTTTGGAAAGAACTTAGGAGAGGAAGAGGAGGCGAATCAAGAAAAGGAGAAAAGGTAAAAGGTGCAGATGGAGAGATGATAATGGAGAAGGCAGTAAGGGGAAGATGGGCAGAATATTTTAGGGAGTTGCTAAATGTGAAGGAGGATAGGAAGGGAAAGATAGCTACAGTGGGAAATGCTAAGAAAATGACCGTGATGAGTGAGGAAAATGGAGGAGAAATAAGGAAGGATGAAGTGAAGGCAGTTGTTAAGATGATGAAAACAGGTAAGGCACCTGGTCTGGATGGATGCCATGCAGAATGTCTAAAAAAAAAAAAAGGAGGTACAGTGATGGTGGACTGGTTGGTGAGGTTATTTAATGTTTGCTGGAGAGAGGGTAGAGTGCCGGAGGACTGGAGGAGTGCCTGTATAGTTCCACTTTACAAGGGATTAGCTTGTTAAGTGTAGTTGGGAAGGCTTATGGGAGGATCTTGATTGAGAGGATTTGGAGAGGAACAGAGGAAGTAATTGGTGAGGAACAGTGTGGATTTATGATGGGTAGAGGTTGTGTAGATCAGATTTTTGTGGTAAGACAGATATGTGAGAAAGCTATAGGAAAGGGGAAGGATGTTTTTTGGGCTTTTATGGATCTGGAAAAGGCTTATGATAGGGTAGACAGGAAGGCACTGTGGGAGGTTTTGCGGATATACGGGAGAGGAGGAAAGCTTTTAGGAGCTGTAAATTGTTTTTACGAGAGTAGTAGAGCATGTGTCAGGATTAGAAATGGAGAGAGTGAGTGGTTTCAGGTAAAGGTGGGACTTCATCAGGGATGCGTTATGTCACCCTGGCTGTTCAACTTGTACATGGATGGGGTGGTGCAGGAGGTAAATGCAAGGGTGGTGGGTCAGGGATTGGAGATGGTTAAAAATGGAGAAAAGTGGGAGGTGAGCCAGCTGTTGTTTGCGGACGACTCTGCATTTGTGGCTGGATCGGAGAAGGGATTGAGAAAGTTGGTGAGAGTGTGTGATAGAAGAAAGCTGAAGATAAATGTGGGTAAAAGTAAGGTGATGAGATGTACAAGGGGTAAAAGTGGCAGCAGACTGGAAGTGAGCATTAAGGAGAGAGACTGGAGGAAGTGGATAGTTTTAGATACTTGGGTGCAAATGTGGCAGGAAAAGGTGGAGTGGAGGTGGAGGTAGAATGTAGATTGAGAGAAGTGAGCAAATGCCTTGGTGGATTAAAAGGTGTAATAAGGAATGGATGCTAAGAGGAGACTGTATGAAAGAGTGATTGTGCCAACAGCACTGTATGGGGCAGAAACATGGAACATAAGAGAGGAAGAGAGGAGAATTTTGAATGTGTTTGAGATGAGGTGTCTGAGAAGTATGATGGGGGTTACTAGGCTGGATAGAGTGAGAAATGAGGAGGTGAGGAGGAGAACAGGGGTGAAAAAGGAGTTGGGAGATAGGGCTGATGAAAGATTATTAGGATGGTTTGGACACATGGAAAGAATGAGTGAATAAAGACTAGTAAAAGAGGTATGGAAAGCAGATGTGGAGGGAGTGAACATGAGGGGACCTCCAAGGATGAGGTGGATGGATGGGGTGAAAGGGGCTTTGGGGAAGAGGGGAATGTCTGTTGAGGAAGGACAGGAGAGGACAGAATACAGGGGTGAATGGAGAATGGTTCTATGTGGATGATGTTGTGATGCATGAGGTGGAATGGGTGGGGGGATGGGGGGTGAGGTAGTATGTGTGAGAAAAATTTGTCGCAGCATGAAGGGATTTCTCCCCGTCTTCTCCTTTTATGCATGGGGGGACAGAGAGGGGGAGGGGGTCGCCAATTTAATGAAGCGGCCTTGCTGTGGATGTGCTGTGTCTTACGACACTGCTTCTGACCCAGGGCAGTGGACAAGGTGCAGGGATGACCCATCATCCAGGAGGTGCTAAGATGGGAGGGAGGATGGAGGGGAGTGGAGTGTATTCAGGGATGGAATGGGTGGAAACAAGTTTATGCCTTTTTCTTTTTGACTACCTCCCTTGTAAGGGGAAAAAAAGCCTTGGTATATGTATGCATGTACTAAGAATAGTAAGCACTCTGGCTCTTGCTAGGGTATGGTTTATGATGCCATACCCACATCCTTTTGTGTCAGTGATGCATCATGGACCATGACACCAACTAATGGAATCCCACATGGACTCGGAACACAATACTCATCTGACAACATCCATGTGCACAGTAAGAGTATACACTGAGGATAATAGTCTGGGACAATGTTAACCTCTTCAGTACGGGCCAAAATCTCGCGGGCAGCATTACATGCCAGACGTACGATGTGTCGTAACAATACTCGCATCATAAAATATAGTCACCGCTTATATCGATCGTTCTCTCTTTCACCCGTGAATTTTGATAACCATAGAAAATGTGATGAAGACAGTTTAGGGAGTATGTCATTACGCAGGGGCAAGTACAATAAATATAATCAAGATGCCGATATGGCAGCCTCGCGTATCCACATGCTCCTCATGCCGCCTATGTATGCGGCACCGTATGGAAGGGGTTAAGGTAGCTAGTGGCAAGGAAACGAGCTCTAAGTCGGAGGCAAAATGGCTCAAGTCAATGTCCAACAGAATAATACTAAGCAGTCCACAATTTCACCTTTTGCACTTCTACAATAGTCACTTATTTGCAGTTGCATACACTGCAGTGTATATATGAACCTAGCTCCCTTACAAGGGAGGTTGCCAAAATTCAGACATAAAATCCACTCCCACCTATTCCATCTCCACATACTCCACTCCCATTCACCCACCTCCCTTCCTCTTATCTTGGCTCCTCATAGATGACAGGTCATCCCTGCATCTCGCCCACTGCCCTGGATCAGAAGCAGTGTCACAAGGCACAGCACATTCACAGCAAGGCCACTTTGGGCTGCGTTAGAATATTTTTCACACATACTCCCTCACCCCCATCCCCCCACCTATTCCATCTCATGCACCACAGCATCATTCATACACAATCATTCTCCATTCACACAATCATTCTCCATTCTCCATTCACTGTCTTCTCCCGTCCTTCCTCAACAGACATTCTTCTCTTTCCCAATCCCCCTTTTACCCCATCCGTCCATCTCATCCTTGGTCACCCCTCATGTTCACTCCTTATACCTCTGCTTTCCACCTCTTTTACTAATCTTTCTTCACTCATTCTTTCTATGTGTCCAAACCATCCCAATACTCTTTCATCAACCCTATCTCCCAACTCCCTTTCCACCCCCGTTCTCCTCCTTGCCTCCTCGTTTCTCACTCTAGCCAGCCTAATAACCCCTATCATACTTCTCAGGCACCTCATCTCAAACACGATCTTGATGGAAATCTACAATGGAGTGAATAAATACATACCAAGAGGTGTACATTAAGTGCTGGTTCAACAGAAGATGTAGTGAGGCAAAAGATAGAAGTGATAAAGCTTGGGAAAGATGGAGAAAAAAAAAAAATGGAAATTGGCAAATATATATCAACCATAGAAATAGATATGTAAAAGTTCAGAGAGGAAAAAAGAAACTACGAAAAAGACAGGAAATGGTGAAACTACACCAAGGAAATACAAAACACACATGGTTTAACATCACAAACTCCTCCCATAGGAAGGCTAGGAAGGTGCCCCTTACAGAGGACTTTGTAGCGTGGAATTTAATGAACCATGCCTTTGCCTGTGGCAGGACTCGAACCGCCAAGATCTAGAAATGGCTGAAGTCATGAACAATCACTTCAAGTCAGTTTTCACTAGAGAAAAAGTACAGCATTGGACGAAGGAAGTGAAGTGCGATTTCCCCATGAAGGAAATAAAAATAACAAAGAAATAATGGATCAATTAATGAACCTTGGTGTTAGGAAATCACATGGCCCAGACAGAATTGCAAATTGGATACTAAAAGAATGTAAAGAACTAATGGACAAAATATACAACATAACAAGTTGTTCACTCAAAGAAGGAAAACTACCAAAAGACTGGAAAAATGCCAACATTGTACCAATATATAAAGGAGGAAACAAAGAAGAACCAACAAATTACAGACCAGTCTCTCTGTGAAAAAATGATCAACAATAGATGGATAAAACACCTTGAGAAAATTTGGATACAGACAGGGAAGATCATTTGCTACAAATTTAATCTGTTTTTACTCAAGACTAATAGATGTAATACAAGAAAGTGATGTATGGGCTGATTGTGCTTTTCTAGACTTAAAAAAAGGATACAAGGTAACCTACTAAACTGGATGGAGGATTTCCTGCATGGTAGAAAAATGAGAGTAGTGCTCAGAGAAAAGTGTTCAGGTTGGGAGGTGATTAGTGGAGTTCCACAGGGATCAGTATTGGCTCCAATAATATTTGCTATTTATGTGAATGACATGGATGAAAATGTGGAATGTTACACAAGCTTCTCTGCAGATGATGCTAAATTGTTGAGGAAAGTGAAAACCGAAACAGATTGTGAATCCCTACAGAGACCTAAACAAGGTTTGGAAATAGAGTCAGAAGTGGGAATAGACTTCACCATTAAGAAATGTAGCATAATGGAGTTCAGAGAAAGTAAAAAAAGAATATCAGGACAATAAACAATTGGAACAAAGGAAGTGAAGAAAGTGGGATCTGAAAAAGACTTGGGAGTAATTATCTCAAATGACTTGTCCCCTGATAAACAAATAAACAAAATTGTTGGAGAATCCTACATCTATAGGTCAATAAAGGTGGCTTTTACCTATCTAGACGAAGAAATGATGAAAAAAATATTACATACATATACCAAAGGCTTTTCCCCCCTTATAAGGTGCCAAGATAGGAGGGAGGGAGGAGGGTGGAGGGGAGTGCAATGTATGGGAAATGAAATGGGTGAGAGTGATTTCTGTGCCTTTTTCTTTTTGGCTACCCCCTGTGTAAGGGGGAAAAAGCCTTTGGTATATGTATGTATGTATAAGGGAGGTAGCCAAAAAACAAAGGCATAAAAACCACTCCCACCCATTCTATTCCTAACATACTCCACTCCCCTCTATCCTCTTCACTCCCTTTTATCTTAGCACCTCCTGGATGACTGGTGATCCCTGCATCTCATCCACTGCCTTGGGTCAGAAGCAGTGTCGCAAGACAACACATCCACAGAAAGGCCGCTTCATTAAATCGGCAACCCCCTACCCCTCTCCGTCCCCTCATGCTGAAATGGAGATGGGTAGAAATCCCTTCATTCAGGCTGCGTCAATTTATTTCTCACACATACTCCCTCACCCCCTATCCCCCACCCACTCCATTTCATGCATCACAGCATCATCCATACACAACCATTCTCCATTCACCCCTATCTTCTATCTTCTCCCATCCTTCCTCAACAGACATTCCCCTCTTTCCCAATCCCCCTTTTACCCCATCTATCTCATTCTAGGTTGACCCCTCATGTTCACTCCTTCCACCTCTACCTTTCACACCTCCAGTGGCTGCAATTTTTTTTTTTACATTTAGGACTTTGGTACTACACTTAATATTTTTACTTGTTACCCTTATTCTTGATAACCATCTGGATCCTTCTGGGCATTGAATTGGCAAGTTCGGTAAAGTAGGTGGTGTCCACTGTAGCCCACATCTTCTTCAGCTCCTCCTTCAGGACAGGGATGATTGTGGGTTGTGACTTTTCCAGCTTGTTTTCCATTTGGTTCCAGGCATTTTCAATGGGGTTTAGGTCAGGGGAGTTACCTGGCCACTTCAAAACACTAATGTAATGGTCAGAAAGAACTTTTTCACTGCCTTGGACCTGTGAGAGGGAGCACAATCATGCATGAAGTGGTCATACTCATGAATATCCCAGAAAGTGAGCATGTGATCCCTCAAAACCTCAATATAGTTACTTGCTTTCACTGTCACATTTGTGGGGAGAAAGTAGAATACACCCCTGCCCTTTTTTCCACTAAAGGCACCCCACACCATCACACTGTCTGGATGTTTTACTGTCTTGACCGTGTACCACGGGTCATATCTTGACACATCACTTGGTTGACAGACAATCTTGGAGTCTCCCCTAACCAGCCTGAAGATGCTTTCATCAGTGAACATGACATTCTGCCACTGCTGTGGTGTCCAGTCCTTGTATTTCTTGCAGAATGATAATCTTTTCTTCTTCATGGGTTCTGTGAGCAGCGGCTTCTTGGCAGCACGTCGAGCAGGTAACTTTAGGTCTTTTTGGAGCCGATGTTGAATGGTTCTGACAGACGTTTTTCAGTAGTTCCAGATGCTTTTTCTTTAGTCCAATGGCTGTAATGGATGGGTTTGATTGTACTTCTCATTGTAGGACCTTGTCAGTGTATGTAGAAGTCTTCCTTGGTGCCCCAGAGCCCGGCTTTCTTGGTGGAACAGTACTGGGAGGGAGGGCAGCGGCTGCTTTCTTGAGGGTGTTGATGGCTATCCTTGACACCTTAAGATTCCCTGCTTTAACAGAGCAAGGGCCCTGCTCTTCTCTTCCATAATAAGCTTGGTACACCCCATCTTGAACACTGGAGGGCAAGTTAAAGGGCACCAAAGTTCCTGGAGAAGTAAAAAAAAAAGGGGTGCTGAGGAGCAGCATACTGGGCCACCTCCCTCACTGAGCTCAGATGGCTCACTGAAAAAGGGCAGGGGTGGACTCCTAGTAACCCCTATCATATTTCTCAGGCACCATGGAACATACGACCCATTGGGTCAATAAATACCAGATACAGAAGTAATGAAGAACTATCAAGACTGGATTTAACATTTACAACAGAACCTGAAACTGTAGATAAAATTGAATACAAGACACCATTTGGAAATTGACCACATACTAACAGATGCTGAACTATAGGAAGAAATATATATAGAGAGAAAAGAAATGTACACATCAGGATGATTGATGTACAATAAAACAGACTTTGGAAAACTTAAGAAATTCTTTCAAAATGCAAATTGGGAAAAATTCTACATTGAAGAGACAAAAGTGGAAGAGATATGGGTGATCTTGATGGAAATCTATAATGAAGGATTGAATAGCTACATACTAAGACAGGAACAAGAGAGGCAGTATGTTAAATGCTGGTTCAACAGAAGATGCAGTGAAGTGAAAGATTGAAGAGACAAAATAGCAAATATCTATAAACTATAGAAATGAATATGTAAAAGTGTGCAGACAGGAAAAAAGAAACTATGAAAGAGACATCACAGGAAAGGGTTAAGATCAACCCAAACTATTGCATGTTGAGAAAAAAGGATTGTGGTACTCCCTAAGGCAGACGTAGCTCCTCTTGGGGATTGGTGCCACCTGCGTAGAGCCGGTGGCCAGGGCTGGTTGCCACGGTTTGGCCCCCAACTCTTGGGGTTGGTGGGTGGTCCCACGACGTAGACACTGCGGCTCCAGGACCCCATACCATACAACACATAACGGAAGACTGCATTATACACAATCATGCATGCAAACAACACAACATACACTCTATAAAGGATTTGTGGGAAAACCCAGTTTCGGCTGTGGCATTCCTTGGGGAGACGGGACTGCTCGGACAGACAGTCTATGGAACGACAACAACAACCCAAACTATTCTATACATATGTGAATGGTAAACTTAAAAATAAACAGGAAATGGTGAAACTACACCAAGGAAATACAGAACACACATAAGATCTAGAAAAGGCCGAAGTCATGAACAATCACTTCAAGTCAGTTTTCACTAGAGAAAAAGTACAGCATTGGGATGAAGAAAGGGAAGTGCAATCTCCTCCCATGAGGGAAATAATAATAACACAAAAATAAATAATGGATCAATTAACAAATCTTGATAATTAGGAAATTGCACGGCCCGGACGGAATTGCAAACTGGATACTAAAAGAATGTAAAGAAGAACTAATGGACAAAATATACAACATAATAAGTTGCTCACTTAAAGAAGGAAAAGTACCAAAGGACTGGAGAAATGCCACCATTGTACATACATATACCAAAGGCTTTTTCCCCCTCCCAACCATTCCATCCCCTACATACCCCTCTCCCCTCTTCCCTCCCTCTTATCTTGGCACTTCCTGGATGACGGGTCATCCCTGCATCTCACCTACTGCCTTGGCTCAGAAGCAGTGTCGCAAGACACAGCACATCCACAGACGACCCCCCCTCTCCATCCCCTCATGCAAAAAGGGAAAAGATGGGGAGGAATCCCTTTGGACTGCATCAATTTATTTCTCATATATACTTCCTCACCCCCCATCCCCCAACCACTTCCCCTCATGCATCACAGCATCATCCATACACAACCATTCTCCATTCACCCCTATCTTCTGTCCTCTCTCGTCCTTCCTCAAAAGACATTCCCCTCTTTCCCAATGTCCCCATCCATCCATCTCATCCTAGGTCGCCCTCTCATGTTCACTCCTTCCACCTCTGCCTTCCACACCAACATTGTACCAATATATAAAGGAGGAAACAAGGAAGAACCAACTGATTACAGACTGGTCTCCCTAACAAGCACTGTAACCAAAATTTGTGAGAAAATTATCATGAATAGATGGGTAAAACACCTGGAAAAAAAAACAATATAATAAACACGAAACAATTTGGATTCAGACAGGGTAGATCATGTACCACAAATTTAATCTGTTTGTACATATACCAAGGCTTTTTCCCCCTTCCAAGGGAGGTAGCCAAAAAGGGAAAGGCATAACAACACTCCCACCCATTTCATCCCTAAATACACTCCACACCCCTCCCACCCTCCCTCTCATCTGAGCACCTCCTGGATGACGGGTCATCCCTGCACCCTGCCCACCGCCCTGGGTCAGAAGCAGTGTCGCAAGACACAGTACATCCACAGCAAGGCCGCTTCATTTAATCGGCGACCCCCCCTCTCCGTCCCCCTTTGCATATAAGGCGAGGACGGGGAGAAATCCCTTCGGGCTGCGTCAAAATTTACTCACACATACTACCCCACCCCCCACCCCCCACCCCCCCGCCCATTCCTCCTCATGCAGTCACAACATCATCCATATACAACCATTCTCCACTCACCTCTGTCTTCCGTCCTCTCCCTTCCTTCCTCAACAGACATTCCCCTCTTCCCCAAAGCCCCCTTCACCCCATCCATCCACCTCATCCTAGGACGTCCCCTCATGTTCACTCCCTCCACATCTGCCTTCCATACCTCTTTTACTAGTCTTTCTTCACTCATTCTTTCCATGTGTCCAAACCATCCTAATATTCTTTCATCAACCCTATCTCCCAAATCCTTTTTCACCCCTGTTCTCCTCCTCACCTCCTCATTTCTCACTCTATCCAGCCTAGTAACCCCCACCATACTTCTCAGACACCTCATCTCAAACACATTCAAACTCCTTCTCTCTTCTTCTCTTATGTTCCACGTTTCTGCCCCATACAGTGCTGTTGGCACAATCACTCCTTCATACAGTCTCCTCTTCGCATCCATTCCCAAATGTCTATTCCTCATTACACTCTGTTTGAACTCACGACTAATAGATGTAATAAAAGAAAGGGATGGATGGGCTGATTGTGCTTTCCTAGACTTACAAAAAGCCTTTGACAAAGTAACACACAAAAATTATAATAATAAAAAAGGAGAATTTCTTGCATGGTAGAAAAATGAGAGTAGTATTCAAAGAAAAGTATTCAGGTTGGAAGGAGGTGATTAGTGGAGTTCTGCAAGGATCTGTACTGGCTCCAATAATGTTCGCTATGTGAATGACATGGATGATGATGATGTGAAATATTACACGAGCTTCTTTGCAATGCTAAATTGTTGAGGAAACTGAAAATCGTAATGGACTGCAAATCACTAGAGACTTAAGGGGATCGTCCATTAGAAAATCAAACTTTTTTAGTTTGGGGTGAAAGTGACTGAGATTTTTTCCTAGTAATTGTCTTGTCTCAGAGAAGATACCACCGAGTTTTCAAGTCATTTAGGCTTATACTTTTTTTATTGTGATTTTTTGTTTTTTTCCGAGGGGTAATTTTTGAAAATTTTGAAACTGATTCAGAGGATAGACCTTTGACTGGATATTGATTATTTTTTGTCTTTATAATGGGCTAAGATAGATGAAGAAACGGAGGCAGAATTATGATGTTCTGATCAGTCTGTTATGAGGAGGAAAAGAAAAGAAAAAAAAAAAAAAAAAAAAAAAAAAAAAAAAAAAAAAAAAAAATTTGATGGAAAAAAAAAATGTATATATCAAAAAATCCTACTAGTCCCTGACAGGACATAAATCTGCCTCCAAATGTTCTCCCAATTATGCTGAATCCAAAAAGGATTTGCAGTTGAAAATCAGTGAAGGCGTTTTGGATATGAATCGAGTTAAATGCGCAAAAGTCAAGTTTTTCAGGAATGAGCATCATAGTTTTTTTTGTTCATGGTTACTGGTCCCCTTTCATTATTTAGGATGTTATGGTGTTGAAAGGGTATCATAGGCACCACCCTACTCTTTGTTGCCAGCTTTTGATTAATTACAGGTTTATATGATGAATCCAGTTAGTATCCACCAAGGATATTGCTCAGGTTCCAAGCGTGCACTTTTCCTTTTCTTGGCGCGATGCATCTTTGGTGACAGACGATCTTTATCTGCCATCCTAAGCTGTTTTATGGCATCACTGGTTGTTTTAGAGGAAATATTTTCAGATTTTTTTTTTTTTTTTCGTGATTTTCTGATGGACGATTCACTGTACGGTATGCAGTCAGGTCCCTCTTACCATATCGTATGCTATTATCTATCATACAAAAGCATAAATATTGTGCAAAATACACAGCTTCTTTTGTTAGCAAATATATGTAACAACAGAAAACGTAATATGCAGTACGCAGCCCACACGACCCAGCCACAGTAGGATGGGGGGGTACTGTATTATATTTTTTTTAGATAGTAAAATCAAGATACAGCTTCCATACTCAGCCATGAGATAGCTTATGAGCAACACTTTTAGAGGAAATATTTTCAGAATTTCGTTTTCTTTTTCTTTTTTTTCGTGATTTTCTGTTGGACGATCTCCTTAAACAAGTTTTAGAAATGGAGTCAGACATGAAAAGTGGACTTCAACATTAAGAAATGTAGCATAATGGAGTTTGGAAAATATATATATATATATATCAGGACAATATATAATTGGAACTAAGGAGGCAAAGAAAGTGGGATCTGAAAAATATCTGGGAGTAATTATCTCAAACAACTTGTCCTCTGATAAACAAATAAACAAAATTGTTGGAGAATCTATAACTTGCTAAGATCAATAAAAGTGGCATTTACCTATTTGGACAAAGAAATAATTAAAAAAATATTAGTCACATTAATAAGCCCTAGACTGGAGTATGCTGCAATATTATGGCCACCCAGTACCAAAAAGAATATAAAGAAAATTGAAAGAATCCAGAGAGCAACAACAAAAATGGACCCAGTACTTTCAAACTTGTTATATGAAGAGAGACTGGCTAAATTGATGTTACTGACTTTGGAACAAAGAAGAGAGAGGCAATCTAATGACCATCTATAGAATCATGAAAGGTACGGAAATACTTGATGGAGAGGACTTAGTAAATTGGGACAAGAGAAACACAAGAGGACATGGAAAGAAACTCAAAAAGGATAGTTATAGAAGAGATCTGAAGAAAAAAAGTTTTCCACACAGAGTGGTGGATACTTGGAACAAACTGGACAAAACAATAGTGTGTGCAAAATTCATACAGCCAATACACCAGACAGGATAAAAATGAATAAGAAAAAAAGAAGAAAAAAAAGGTGCCAAAACACCCAGGAAACCATTGAATTCACTTGTGCACAATTCAATATCACTAAAATGTCTCACATTGAAATATAATGTTTTCAACTACTGCCACCATTTAATACTATGGTGGGTAAAGAAACAATGTAACAAGTCCACAAAAATATTACTGACATAAAAGTATGGCATGTGTGCTCTTGACCACAGTTGGTACAATACTGACTTCACACAGCATCTGCACACTCAATTGGTAGGAATATAAATCCAATGGCGGGAGCCCCCTAGATGGTTCTTACACAATTACATTTGTACATCTTTATATACTATTACACATACAATGCATTATATATTATAGACATACTACATTTGAAGAAAGACTAGTAAAAGGGGTGTGGAAGGCAGATGTGGAAGGATTGAACATGAGGGGGGGTGACCTAGGATGAGATGGATGGATGGGGTAAAAGGGGCTTGGGGAAGAGGGGAATGTCTGTTGAGGAAGGACGGGAGAGGACAGAAGACAGGGGTGAATGGAGAATGGTTGTATATGGATGATGATATGATCCATGAGGTGGAATGGGTGGGGGATGGGGGGTGAGGGATTATGTGTGAGAAAAATTTGATGCAGCCCAAAGGGATTTCTCCCTGTCTTCTCCTTTTCTGCATGAGTGGACAGAGAGGGGGGGGGGGGGGGGTCACAGATTTAATGAAGCAGCCTTGCTGTGGATGTGTTGTGCCTTGCAACACTTCTTCTGACCCAGGACAGTGGGCAAGATGCAGGGGTGACCTGTCATCCAGGAGGTGCCAAGGTAAGAGGGTGGAAGGGAGTGGTGTGTGATAGGAATGGAATGGGTGGGAGTGGTTTTTATGTCTTTGTTTTTTGGCTACCTCCCTTATAAGGGGAAAAAAAGGCCTTGGTATATGTATGTATATTTGACCACATCACCCCATCCATTCCTCTTATCTTTGTTTGTCCCCTCAAGTTCACTCCCTCCACCTCTGCCTTCCACATTTCTTTTACTAATCTTTCATCACTCATTCCTTCCATATGTCCAAACCATTCCAACAATCTTTCATTAGCCCTATCTGCCATCTCCTTTTCCACTCCCGCTCTCCTCGTTTCCCTCTTAGCAACTTACCTCAAAATTAATTATAGTTTTGATCTTCCTCATCAATGCTAGATGCAGTAATTACTATATGACCATTAAGATTAATTATTTTCTAGAGTTTAGTACTTACACTACAAAGCTGGTGATTCTTGTGTCCCTCAAAAATCATACTGCTACATTCCTTTAAAATTTGTAATATTTCTTTGATTCTTTGGTTTTCAAGTTCCAACTGAATGTTCACCCAATCATGTCTTGCAATCTGCTGCAGAAGTTCGTCTGTTACCTGATAAATGGATCAAGACATTATACAATCTGTTATCAGGTGAGCTCCACCAACTCTGTTGGGTTTCTATGGAGGTGTCCAGCATATTTGGAGGTTCATTACTACCTATGTATATTGGAGGGAACAGAATGGGCACTTGTGACTTGGCAGACCCAATTTCAGGTAGGAGAGGGGAATGTTAGTGGTTGACCTCTTCACTCCGGGGCACATCGCATTATAAAAAATAAAGTCAGTGCTCAATCGTTCGTTCTCTTTCACCCATGAATTTTGATAACCATAGAAAATATGATGAAGCCAGTTTAGAGAGAATGGAGGCTACGTAGGTGCGACTACAATAAATATAATCAAGATGCCAACATCAGCATCATTGCGTACCCACTTGCTCCTCATGCCGCCTACGTAGGCATCACCTTATGGAAGTGGTTAAAAGAAAAAGGGAGGAATGGGTTATTTAAGGAAGCAGTGATGGAGGCCATTCACCAACATCTAACTTTTCTTTGCAAGTTTATCTACTCTTTTTTCACACCAGAGTGGGCACAAGAAAAGTGAGTCTTTCCTGGTGCATAGTTTTTAATAATAGATTGACACAAGTGACCTATACCAACAAGCCCTAACATATACCCCACCCTCCCAACTGCATCAAGGTCCTCCACATGGAGGGTAGGGTTTGGAGAGAAGAGAATAGGAGAATGCATACAAAATGCTAATATTCTCACAAACTGCTGTTTCTGTTTGTAGTATTCCTGCCGGTGAAGTTTGAGTTGATAATTGCCAGCAATGGTGCGGGTACTTTCTAGTTGGGCAACTTCTTCAAGTAGAGTCATGAGTCTCTGTTTCTGGAGTAGGCTTTCTTTATAAACAAGATCTTTCTCCTCGTTAATATTTTCAATCTGCTGTCTGAAAATGAAAATGCCTATCAGTAGTACATTGGAAAAAATTACTACAATATAACAATGTACTCATTACATAAAAGGATCTGTTACTGTGACAAAATTGAGAAATAAAAAAACAAGATGGTCTACTTTGGACTTGATTGTTATTCTTTATACATTAACCACTTCACTCCGGGGCACATTGCACGTCTATCAGCATTAGCTGCCCGACGTGCGATGTTGCATCATAACAATCACATTACAATAAATAAAGTCAGTGCTCAATCGTTCGTTCTCTTTCACCCGTGAATTTTGATAACCATAGAAAATATGATGAAGCCAGTTTAGAGAGAATGGAGATTACGTAGGTACAACTACAATAAATATAATCAAGACGCCGATGTCGGCATCATCGCATACCCACTTGCTCCTCATGACGCCTACGTAGGCGTCACCGTATGGTAGTGGTTAAATATTCTTATTTCTGAAAAAAATTAAGTCAAGGCAAAAACTGAACAAAACTTAATAAACAAGAAAATTAAATGCATCAAAATAACATTCAGGTCCAAAGTACTAAAATAAAACATCTTGTTTTGTTTATTTCTCTTTTCAAAAGCAATATATATATATATATATATATATACATAAATCCTTACATACAAACATATGGGGGAGTCAAAGCACACATCTCCACCCATGTATACCCATTCACTGCCTGTCCTAGCTTAGTGCCTTAAGGCTGAAAGGTCATCCCAGTCCTTTACCATACTACTCAAGTCAAATGTAATACATACATACATACATACATACATATACCAAGGCTTTTTCCCCTTACAAGGGAGGTAGCCAAAAAGGGAAAGGCATAAAATAATTTCCACCCATTCCATCCCTGAATACACTCCACACCCCTCCACCCTCCCTCTTATCTGAGCACCTCCTGGATGACGGGTCATCCCTGCACCTTGTCCACTGCCCTGGGTCAGAAGCAGTGTCGCAAGACACAGCACATCCACAGCAAGGCCGCTTCATTAAATTGGCTACCCCCCCCCCCTCTCCGTCCTCCCATTGCATAAAAGGAGAGGACAGGGAGAAATCCCTTCGGGCTCCGTCAAATTTTGCTCACACATACTACCTCACCCCACATCCCCCACCCATTCCACCTCATGCATCACAAACTCATCCATATACAACCATTCTCCATTCACCCCTGTCTTCTGTCCTTCCTCAACAGACATTCCCCTCTTCCCCAAAGCCCCCTTCACCCCATCATGTTCACTCCCTCCACATCTGCCTTCCATACCTCTTTTACTAGTCTTTCTTCACTCATTCTTTCCATATGTCCAAACCATCCTAATATTCTTTCATCAACCCTATCTCCCAGCTCCTTTTCCACCCCTGTTCTCCTCCTCACCTCCTCATTTCTCACTCTATCTAGCCTAGTAACCCCCATCATACTTCTCAGACACCTCATCTCAAACACATTCAAACTCCTTCTCTCTTCTTCTCTTATGTTCCATGTTTCTGCCCCATACAGTGCAGTTGGCACAATCACTCCTTCATACAGTCTCCTCTTAGCATCCATTCCCAAATGTCTATTCCTCATTACACTCTTTAATCCACCAAGGCATTTACTCGCTTCTCTCAATCTACATTCTACCTCCACCTTCACTCCACCTTTTCCTGCCACAGTTGCACCCAAATATCTAAAACTATCCACTTCCTCCAGTCGCTCTCCCTTAATGCTCACTTCCAGTCTACTGCCACTTTCACCCATTGTACATCTTATCACCTTACTTTTACCCACATTTATCTTTAGCTTTCTTCTATCACACACTCTCCCAAACTCTGCCACCAACTTCCTCAATCCCTCCTCCGATCCTGCCACAAGCGCAGTGTCGTCCGCAAACAACAGCTGGCTCACCTCCCACTTTTCTCCATTTTCTTTAACCATCTCCAATCCCTTGCCTACTACCCTTGCTTTACATCTCAACAGCAGCCTGAACAGCTTGCAGCCAATGAAAATAATTTTCAAATCACAAGCCACAGCAAATGAAGTAATCAGCATCTTAAAAATTAGCAGGGAAAAAAAAATATTTTATTTTTCTTCTTGAACTCACATTATAACTGGAAGAGATGCGAGGAATTTTCCCTGTTGAAGGAGAACCATTTGTTTCTCCAGCTCCTCAATTTTGGTCTTCCTATCTGCCACAGTAATCTCCTCCTCCATTTTTTCTTTCTCTGTTATCAAGATCCTAGAATAAAGGAATGTAAGAAAAAAAAAAAAAAAAAAAAAAAAAAGTCAATTTCTCCTACAGAGTTCATGGAAAATATTCTGGGAGGTACCCTTAGAAATGGGTGTTTGAATATGAGAGGATGTGGAATAAGCAAAGGCAAAAAGATTGGTTGTATGTTCATGGGAAGAAAGATGGCTATGTTAGCATATACAGGGTGTTCGGGATAAATTTGATGCTTTTTCGGAAAGGAAAGAAAAACTTCGTACCTTGGCTAAAAATCTATGTGTTCTCAAAATTCAAAGTGCATCACTTAGAGGATCTTTTGCCAAATACAGCTCACTCAAAGAAGCTGTCCTGAGCCTCCACCACGGCCTCCCAGCGGGACCTGAACCTGCAGCATATGGCCTTCACGGTGCCTGAACACCAGTTTGATCATGGCAATCAGCTTGTCCTTGGTGTTGCAGACAGTATGATTGGTGTCTTTTTCAACTGCACCCCATACATAATAGTCCATGGGGTTGCAATCAGGTGAGTTTGGGGGTCAGATATTGGGATTGGTGAAGTCGTAGAAGTTCTCAGATAGCCACTTCTGGGTTTTCCTGGAGGTGTGACGCAGAGCTGAGTCCTGCTGCCACACGTATGTTCTTCCCGCAGCCACCCTCTCCACCCAACACTTGACAACGGTGGACAGCAACTCAATATAGCCATCTGAAGTGAGTCTGAGTCCCTCTTCAAAAATGTGGGGCAGCCTGACATGGCCTTTGCTGTAAACGCACCCAAAGACCATCACAGTTTGAGGGAACTTGGTTTTCATAAATTGTGGGACTTTGTGCAGACTATAGGCTAGCCACCTGTTGTTCTAGCAACTGGTCCTGGCAGTTCTTCTTGTCTGAGAAGAACCAGAACATCCACAGCTTCACTGGGTGTTTGACCTTGTTGAGGAGTTTCTTGGCTTTCGTAAGGTCTCTTGGTCCTTGGTGGTGATTAGTTGGCCCTTGCATCTCTTGCATGAGGAGTAGCGAAGATCCTCGATCAGTGCTTTCTTCATAGTTGCCACTCCAATGCCCATCTCTCTCACCAAGGTCTGCATTGCCTTGCCTGGATCTTGTCGCACTTTTTTTTTTTTGCAGCTTCTTGACGAATTTCATTGTGCAGACAGTCAGAACACCTGCTATGATCCTTCCTGCTAGCCACTGCTTCCACACCTCCATCACAATTCTCTAGCTCACATCTCACAGCCTTCATGGTATTCAAGGAGCACTGAGCTCCAGCTAAGATTTCCAATTTTTTAATCTGGCACAAATTATCATGATGCAGGTCACTCTCTTCCAGATCCTGCTTCAGGTGCAGTGTCGTCAGCAAACAACAACTGACCCATCTCCCACTTTTCTCAATTTTCTTTAACCATCTCCAATTCCCAACCCATTACCCTTGCATTAATTAAGGGGATCGTCCATTAGAAAATCGAACTTTTTTAGTTTGGGGTGAAAGTGGCTGAGATTATTTTCTAGTAACTGTCTTGTCTCAGAGAAGATACCACCGAGTTTTCAAGTCATTTAGGCTTATACTTTTTTTTATTGATTTTTTTTTTTTTTTTTCGAGGGGTAATTTTTGAAAATTTTGAAATTGAATCAGAGGATAGACCTTTGACTGGATATTGATTATTTTTTGTCTTTATAATGGGCTAAGATAGATGAAGAAACAGAGGCAGAATTATGATGTTCTGATCAGTCTGTTATGAAAAAAAAAAAAAAATCCAAAGTTGATGAAAAAAGAAATGTATATATGAAAAAATCCTACTAGTCCTTGACAGGACATAAATCTGCCTCCAAATGTTCTCCCAATTATGCTGAATCCAAAAAGGATTTGCAGTTAAAAATCAGTGAAGGCGTTTTGGATATGAATCAAGTTAAATGTGCAAAAATCAAGTTTTTCAGGAATGAGCGTCATAGTTTTTTTTTGTTCATGGTTACTGGTCCCCTTTCATCATTTAGGATGTTATGGTGTTGAAAGGGTATCATAGGCACAACCCTACTCTTTGTTGCCAGCTTTTGATTAATTTCAGGTTTATATGATGAATCCAGTTAGTATCCACCAGGGTTATATTGCACTTTTCCTTTTCTTGGCACGATGCATCTTTGGCGACAGACGATCTTTATCTGCCATCCTAAGCTGTTTTATGGCATCACTGGTTGTTGTCCCTCTTATTGATGGCATATATGCAAGTTCATAACCAAAGATGTGGTTCAGAACTGCAACTTGAGCACAGAATTGAACTCTAGCTGATGATGCAAACTTCCTCTTTGAACTCAAAGCCCATATCTTTGCATGGAAGCTTTCATTTTGGTTTTGTGTCCTTCCCTCGAGGCATTTCTCTAAAAGCTCTGTAGAGGTGAGGTCTTGATATATTGCCAGGATGGATTTCCGCTTCTCAATGGGAATCTTCGCCAGGAACGGCTTCTTGACTCTATGAGACTCGGGTTCCTCTTGCCTGGCTAGTGCTCTCTGGAAAAAAACACCACGAGTCTTCTCCCTTAGGACAGTAAGAATGCAATGGCTTCTCATCTGTGCTGACAGAATGCAGGTAGGAGGCCATGATAACTTTACGCATTGTCTGAACGTCAGTATTCACACAATCACGTATTGCCTTCCCATAATACTGTGTCAACTGTCACAGCATCAGTCAACATATTAGCTCATATGCTATTATCTATCATACAAAAGCATAAATATTGTGCAAAATACACAGCTTCTTTTGTTAGCAAATATATGTAACAACAGAAAACGTAATATGCAGTACGCAGCGCACACGACCCAGCCACAGTAGGGTGGGGGGGTACTGTATTATATTTTTTTTAGATAGTAAAAATCAAGATACAGCTTCCATACTCAGCCACGAGATAGCTTATGAGCAACACTTTTAGAGGAAATATTTTCAGAATTTCGTTTTCTTTTTTTTTCGTGACTTTCTGATGGACGATCCCCTTAACCTATCACACCATCCCATCCATGTATAAATTGAAAATCCAAGGCAATTTAACATATCCCTGGTGAAGTCCTATTTTTACCTCAAACCACTCTCTCCATTTCTAATTCTAACACAGGCTCTAACTCTTGTAAAAACTCTTGACTACTCTTTAACATTTTTCCTCCCATCCCATATATCTGCAACACCTCCCACAGTGCCTTCCTATCTACCATCACAAACCTTTTCCAAATCCATAAGGGCCCAAAAAACATTCTTACCTTTTCCTAAAACTCTCTCTTCAAAACGTTGATCATCATAGTAATAACATGCATAAATTCGAGCTCCTGAGAAAATACTTTAAAAACAAAATGTCTTAACAGTGATACAATTACAGAATACCAAGGGTGTGATATATGGGAAGAGGAGTGCTTGTGGGTACCTGAAATGGTTAATTTACATAGTAGTGTGAAATTGAAGTAAAATGGAAGAAAACAATGAAAGGCCACACAAACCCCAAGAGGGCCATCCATTGCATTACAATATAAACATGTACCCAGAGCCATCTACTGGCACAAGGGCGAAGAAAAATGCAAACACAGGCTTCAGATCATCGAGAGGCACGAAAAGATTTCTACTTGATAATGGCAATGAGGGTCATTTCTCTGGATTTAGTGGGTACAAAAAAGGACTTTTTAGTAGAGTTATAGACATTGAGAAGGACATGAGAAATATGAATGAACCATGGAAGCAAAAAACTAATGATCTATGGATCAGATCATCAAGAGACAAAAAGGTTTCTACTTGATAATGGCAATGAGGGTCATTTCTCTGGATTTAGTGGGTACAAAAGAAGACTTTTTAGTAGAGTTATAGACATTGAGAAGGACATGAGAAATATGAATGAACCATGGAAGCAAGAAACTAATGATCTATGGAAGACGAATAAAGACATAAACAAGGAAGTGACTTATAAAAGTAAACATTGAAATAAAAGAAGAGGTAAGTGCACTAAAAAAAGAACTGGCCGAGTTGAAATGTGAAAACAAGAGGTTAAAAATAATGAAAACACAAATAACAAGACCATAAGGAAAGAGGTGGATGAATGGATAAAAGCAATGACCGTAGAAGCAGGAAAAGCATAGATGATTTGCAACAGCTCAGGAATGACTGGAAAAAAGACAAAGAAGATAAGGTGATTTTTAAAGAAACAATTCATCAACAAATGCAGAAGGCTGAAGGTGCTGTTATTAACCACTTCCATACGGTGATGCCTACGTAGGCGGCATGAGGAGCAAGTGGGTACTTGATGCTGACGTCGGCATCTTGATTATATTTCTTGTAGTCGTACCTACGTCACCTCCATTCTCTCTAAACTGGCTTCATCATATTTTCTATGGTCATCAAAATTCACGGGTGAAAGAGAACAAACGATTGAGCACTGACTTTATTTTTTATAATGCGATTATCATGACGCAGCATCGCACGTCGGGCAGCTAATGCTGCCAGACGTGCAATGTGCCCCGGAGTGAAGAGGTAAAGGTAATTAAAGAAAAAGAAAATCTAGTAAGAGATATAGTAGGAAAAAAAAGTGTAGTAACATACGGTCTAAAGGAAAAATAACCCAAATTTGTTCCAAGAGATAAAGAGGACAAAGAATTGGCAAGGAATGTTCAAACAATAGTACAATAACAAGAAATTGAAAAGGAAATAGAGGAAATGCACAGAATGGGTAAATATGCAGAAGGAAAAGGAAAAAATTGACCACTAAAAATCAAATTAAGGTCACAAATGGCAGCAGAAGAAATCTTAGCAAGAACAGAGAAAATTAGCATGAAAATAACACTATAAAAATGTATGGATAAAAAGACACGCATGATGAGGAAAGAGAAAAAATTAAGACATTAAGAAACGAATCTAAAAAAAAAATAATAATAATAAATAAAAAAATAAATAAAAAAAAAGAGATAATGCAGTTCTATTAGAAAGTTAGATATGAGACTGAAAATATGATATATTCAAGAGGGGAAAAATTCAGAGAATGAGATGGAGGGAATAAATAATTAAAATTAGTTAATACTAATGTAGATGGATTAATCTCAGGATTAAATGAACTAAATGATTACCTATCAGAAACAAAACCAGATTAATGGGAACTGTGGAGACAAAATTAAGGGGTCCACTAGTATCAGTGTTGGACATGGATTATAATCACTGGCTTAGAAATAGGGAGAAGAAACAAGGTGGAGTCATGTTTCTGGTTAAGAATTTTTTTTAATGTGATGAAAGTTACATATGGAGAGAACAGGGTAGACATGATCACAATGAGTGTTGAGGATAGACATGAAAAACAGAAAGTTTGCAGAGATTTGTGCCCCCAAAAATGAGGTTTTGGAGAGATTATTCCAAAATTTTAGATGATTTGGGATCTTCATTAAACGAGATGCTGAGGGATGGAAATAATATGGTATTCAAGGAAGATTTTAATTGCAAAGAAATATATTGGGAAGAGATGACAGTGGAAGGTGGAGAGGATTAATTGGGAAATGTATTACTCAACATGACTATAGAACATACAATGACACAATGGGTGAAAGAAAACACTAGTTTTAGAAAAGAACTATCAAAACTAATTTATTATTTTTGTCAGAACCTGAAATTGTAGACGGAATTGAATAGAAGACACCAATTGCAAAGAATGACCACATACTACTTGAGTTAGAACCACAGGAGGAAATACATATAAAGAGAAATGAGAAACACAGAAACTTAGAACATTTTACTTAAAGCAAGCTGGGAAAAATTTTACAAGGAAGAAACACAAGTGGAAGAAAAATGGATTCTGATGAAAATCTATAGTGGATAAATATGTCCCAAAGTAAAAACAGGAAAATGTGTATATTAAGTGCTGGCTTAATAGAAGATGCAGTGAAGCAAAAGACAGAAGAAATAAAGTTTGAAAAAGATGGAAAGAAAAAAAAAAAAAAAAAAAAAAACTAGTAAGTGGAAAATATATTAATCAAAGGAACAATTATGTAAAAATAAGCAGGGAAGATAAAAAGAAACTATGAAAAAGACATAATAGAAAAATGTAAAGCTCAGCCGAAACTATTCTATCCATATGTAAAAGATAAACTAAAAAATAAACAGGAAATAGTGAAATTACACCAAGGGAATACGGAATACACAAAAGATACAGAAATGGCTGAAGTCATGAGCAAACACTTCAAGTCAATTTTCACTAGAGAAAAAATGCAACATCTGGATGGAGAGAAGTGAAATCCCACCCCCGAGGGAAATAATAGTAACATGGAAAGAAATAATGGATCAAATAATGAACCTTGGTGTCAGGAAATCACACGGCTCGGATGGAATAGCAAATTGTATATTAACCACTTCCATACGGTGACGCCTACATAGGCGGCAGGAGGAGCAAGTGGGTACTCGATGATGCCGACATCGGCATCTTGATTATATTTATTGTAATCGTACCTACGTCACCTCCATTCTCTCTAAACTGGCTTCATCATATTTTCTATGGTTATCAAAATACACGGGTGAGAGAGAACGAACGATTGAGCACTGACTTTATTTTTTATGTGATTATTATGACGCAACATCACACGCCGGGCGGCTAATGCTGCCAGACGTGCGATGTGCCCCGGAGTGAAGAGGTTAAAAGAATGTAAAGAAGAACTAACGGACAAAATATATAGCATAATAAATTGCTCACTCAAAGAAGGAAAAATACCAAAAGACTGGAAAAATATTGACAGTGTACCAATTTATAAAGGAGGAAATAATAAAGACCCAACAAATTTCAGACCGGTTTCCTTTACAAACACGGTAGCTAAAATTTGTGAAAAAGTTATAAAAAGTAGATGGATAAAACATTTAGAGAACAATATCCTAAATCTGAGACAGTTCAGATTTAGACAGGGAAGATCATGTAGCACAAATTTGATCTGTATTTACTCAAGACTACTAGACTACCCCATCTGGGGGTATTGGCTGCATGCTATTGTGGAAAGTAGCATGCAGTTGATACTTTAGGGTCTATATGGGGTGCCCCTATGGACCAGATCCACACATCATTTTGTCTGTGATAGAGGAAAAATCTGCTCATAGAGAAATTATGGCACTTTTATACTATGACTGTCCCTCCTTTATGCTGTCCCCCCAATCCCTTGTTACTGTCCTGTACCATTTCTCTGAATATTCATTTCCTTTTTTTGCCTACCCTGTGGTGGGGGAAAAGAATCCTACCACCTAGCTTCCCACTTGAGTCGTAAGAGGACAGGGGATGGGATTAGGAGTCCTACTACCTGTAGCCCCAAAGGAGACGTTCCTAAAAAAGTAACGGCATAAGAGGGTCTAGGAGTTTTCCAACCAGTACCCTAAGATTTGGGTCTTTTAACCCCTTCCATACGGTGCCGCACACGTAGGCGTCATGAGGAGCAAGTGGATTCGCGACGCTGCCATATCGGCGTCTTGATTATATTCATTGTAGTCGCTCCTGTGTTTTTACATTCTCCCAAATGCACCCTGAATCCCATTCTCTGTGGTTTTCAAAATTCGCGGGTGAAAGAGAGAACGATCGATATAAGCGGTGACTATATTTTATGATGCGAGTATTATTACGACACGTCGTACGGCTGGCATTGGCTGCTGCCCGCGAGATTTAAGTCCCGTACTGAAGTGGTTAATGTGTGTGGATGTGGTACAGATGAGAGTAAAAGGGAAGAGATAGGCAGTATGTTTGTGAGAAGAAAGATGAATGTGCTGGCTTTTGAGTGAAACTAAAATGAAAGAGAGGGGCAAGTGAGAGTTTGGGAGTGTAGTTGGGAGGTTCTCGGGAGTGAAGAGGGGACAAGAGAGAGAAGGGGTGGCTATACTAGTATGTAAAAATATAGGTAAGTGTATAATGGAGTGGGAGGTTTCTGCAAGGTTGATGTGGATGAAGGTGAAGCTAGGAAGGGAGATGCGAGTTTTGTAAGTGCGTATGGGCCTGGTAGTGAAAAGAGTGTAGAGGAAAGGGAGGCTTTTTGGGTAGATTTAAACAAGTGCATAGAGGGATTAGGGAAAAATGTCAATGTAGTTGTATTGGAAGACCTTAATGCTAGGGTAGGAAATGACCCAATAGACGGAGTGATTGGGAAGTATGGAGTTCAAGGTAAAAATCGTAAAGTAGAGTTGATGGTGGAGATGTGTCTTGAAAGAGAGTTGATGATAGCAAATACAGTACTTAGGAAGAAAGTGAAGCACAAGTACACATGGGAGAGGGTGGTGGATGGACGGGTGACAGATAGAGCGTTAATGGACTATATAGTGGTGACCAGGAGTATGGTAGGAAGAGTTAAGGATGTACATGTTCTAAGGTGAGAGAGTGGGGGAATATCAGATCATTTTCTGGTGGAAGGTAAATTGAGAATGGACAATAGGTGGAGAAAGAGGAAAAGGGCAGAAGGTAGGGAGGCACTTAGAGTGAACTGCTTAAATGAGAAGGAAAAGGAGTATAAGAAGCTGAGAGAGGAATGGGAGGGAGTGAGGGATAGAGTAGAACTAGGAGTGGAGGAGGAATGGGGATGGTTCAAGGAAGGAGTCATAAGGAGTACAAAGATGGTGTGTGGAACAAGGAGGGCAGGAAGAAATAGAAGGAAGGGTAGTGAGTGATGGGATAAGGAAGCAAAGAAGGGTGTAGAAAAGCAGGCATTCACAGATTGGCTACAAATTAGGATGAGGGAATTGTATGAGAGGTACAAAGTAAAGAGAAGGGAAGTTAAGTATAAGATAAAGGAAGCAAAGCAGAGAGCAGATGTGAAATGGGGTAAGAGTATGACAGAAAATATTGAAAGTAATAAAAAGATGTTTTGGAAAGAAATTAAGAGAGGAAGAGGAGGCAAATCGAGTATAGAAGAAAAGGTAAAGGGTGCAGATGGAGAGATGATAATGGAAGAGAAGGCAGTGAGAGGAAGGTGGGCAGAGTATTTTAGGGAGTTTCTAAATGTGAAGGAGGATAGGATAGGAAGGGAAAGGTAGTTGCTGTGGGAAGTGCTAAGAAAATGATCGTGATGAGTGAGGAAAATGGAGGAGAAATAGGGAAAGATGAAGTGAAAGCAGCTGTTAAGATGAAGAGAGCGGGTAAGGCACCTGGGTTGGATGGATGCCATGCAGAATGTCTGAAGAAAGGAGGTACAGTTATTGTGGACTGGCTGGTGAGGTTATTTAATGATTGTTTAAAAGAGGGTAGAGTGCCGGAGGACTGGAGGAGTGGCTTTATTGTTCTGCTTTACAAGGAAAAGGGGGACAAGTGTGAGTGTAGTAGTTTCAGAGGAATCAGCTTGTAGAGTGTAGTTGGGAAAGCTTATGGAAGGGTCTTGATTGAGAGGATTAGGAGAGGAACAGAGGGAGTAATTGGTGAGGAACAGTGTTTTTAGGACAGGTAGAGGTTGTGTAGATCAGCTTTTTGTGGTGAGACAGATATGTGAGAAAGCTATAGGAAAAGGTAAGGATGTTTTTTGGGCTTTTATGGATTTGGAAAAGGCTTACAGCAGGGTAGACAAGAAGACACAGTGGGAGGTACTGCAGATATATGGGATAGGAGAGCTGTTAAGAGCAGTCAAGAGTTTTTGTGGTAGAGCTTGTGTTAGGATTAGAAATGGAGAGAGTGAATGGTTTGAGGCAAAGGTGGGACTTTGTCAGAAATGTGTTATGTTACCCTGGCTGTTCAATCTTTACATGGATGGGGTGATGTGGAGAGGTAAATGCAAGGGTGGTGGGTCAGGGGTTGGAGATGGTTAAAGAAAATGGAGAAAAGTGGGAAATAAGCCAGTTGTTGTTTGCTGATGACACTGCTTGCAGCAGGATCAGAGGAGGGATTGAGGAAGTTAGTGACAGAGTTTGAGAAGGTGTATGAAAGAAGGAAGCTGAAGATAAACGTGGGCAAAAGTAAGGTGATGAGATGTACAAGGGGAGAGAGTGACAGCAGGCTGGATGTGAGCATTAAGAGAGAAAGACTGCAGGAAGTGGATAGTTTTAGATACTTGGGTGCGAATGTAGCAGGAAAGGGAGGAATGGGGGCGGAGGTAGAATACAGATTGAAAGAAGTGAGTAAATGCCTTGGTGGATTAAAAAGTGTAATGAGAAATAGACATCTGGGAATGGATGCTAAGAGGAGACTGTATGAAGGAGTGATTGTGCCAACAGCACTGTACGGGGCACAAACATGGAACATAAGAGAGGAAGAGAGAAGAAGTTTAAATGTGTTTGAGATGAAATGTCTGAGAAGTATGATAGGGATTGCTAGGCTGGATAGAGTGAGAAATGAGGAGGTGAGGAGAACAGGGATGGAGGGATGGAAAGGGAGTTGGGAGATAGGGTTGATGAAAGAGTATTGGGATGGTTTGGACACTTGGAAAGAATGAGCCATGAAAGATTAGTAAAAGAAGTGTGGAAGGCAGAGGTGGAAGGAGTGAATATCAGGGGGCATCCTAGGATGAGATGGATAGATGGGGTACAAGGGGCATTACAAAAGAGAGGAATGTCTGTTGAGGAAGGACGGGAGTGGACAGAAGATAGGGGTGAATGGGTGAATGGAGAAGGGTTGTGTATGGATGATGCTGGGATGCATGAGGGGGAGTGGGTGGGGAAAGGGGGGTGAGGAAGTATGTATGAGAAATAATTTGACGCAGCCCAAAGGGATTTCTCCTTGTCTTCTCCTTTTCTGCATGAGGGGACGGAGAAGGGGCTCACTAATTTAATGAAGTGGCCTTGCTGTGGATGTGCTGTGTCTTGCGACACTGCTTCTGACCCAGGGTAGTGGACAGGATGCAGGGATGACCCGTCATCTAGGAGGTGCCAAGATGAGAGGGAGGGAGGAGGGGAGTGGAATATGTAGGGGATGAAATGGGTGGGAGTGGTTTCTATGCTTTTTCCTTTTTGGCTACTCCCCGTGTAAGGGGGAAAAAAGCCTTTGGTATATGTATGTACTAGATATGATACAAGAAAGGGACGGATGGGCTGATTGTGCGTTCCTAGATCTACAAAAGGCTTCTGATAAAGTCCCCCAAAAACTATTAAGAAAACTGGAAACCATAGGAATGATAAAAGGTAAACTACTGAAATGGATGGAGGACTTTTTACATGGAAAAGAAATGATGGTATTGGCTCCTATAATGTTTGCTTTCTACGTGAATGACATGGACAAGGATATTTACCTAGTTGTATTTTACGGGACGGGAGCTATGCTCGTTGTGACCCATTTTTGTACCTCTCCACATCCAGATTATTCTTGAACTCGTGTATAGTTCTGGCATTCATTGTTTAGTTTGTTCCAGACATCGATCACTCTGTGTGGGAAACTGTTCTTTTTCAGGTCTCTTCTGTAGCTGTCACTCTTTAGCTTCTTATTGTGTCCTCTTGTTTCTCTCTTGTCCCATTTCAATAGGTCATCTCTATCGAGAACTTCCATCTCTTTCATTATTCTGAAGATAGTCAACAAATCATCTCTTTCCCTTCTCTGTTCCTATGTTGACAGCTGTAATTTCTCCAATCTTTGTTCATATGTCAAATTTGATAGTGTGGGTGCCATCTTAGTTACCGCTCTTTGAATTCTTTCTAATTTCTTTGTATTTTTCTTTATGCTTGGTGCCCGCATTGATATAGCATATTCTAGCTTTGTTCTTATCAATGTAATAATTATTTTCTTAACCATCTCTTCATCCATGTAGTCAAAGGCCACTTTCATTGATCTTAATAAGTTGTAAGTCTCTCCAAATAATTTATTTACATGTTTGTCAGGTGTCAAGTGACCGTCACTTGAGATGATCACTCCTAGGTCCCTCTCTGAATTTACTTTCTTTACTACTTTGTTTCCAATCCTATATTTTCCTGAAACTCTATTTTTGCCTCTTCCAAATTCCATTATGCTACATTTCTTGATGTTGAAAGTTCATCTCGTATTTTTGGCTCCTTTCCCATACTTTATCCAGGTCATCTTGTAGCGATCTGCAATCTTCTTGTTTTCACTCTCTTGAGTAATTTGGCATCGTTGGCAAAAAAAATTCATGTAACAATTTACTCCTTTGTCCATATCATTTATGTATATGGCAAACATTAAAGGAGCCAAAACAGAGCTTTGTGGGATGCCACTTTTTACATCTTCCCATCTCGAACTTTTGTCTCTAGGTATCACTCTCATTTTTCTCCCAGTTAAAAAGTCCTTCACCCATTCCAACAGTTTACCTTGAATTCCTATTTTTTGTGTGGTACCTAGTCAAAAGCTTTTTGCAAATCCAGGAAGGTGCAGTCTGCCCATCCATCTCTTTCTTGTATTATCTCAATTAATCTCGAGTAAAAGCAGATTAGATTTGTGGTACTCTATCTTCCACTTCTAAAACTAAATTGTTTGGGGTTTATTATTTAATTTTCTTCCAAGTGTTTGGTCCATCTGTTCCTGATAACCTTTTCGCATATTTTTGCTACTGTGCTTGTGAGGGACACCAGTCTAAAGTTTGTAGGATCTTCCCTGTTTCCTTCTTTGTGTATTGGTACTATGTTTGCATCTTTCCAATTTTGCGGTGCCTTTCTCTCTTTTAATGAGAAGTCTATTATCTTGTGTAGTTTATCTGTCAGTTCGTCTATACACTCTTTCAATACCCAATTTGCAATTTCATCTGGTCCGTGTGACTTTGTGACATCTAGGCTTTTTATTTGGTCTCTTATTTCCCTCTGTGTTATTTTTATTTCCTTCATCATGGGTGAACTTTCTAGTTGTTCGTCCTCCTGGGGTTGTGAGCTCTCAATTGTAAAAAAAGACCTGAAATGTCTGATCATAACTTCTGCCATCTCTGTATCGTCTATGTACTCTTTATCTCCTTCACGCAATTTTACTATATCATGCTTATCCTTTAGTTTGTTGTTTATATTATTAGAAATTACGTAAAAGGTGACGTCATATTGAACTCGTTTATTGAACTCTAGAAGTTTAATTTCATTAAAGTAATAAATTATGTATATTTAAATTATTGGATAAAATCTGAATAATTAATAATGTTAATGATCAATTGCTACTGATAATTTGTAGTCTATTGAAAAATTTAAACATTTGAAATAAATACCGAAAATTCTGGTCGGTGAAAAGTAAACAATGGTCGCGAAAATTATAGATATTGCGTGTGGCCTGCGACCGGATTCACTCAAATACTTGTTTTCGTGAAGTCAAGACGCTTAGAATTTGTGTCAACTGAAACTACAGAAAATCAATTTCGGAGGAACAATTACTCCCAACTATAAAGAGAAACCTCTCTTTAAAACAAAGCATAAGATTACACAATTGAAAATAACGGATAAACTTAAAAAGGCGAAAGGGACGTAAGTATAACTCGGCCGAGTTAAAAATGGTCTCTCGAAAATCCGCCTTTTCTATAATTTACATCTAAAATATCAAGAAGAAGGTAAGATTGAACTTTCTCTTTTGAATTAGTTTAACTAAAGTAAGAATTATTTGTTTGGATGAGGAAAACAGATCCTTTTCCAATAATATATCTGTAAAAGAGTTTTGGTTGATTCTTACATTTGTCTATGATATCCCTTTCATATTCTCTTTTTTCTTTCCTGCATATGTTTACATATTCATTTCTAAGTTTTTTATATGTTTGCCATTTAGATGTTTTCCTATCTTTTTTCCATTTTTTCCAAGCTTTATCTCTCCTGGCATTAGCCTCACTACATCTTTTGTTAAACCAACGTTTTATATAAATTTCTTTTTGTTTATTTTTTGGTATATATTTGTTAATTCCCTCTTTATAATTTTCTTTAAATATGTTCCATTTGTCTTCCATCTTTGTTTCCTCTTTAGAGAACCTATCCCAATTTGCGTTTTGGAAAAATTTCCTTAGCTTTACAAAGTCCGCCTTGTACATAAATCTTCCTTCTCTAAGTTTATCATTTCTATCTATGTTATTCTGTTCTTTTAATTCAAACTCTATTAGTATATGGTCGCTTTTTCCAATTGGTGTTTTATACTCCATTCTGTTCACAATATCTGGTTCAGAAGTTAATATTAGGTCTAGTTTCGATGGTTCCTCATCATTTCTATATCTAGTATTCTCCTTAACCCACTGTGTTAGGGTGTATTCTATGGTCATATCTAGTAGCATGTTGCTCCAGAGTTCATCTCCCCCTTTAACTGTCATTTCTTCCCAAATTATGTCTTTTGCATTAAAATCGCCCATGATTACTATGTTTCCACCCTCTTTCAGTAACTCGTTTAGCACCTTTATTGTTTCTTCCAATAATTTGGAATGTTCACTATCTGGCCACACATGGGTTTTTGGTGGTACATACACTACTACAAATTTTCTGCTTTTCATCTTTTTGTTGGGAATTTTAATCATAATTACTTCAGTATTTCCCTGACCTTCAATTATCTTTGTCACATTTAAACCTTTTTTGGTCAATACCATGACACCTCCTTGCTTTTCAGTTCTGTTTTTCACCCAGTGGTTATATAGACCATGTCCCACCATGCCTGTTATTGTGGCAAAGTAGCATCCAGTTGATACTTTAGGGTCTATATGCGGCACCCCTACGGACCAGAGCCACACATCATTTTGTCTGTGATAGAGGAAAACTCTGTTCATAGAGAAATGATGACACTTTTATACTACGACTGTCCCTCCGTTATGCTGTCCCCCAACCCCTTGCTGCTGTCCTGTACCATTTCTCTGAGTATTCTTTTTCTGTGGTGGGGGAAAAGAATACTGCCACCATGTATTTCCACTTGGATTGTAAGAGGCGAGAAGAAAGGGACGGGGATTGGGACTAGGCATCCTTCTCCTTGTAGCCCCAAAGGGGACATTCCTAAAAGAAAAAGTAAAGGCATAGGAGGGTCTGGGAGTTTTTGGAACAGAACCCTAAGGTTTGGGTCTTTTAATGTGCGTGGATGTGGTACAGATGAGAGTAAAAGGGAAGAGATAGGTAGTATGTTAGTGAGAAGAAAGATGGATTGTTGGCTTTGAGTGAAACTAAGTTGAAAGGGAAGGGTGAGTGTAAGTTTGGAAGAGTAAGTGGGAGGTTATCAGGAGTGAAGACAGGGCGAGGGAGGGAAGGGGTGGCTATTCTAGTAAGTGAAGAGATAGGTAAACGTGTAGTGGAGTGGAAGGAGGTCTCCTCAAGGATAATGTGGATGAAGGTGAAACTGGGAAAGGAGATGTGGGTCTTTGTAAGTGCATATGGGCCTGGTAGTCAGAAGAGTGTAGCAGGGAGGCCTTTTGGATAGATTTAAATGAGTGCATAGAAGATTTAGGGAGAAATGTCAATGTAATAGTACTGGGAGACCTTAATGCTAGGGTAGGAAATGGTCCAATTGATGGAGTGGTTGGGAAATGTGGAGTTCCAGGAAAGAATCATAGTGGTGAGTTGATGGTGGAAATGTGTCTAGAAAGAGAGTTGATGATAGCAAATACAGTGTTTTGGAAGAAAGCCAAGCATAAGTACACATGAGAGAGGGTGGTGGAGGGAAGGGTGGTAGATAGAGCATTAATGGACTATGTAGTGGTAAATAGGATTATGATAGGAAGAGTTAAGGATGTACATGAGCTAAGGGGAGAGGGTGGGGGAATATCAGATCATTTTTTGGTGGAAGGTAAGTTGAGAGTGGAGGATAGATGGAGAAAGAGGAAAGGGACAAAAGGTAGGGAGGTTCTTAGAGTGAACTCTTTAAATGAAAAGGAAAAGGAGGAGTACAAGAAGCTGAAAGAGGAGTGGGAGGGAGTGAAGGATAGAGTAGAGCTAGGTGTGGAGGAGGAATGGGGATGGTTCAAGGAGGGAGTCACAAAGTGTGCAAGAATGGTGTGTGGAACAAGAAGGACAGGAGGAAATAGAGGGAAGGGTAGTGAATGGTGGGATGAGGAAACAAAGAAGGTTGTAGAAGAGAAGAAGCGAGCTTTCACAGATTGGTTACAAAATAGGACGAGGGAGTCATATGAGAGGTACAAAGAAAAGAAAAGAGAAGTAAAGCAAAAGGTAAAGGAGGCAAAGAGGAGAGCAGATGTGAAATGGGGTACGAGTATGACAGAAAATTTTGAAAGTAATAAAAAGATGTTTTGGAAAGAAATTAAGAGAGGAAGAGGAGGCAAATCAAGTAGAGAAGAAAGGGTAAAAGGTGCAGATGGAGAGATGATAATGGAAGAGAAGGCAGTAAGGGGAAGATGGGCAGAATATTTTAGGGAGTTGCTAAATGTGAAGGAAGATAGGGAGGGAAAAATAGCTGCAGTGGGAAATGCTAAGAAAATGAGTGATGAGTGAGGAAAATGGAGAAATAAGGAAGGATGAAGTGAAGGCAGTTAACATGGTCGGTGAAATGGCAAATGAACTTCAATATCTCTAAGTGTAGCATGTTAAAGATAGGGCTACACAACCCCGAAAATAGATACAACTTAGATAACACGTTTTTAGAAAAATCTGAGTGCGAGAGGGACTTGGGAGTTCTGGTGAGTCCGGACCTTAAAACCAGGAAGCAGTGCATTAGCACCAGAAATAAAGATAACAGAGCATTAGGCTTCATTGCTAGGGCGGTAACGAATAGAAGTGCAGAGGTAATTATTAAACTCTATCTAGCGATAGTTAGACCCATCCTTGACTATGTGGTACAGTTTTGGTCTCCATCCTACAGAATGGACATAAATTCACTAGAATCAGTACAGAGAAGAATGACCAAAATGATACAATGACTCGGAAATTTGCCTTACGAAGAGAGGCTTAGGCACCTAAACTTACACTCTCTGGAAAGGCGCAGAGTGTGGGGTGATCTAATAGAAGTGTTCAAGTGGATCAAAGGCTATAACAAGGGTGATGCAAACAAAGTCATCATAATAAAACAACAGGGCAGGACTCGCAGTAATGGGTATAAACTGGACAAATTTAGATTTAAGAAGGAAATAGGCAAGAATTGGTTTACTAATAGGGTGGTCGATGAATGGAATAAACTTAGTAACATGTAGTAAGCGCTGAAACTATCAGTTGTTTTAAAAAACAATTTGCCAACTTTATGGATGGGGATGACAGGTGGTGATGGATACGGAGCTGCCTAGTGTAGGCCTTATGGTCTTTTGCAGTCTCCTTTATTCTTATGTTCTTATGTATGTTCTTAAGATGATGAAAGCAGGTAAGGCACCTGGTCTGGATGGATGCCATGCAGAATGTCTGAAAAAGGGAGGTACAGTGATGGTGGAGTGGCTGGTGAGGTTGTTTGGTGGAGAGAGGGTAGAGTGCCAGAGGACTGGAGGAGTGCCTGTATAGTTCCACTTTACAAGGGAAAAGGGGACATGTGTGAATGTAGTAGTTTCAGAGGGATTAGCTTAAGTGTAGTTGGGAAGGCTTATGGGAGGATCTTGACTGAGAGGATTAGGAGAGGAACAGGAGTAATTGGTGAGGAACAGTGTGGATTTAGGACAGGTAGAGGTTGTGTAGATCAGATCTTTGTGGTAAGACAGATATGTGAGAAAGCTATAGGAAAGGGGAAGGATGTTTTTTGGGCTTTTATGGATCTGGAAAAGGCTTATGACAGGGTAGACAGAAAGGCACTGTGGGAGGTTATGCAGATATACGGGATAGGAGGAAAGCTTCTGGGAGCTGTCAAGGATTAGAAATGGAGAGAGTGAGTGGTTCGAGGTAAAGGTGGGACTTTGTCAAGGATGCATTATGTCGCCCTGGCTGTTCAACTTATACATGGATGGGGTGGTGCGAGAGGTAAATGCAAGGGTAGTGGGTCAGGGATTTGAGATGGTTAAAGAAAATGGAGAAAAGTGGGAGGTGAGCCAGCTGTTGTTTGCAGATGACACTGCGCTTGTGGCAGGATCGGAGGAGGGATTGAGGAAGTTGGTGGCAGAGTTTGGGAGAGTATGTGATAGAAGAAAGCTAAAGATAAATGTGGGTAAAAGTAAGGTGATGAGATGTACAAGGGGTGAAAGTGGCAATAGACTGGAAGTGAGCATTAAGGGAAAGCGAGTGGAGGAAGTGGATAGTTTTAGATACTGTACTTGGGTGCAAATGTGGCAGGAAAAGATGGAGTGAAGGTTGAGGTAGAATGTAGATTGAGAGAAGCGAGTAAATGCCTTGGTGGATTAACCACTTCACTCCGGGCCAAAATCTCGCGGGCAGCATTAGCTGCCAGACGTACCATGTTGCGTCATAATACTCACATCATAAAAAATAGTCACCGCTTATATTGATCGTTCTCTCTTTCACACGTGAATTTTGATAACCATAGAAAATGTGATGAGGCCAGTTTAGAGAGTATGTCAGTTACGCAGGTACAACTACATTAAATATAATCAAGACGCCGATACGGCAGCCTCGCGTATCCACTTGCTCCTCATGCCGCCTACGTAGCCCAAAAAACATCCTTCCCCTTTCCTATAGCTTTCTCACATATCTGTCTTACCACAAAGATCTGATCTACACAACCTCTACCTGTCCTAAATCCACACTGTTCCTCACCAATTACTCCTTCTGTTCCTCTCCTAATCCTCTCAATCAAGATCCTCCCATAAGCCTCCCGTATGGAAGAGGTTAAAGAGTGTAATGAGGAATAGAAATTTGGGAATGGATGCGAAGAGGAGACTGTATGAAGGAGTGATTGTGCCAACAGCACTGTATGGGGCAGAAACATGGAACATAAGAGAAGAAGAGAGAAGGAGTTTGAATGTGTTTGAGATGAGGTGTCTCAGAAGTATGATGGGGGTTACTAGGCTAGATAGAGTGAGAAATGAGGAGGTGAGGAGGAGAACAGGGGTGGAAAGGGAGCTGGGAGATAGGGTTGATGAAAGAGTATTAGGATGGTTAGGACACATGGAAAGAATGAGTGAAGAAAGACCAGTAAAAGAGGTATGGAAGGCAGATGTGGAGGGAGTGAACATGAGGGGACGTCCTAGGATGAGGTGGATGGATGGGGTGATGGGGGCTTTGGGGAAGAATGGAATGTTTGTTGAGGAAGGACGGGAGAGGACAGAAGACAGGGGTGAATGGAGAATGGTTGTATATGGATGATGATGTGATTGCATGAGGTGGAATGGGCGGGGTGGATGGGGGGTGATGTAGTATGTGTGAGCAAAATTTGACGCAGCCCAAAGGGATTTCTCCCCGTCTTCTCCTTTTATGCAATGGGGGGACGGAGAGGGGGGTCACCGATTTAATGAAGCGCCCTTGCTGTGGATGTGCTGCGTCTTGTGACACTGCTTCTGACCCAAGGCAGTGGACAAGGTGCAGGGATGACCCGTCATCCGGGAGGTGCTAAGATGAGAGGGAGGGTGGAAGGGTGTGGAGTGTATTCAGGGATGGAATGGGTGGGAATGATTTTATGCCTTTTCCTTTTTGGCTACCTCCCTTGTAAGGGGGAAAAAGCTTTGGTATATGTATGTATGAAGAAAAGTGGGAGGTGAGCCAGTTGTTGTTTGCTGACGACACTGCGCTTGTAGCAGGATCAGAGGAGGGATTGAGGAAGTTAGTGTCAGAGTTTGAGAAGGTCTGTGAAAGAAGGAAGCTGAGATAAACGTGGGCAAAAGGTGATGAGATGTACAAGGGGTGAGAGTGACAGCAGGCTGCAATTGAGCATACAGGGTGAAAGACTGGAGGAAGTGGATAGTTTTAGATACTTGGGTGCGAATGTGGCAGGAAAGGGAGAGTGGGGGTGGAGCTAGAATGTATATTGAGAGAAGCAAGTAAATGCTTTGGTGGACTAAAAAGTGTAATGAGAAATAGACATCTGGGAATGGATGCTAAGAGGAGGTTATATGAAGGAGTGATTGTGCCAACAGCACTGTACGGGACAGAAACATGGAACATAAGAGAGGAAGAGAGAAGTTTGAATGTATTTGAGATGAAATGTCTGAGAAGTATGATAGGGGTTACTAGGCTAGATAGAGTGAGAAATGAGGAGGTGAGGAGGAGAACAGGGGTGGAAAGGGAGTTGGGAGATAGGGTTGATGAAAGAGTATTGGGATGGTTTGGACACATGGAAAGAATGAGTGAAGAAAGATTAGTAAAAGAAGTGTGGAAGGCAGAGATGGAAGGAGTGATTATGAGGGGCGTCCTAGGATGAGATGGATGGATGGGGTGAAAGGGGCATTACAAAAGAGAGGAATGTCTGTGGAGGAAGGACGGGAGAGGAAGATAGGGGTGAATGGAGAAGGGTTGTGTATGGATGATGCTGTGGTGCATGAGGGGGTGGGTGGGATATGGGGGGTAAGGAAGTATGTATGAGAAAAAATTTGACACAGCCCGAAGGGATTTCTCCCCGTCTTCTCCTTTTCTGCATGAGGGGACGGAGAGGGGCGGGTCGCCGAATTTATGAAGCAGCCTTGCTGTGGCTGTGCTGTGTCTTGTGACACTGCTTCTGACCCAGGGTAGTGGACAGGATGCAGGGATGACCCTTCATCCAGGAGGTGCCAAGATAAGAGGGGTGGAGGAGGGTGGAGGGGAGTGGAATATATAGGAAATGGAATGGGTGGGAGTGGTTTCTATGCCTTTTTCTTTTTGGCTACCCCCCCGTGTAAGGGAGGAAAAAGCCTTTGGTATATGTATGTATGTATTTGCCTATCCTGTGAATCTTGTCAATTTCTTTAACGAGATTTTGATCTTCATCCTGTATTTCTTTCAGAAATTCTTTGACTAGTTCCTTCTCCTCCTTTTCTTTTTGGTATCTATACATGTCATGCTTTTCGTGTATACCATGGACCACAGTGCACTTGCCTTTGTCATCTGTGTCTCTCAACCAATTTTCCTTCTCTTTAATCACTTTTATAACTTTCTTTTATATTTTCTTCCATCTGCTCTTTTAATATTTTTCTAAATTATATTTCTTGATTTACCTGTTCTTTCTTTCACTGATTCTTTATTTCAATGAGGTTGGTTTCTTTAATTGATTCTGCTACTTTACCAGTCACTACTTGCAACTGTTGTTGTTGTTGTTGTCGTTCCCTAGACTGTCTGTCATTTACCTCCTTTTTTTAGTTTGTCATTTTTATTTTTATCCTCATTTTTCAGTCTTGTTTTCTCTCTTAAGACTTTCTATTTCACTTTTTAGGTCACTCAATTCTTTGATAGTTTGTGGAATGTTACATGAGCTTCTTTGCAGATGATGGAAAATTGTTAGAGTAATGAAACGGACTGTGACTCACTACAGAGATCTGAACAGGGTCTGAAGTCAGAAGTGGGAAGTGGACTTCAACATTAAGAAATGTAGCATAATGGAGTTTGGAAAATGTAAAAAAGGGATATCAGGACAATATAAAATTGGTGAAAAGGAAGTGAAGAAAGTGGGATCAGAAAAAGACCTGGGGGTGATCATCACAAAAGATATGTCCCCTGGACAAACATATAAACAAAACATATAAACAAAATGAAGAAATTGTAAAGAAAAAACTAGTCACACTGATAAGGCCTAAATTGGAGTATGCAGCAACACTATGGTCACCCAGTGCATTCTATCATATGTAAATATAATTTTAGGAAGAGATACTGGACAGAATGTCAATGAAGGCCAAAATATCAAGATAGGATGTAATGACAGTGGAAGACAAAAGATCACGATGGGATGTAATTATAGTGGAGGAAAAAATATCACGGTAGGATATAATGTCACTGGAGGACAAAATATAATTTTAGAAAGGGATGCCGGACATAATGTCACTGAACGACGGGAGGCCGGCGTGAATCACGGTGACGTAGGGGGACAAAATGTACAAAATAGATCGGATGACCGTAATCGACCAGATGTCCGTGATGGGGGAAATGTTAATTTTGATAGGAGAAATGTTAATGAGGCATTGAATGTCAATGAAGGACCAAATAATAATAATATAGAGCAAGGCATAAATAGAAAACAAAATGATAATATAAGACATGATATTGAAACTCAAAATGTGTCAAAAAGAAATAATCACGAGTTTCTTAAAACTATGTACTTTAATGCTCGTAGTATTAGGAACAAATTTCAAGAAATACAGGCGTATGTCAAAAGCGAAAATCTCGATATGATAGGAATAACTGAGACATGGTTAAATGGTACAGAGTTCGAAGCTGAATTTAATATTGCGGGATTTAAACACTTTCATCAGGATAGAAACCACAAGAAAGGTGGGGGTGTTCTATTGTACGTTAAAAACAATGTTCATGCTTGTGTTTTAGAGAAAGTGAAACAGGATGCATATGACAGTTTGTGGGTTGAGTTAACCCAGACAAATGGACAAAAAATTAATATAGGTGTAATATATAGGCCAAAGACATTATCATTAGCAGACGACAAACTGTTATTTCAAGAACTGTCTAGTTTCTGCAACCGGGATTTATTGATAATGGGTGATTTCAATTTTACTGACATTGATTGGATGACCCTTGAACATGGCCATATAGGTAGTCGCTCGATTGATTTTCTTGGTGACAATTACTTAATTCAGCATGTAAAAGAGCCCACAAGATATGGAAACTTACTCGATTTATTGATCACTAGCCGCGAAAGCATGGTAACTGATGTAGAAGTCGGTGAATCTGTTGCAAATAGCGATCACAACTTAGTCAGATTCAAACTCCTAAACAATTTTAGAATAGATACTTGTGCTTCTAAAATACCCGATTTCAGTCTAGCTCAGTTCATAGAACTACGTCAGGAGCTTCAGCTTACAGATTGGGAGGCAAAATTAAACGAAAGGCCTGTAGATCAGATGTGGGAAATATTTCAAAATACGCTCACTAAGATGATTCAAACTTACATTCCTTTTAAGGACAGACGTCCCCCAAATCAGGCTCGCCCAAAGTGGCTCGACAAAGAAACTGAAAAAAGTATTGCTAAAAAGAGACAGGCTTATAAGAAATATAAGTGCTCGGGTGCATCTAATGACTATGAAAGTTATGTATCAATACAGAGAGATTTAAAAAAGACAATAAGAAAAAGAAAACGACAATACGAAATGAACATCGCTGATAAATCCAAAGAGAATCCCAAAGAATTCTATAGTTACATTAGAGATAAAAAGGTTGTTAGGAATCACATTGGTCCACTATTATCTGCTGACGGTCAACTTGAATATTCAAATGAAGGAATGTGTAATATCTTAAACAATTATTTTAGCTCGGTGTTCGTAAACGAAACACCTCCAAGTGAATTCCAAACTGAAACCTGTGAAAAGTCTGGGGTAAACTTACTACGGTAAATATAACAAAAGAAAAAATTAAAAGGTGTATAGACAAACTCAAAGTTAATAAAACACCAGGGCCTGACGGTTGGCATCCAAGAATCTTAAAGGAAATGAAAAATGAGATTGTTGTTCCATTAGAAATTATTTTCAAGAAATCCATCATATCCGGAGATGTCCCAAGAGAATGGAAGCTAGCTAACGTTACTCCCATATTCAAAAAAGGTGACAAAAAGAAACAAAATAACTATAGGCCTATAAGTTTGACTTCAATCGTAGGAAAAATAATGGAAACTATCATCAGAGATGCTATCGAATATCATTTAGAAAGTAACCGTTTGATAAATGATAGCCAGCATGGTTTCAGATGGAAACGTTCTTGCGTGACTAACTTACTCGAATTCTACAACACAGTTATCTCGAATTATGACAAAAGAAACAATATAGATTTAATATATCTAGACTTTGCAAAAGCTTTTGATACCGTCCCACACGAAAGACTACTTACTAAATTAGCTTTGCATGGAATAAGTGGTAGCCTATTAGGTTGGACTAGTAATTGGTTGAAAGGTCGAAAACAGAGAGTTGTTTTAAATGGAAAAACTTCTGGATGGAAAAGTGTTGCAAGTGGAGTTCCTCAGGGTTCCGTTCTTGGGCCACTTCTATTCATAGTATATATAAATGATATAGACCATGGACTAAAATCTACTGTTTCCAAATTTGCTGATGATACAAAACTGTGCGGAGTGGCAAATGATCACTCAAACCAATTAGATATTCAAGAAGATTTAGATAAATTACAGCAATGGTCTGAAAAGTGGCTAATGAAATTTAACACAGGTAAATGCAAGGTAATGCACATAGGTAAAAATAACAGTAAGTACGATTACAAGTTATTTGGAAATTCGTTAACAAAAGTGGATAGTGAAAAAGATCTCGGTGTAATTATCAGTAACGACCTCAAATCATCCAAGCAGTGTATTTCAGCCTCTGAGAAAGCAAATAAGATTCTGGGATTGATTGTGCGATCTTTTGATTTCAAAAGTCCATCACTCATTAACAAGCTATATAAATCGTTAGTTCGTCCACATTTGGAATATGCTGTTTCCGTATGTTCACCGAATCTCATTAAAGACATTGACAGACTGGAAAAAGTACAACGGCGAGCCACAAAACTGATTCCAAATATCAAAAATAAATCATACGAAAATCGACTTAAGCACATGGATCTGTTTTCCCTAAAAAAGCGTATACTCAGAGGTGACTTGATACAGGTCTTTAAGATTTTAAAGGGAATTGACAACATCAAAAGTGACAAAATGTTTACACTGAATGAGAATCAGACAAGAAACAATGGTCTCAAACTATCCGGAAATAGATTCAATTTGGAAGTAGGTAGAAACAACTTTGCCAACCGTGTAGTTAATGAATGGAATAAACTTCCTGCACAGGTAGTGCAATGTAGTTCAGTTCGAAGCTTTAAGAATCATTTAGATAAATACCTAAGTAAGATGCTGTAATGATTATAATTTATGTTATATTATTTGTTTTTGTTTTGTTATAATTTGTCTGTCTGATTTTCATTTATTATTAGTTATATGTCAATTTATTATCATTTACTATTTACCTGTTTGTTTGTTATTCAACTATACCTATGCATTTATTTATGTGTTTTATTTGTTATTTACATTATTATAGTTTTAATTTATTATTAATATGATTTTTTTTTTTTTTTTTCATCCGACCTAGATATGGATCAAAAGGTCTCCTGTCGGCATGCTCCGCCTTTGTAATCCTTTGTAATAAATAAATAAATCAAGTAAAACAGTAAAAGCAATAAGCACTCACAAAAACACATCAAAAGAAGATACACACACAACCAAAAGATAAATTTATGTCTTTTAAAAACTTTAAAACATTCTCCACATGAGCACCCTCCCCTAAAACTTCTTCAAGAGAGATTTATTACAAAGTTTGCCCTGCACTTATTAGAGTATGCATACATACATACATATACCAATGCTTTTTCCCCCTTGCAAGGGAGGTAACCAAAAAGGAAAAGGCATAAAATCATTCCCACCCATTCCATCCCTGAATACACTCCACACCCCTCCATCCTCCCTCTTATCTTAGCACCTCCTGGATGATGGGTCATCCCTGCACCTTGTCCACTGCCCTGGGTCAGAAGCAGTGTTGCAAGACACAGCACATCCACAGCAAGGCTGCTTCATTAAATCAGCGACCCCCCCCTCTCTCCGTCCCCCCATACATAAAAGGAGAAGACGGGGAGAAATCCCTTTGGGCTGCGTCAAATTTTGCTCACACATACTACCTCACCCCCCATCCCCCCGCCCATTCCACCTCATGCATCACAACATCATCTATACACAACCATTCTCCATTCACCCCTGTCTTCTGTCCTCTCCCATCCTTCCTCAACAGACATTCCCCTCTTCCCCAAAGCCCCCTTTACCCCATCCATCCACCTCATCCTAGGACGTCCCCTCATGTTCACTCCCTCCACATCTGCCTTCCATACCTCTTTTACTAGTCTTTCTTCACTCATTCTTTCCATGTGTCCAAACCATCCTAATACTCTTTCATCAACCCTATCTCCCAACCCCCTTTCCACCCCTGTTCTCCTCCACACCTCCTCATTTCTCACTCTATCTAGCCTAGTAACCTCCATCATACTTCTCAGACACTTCATCTCAAACACATTCAAACTCCTTCTCTCTTCTTCTCTTATGTTCCATGTTTCTGCCCCATACAGTGCTGTTGGCACAATCACTCCTTCATACAGTCTTCTCTTAGCATCCATTCCCAAATGTCTATTCCTCATTACACTTTCTCATCCACCAAGGCATTTACTTGCTTCTCTCAATCTACATTCTACCTCTATCTTCACTCCACCTTTTCCTGCCACATTTGCACCCAAGTATCTAAAACTATCCACTTCCTCCAGTCGCTCTCCGTTAATGCTCACTTCTAGTCTACTGTCACTTTCACCCCTTGTACATCTCATTACCTTACTTTTACCCACATTTATCTTCAGCTTTCTTCTATCACATACTCTCCCAAACTCTGTCACTAACTTCCTCAATCTCTCCTCCGATCATGCCACAAGCGCAGTGTCGTCCGCAAACAACAGCTGGCTCACCTACCACTTTTCTACATTTTCTTTAACAATTTCCAATCCCTGACCCACTACCCTTGCATTTACCTCTCGCACTACCCCATCCATGTATAAGTTGAACAGCCAGGGCGACATAACGCATCCTTGACGAAGTCCCACCTTTACCTCGAATCACTCACTCTCTCCATTTCTAATCCTGACACAAGCTCTACTACCCTCATAAAAACTCTTGACAGCTCCGAGAAGCTTTCCTCCTATCCCGTATATCCTCAAAACCTCCCACAGTGCCTTTCTGTCTACCCTGTCATAAGCCTTTTCCAGATTCATAAAAGCCCAAAAAACATCCTTCCCCTTGCCTATAGCTTTCTCACGTATTTCTTACCACAAAAATCTGATCTACACAACCTCTACCCATCCTAAATCCACAGTTCCTCACCAATTACTCACTCTGTTCCTCTCCTAATCCTCTTAATCAAGATCCTCCCATAAACCTTTCCAACTACACTTAACAAGCTAATCCCTCTGAAACTACTACACTCACACTTGTCCCCTTTTCCCTTGTAAAGAGGAACTATACAGGCACTCCTCCAGTCCTCTGGCACTCTACCCTCTCTCCAGCAAACATTAAATAACCTCACCAACCAGTCCACCATCACTGTACCTCCTTTTTTTAGACATTCTGCATGGCATCCATCCAGACCAGGTGCCTTACCTGCTTTCATCATCTTAACAACTGCCTTCACTTCATCCTTCCTTATTTCTCCTCCATTTTCCTCACTCATCACTCTCATTTTATTAGCATTTCCCACTACAGCTATCTTTCCCTCCCTATCCTCCTTCACATTTAGCAACTCCCTAAAATATTCTGCCCATCTTCACCTTACTGACTTCTCTTCCATTATCATCTCTCCATCTGTACCTTTTACCTTTTCTTCTCTATTTGATTCGCCTCCTCTTCCTCTCTTAATTTCTTTCCAAAACATCTTTTTATTACTTTCAAAATTTTCTGTCATACTCTCACCCCATTTCACATCTGCTCTCCTCTTTGCTTCCTTTACCTTTTGCTTTACTTCTCTTTTCTTTGTACCTCTCATATGACTCCCTTGTCCTATTTTGTAACCAATCTGAGAAAGCTCGTTTTGTCTCTTCTACAACCTTCTTCATTTCCTCATCCCACCATTCACTACCCTTCCCTCTATTTCCTCCTGTCCTTCTTGTTCCACATACCATCTTTGCACACTTTGTGACTCACTCCTTGAACCATCCCCATTCCTCCTCCACACCTAGCTCTATTCTATCCTTCACTCCTCCCACTTCCTTTCCCTTTTCATTTAAAGAGTTCACTCTAAGAACCTCCCTACCTTTTGTCCCTTTCCTCTTTCTCCATCTATCCTCCATTCTCAACTTACCTTCCACCAAAAAAATGATCTGATATTCCCCCACCCTCTCCCCTTAGCACATGTACATCCTTAATTCTTCCTATCATAATCCTATTTACCACTACATAGTCCATTAATGCTCTACCACACTTCCATCCACCACCCTCTCCCATGTGTACTTATGCTTGACTTTCTTCCAAAACACTATTTGCTATCACCAACTCTCTAGACACATTTCCACCATCAACTCTCCACTACGATTCTTTCCTGGAACTCCACATATCCCAACCACTCCATCAATTGGATCATTTTCTACCCTAGCATTAAGGTCTCCCAGTACTATTACATTGACATTTCTCCCTAAATCCTCTATGCACTCATTTAAATCTATCCAAAAAAGCCTCCCTTTCTTCTACACTCTTCTCACTGCCAGGCCCATATGCACTTACAAAGACCCACATCTCCTTTCCCAGTTTCACCTTCATCCACATTATCCTTGAAGAGACCTCCTTCCACTCCACTACATGTTTACCTATCTCTTCACTTACTAGTATAGCCACCCCTTCCCTCCCTCGCCCTCTCTTCACTCCTGATAACCTCCCACTTACACTCGCCCTTCCCTTTCAATTTAGTTTCACTCAAAGCCAACACATCCATCTTTCTTCTCACGAACATACTACATATCTCTTCCCTTTTACTCTCATCTGTACCACACCCACGCACATTAAAAGACCCAAACCTTAGGGTGCTGGTCAGAAAACTCCCAGACCCTCTTACGCCTTTAATTTTTTTTGGTGGCAGTATTCTTTTCCCCCACCACAGGGCACTGAATTAAAAAAAAATTATTTGTAAAAACAACTTGGTAAGTGGGGCATTGGGGGGGGGGGCCAGCCTTTCTGCTCCACTTGCCATAAAAAATTTATGGTTAATGTAGGAATGGCCAACTCTTAACCTTGTTAAAACAATACTTGATCTCCTGTCCAAAGAATGAGACTTCCAAGGATTCACTGAGGGGTGAATCTCTTTTAACTTGTAACTACCATCCAGCCTTGTCCATTGTTCCTGCCACTTCTCTACTGCATAACAACGAATTACTTGCTTGAAGTCTGCATGTGGGATTTTAGTGTCTGTTATGTGACTGAGCCTAGTAGCAGCTTTGGCTGCAACATCGGCCTGCTCATTTCCAGTGACACCCACATGGGATGGCACCCAGCGAAAGTTTATTTTTATTTTCTTCTGGTTGTTAATAAAAATCAACCAGTCCTGTATTTCTTGGACTAAATAGTGAAGAGGCAATAATTTACTAGAGGATAGAATGCTCATAGTCTATAAAAATAACAATGCTCATATTAGATGAAACAGAATTAAAAACAAATTTCAGGGCATTCTAGATTGCCAGCAATTCAGCAGTAAAAACCAAGCTAAAAGTAGGCAACTTCCTCTTTAAAACTGTGCTATCAGACACAACAGCACAACCAACACCATCTTGGGATTTTGATCAGTATAAATAAAAACTGAATCAGTATGTACTGATAAGTGTTCTAAAAATTCACTCCTTAGCTCTACAGCAGTTCTATTTTTCTTGTTTTTAAATGGACAAATTACAATGGGAGATCGGTTCCAAGGAGGGAATTTGGGAGGTTTAACCTCAGCAATTGTCACAGGAACAAGCCCTACCTCCTCTGCCCCAACTTCACATCTCACTTCTAAAGGTTTGGCAGAAGGTTTGGCAGAGTACCTTTCTTGGAGCTCTGTCTACCGGCTGTTTTACATATTTGAAGTTTGGATTTTGTTTTGATGATAACACACAAGATATATATCTAAGTCCTACGGTGACGCCTACGTAGGTGTCATGAGGAGCAAGTGGGTACGTGAGGATGCCGACGTCGGCGTCTTGATTATATTTATTGTAGTCGTACCTGCGTGCCCCCATACTCTGTAAACGGGCTTCATCATATTTTCTATGGTTATCAAAATTCACGGGTGAAAGAGAACGAGCGATAGAGCAGTGACTTTATTTTCTATAATGCGAGTATTATGACGCAACATCGCACGTCTGGCAGCTAATGCTGCCAGACGTGCGATGTGGCCCGTAGTGAAGGGGTTAATTCCTCCCTACAAATATAAAGGGGAGGAATTCCTTTGTCCACATAAAAGCTATCCACTGGAGATGTTCTATAAGCTCCCGAACAAATCCGCAAAGCTGTATTTTGGACTACATCAAGCTTCTTTTATAAAGTTTTACATGCCGATCCATAAATTTGACACCCATAATTGATTTTGCTAAGGCATAATACCTGGTAAAGCCTTGTTAGAGTTATACGATCTGCTCCCCAGTTGAAGTGAGACACTACCTTTTGTATATTAAGCTGCTGTTTAACATTGCATATGACCTCATTTATGTGATGAGTGAATGTCAACCTTTTGTCCAAAAACAGACCCTAGTATTTTACATGATCTTCATACGGTAATATAACACCCTCTAAGAATAATGTTGGTATCTTTTCCTTGTGTTTGTCTAGAGAACCTAATGGCTTTTGTTTTTTCAGCAGAGAATCTGAAGCCCCTACAATTAGCCCATGCTGTTACTAAGTTAATAACCTCTAGAATCTTTTGGCCTGTTTCTAATGTTGTCAATCTGCTGCACACAATAGTGAAGTCATCAGCATAAGCTAATCCATGAATTCCAACAGGAACTTGTTCTAACAAACTATTAATGGATATGCTGAAGAGTGTAGGACTCGGAACACTTCCTTGGGGAATCCCTTCCTCTTGAAGATATGCAGAGGAGAAAAAAGAGCCCACTCTGACTTTTAGATAATGATCAGACAAGAAATCCTTTAAACAATTGAACATATTACACCCAATACCCCACTTTACAAGTTGCTTCAGAATGCCTCCCCACCAGGTAATATTGTAGGCTTTTTTTAAATAAAAAAACACAGCAATGCTCGGATTCTGGATTGCAAAGGCATTCTGAATCTCACGAGTGATAAAAAGTAAAGGGATCCAGAGTGCACTTGTTTCTTCTAAATCCAAACTGTTTGTTAGATAGAAGATTTTTAGACTCCAAAAACCAAACTAAATGTATATTAACCATTCTATCATATATTTTACAAATGCAGCCAGTGAGAGCAATAGGTCTGTAGCTTTGTGGGAGATTAGAATCTTTTCCAGCCTTTAAAATTGCTATGATAACTAAAGTCTTCCAAGATTTAGGAGAAGACCCAGAAGACCAAAATTTATTCAACACATTTAAAAGGAATTTCTTTGAAGATATGGATAAATGAGCAACCATGAAATAAAGAATGTTATCCTCTCCAGGAGAGGTTGGGGAGAATAAAGATAAAAGAATTTCTTCAAAGAGGTTGGGGACGAAAAAGATAAAAGGAATTTCTTCGAAAATATAGATAAATGAGCAACCATGGAATAAGGAATGTCATCCTCTCCAGGAGAGGTTGGGGAGAATAAAGATAAAGCATGATCCAATTCATCCTAGGTAAAAAGAAGATTATATGCCTCTGAGTTCGTATTGATAGGAGGATTAATCATGGTCTTGTCTAATTCTTCTGAAGTCAGGTGAATAATGAAGTGCACTTGAAATATCAGCATAGTGTCTTCCAAAAGCCTCTGCTACCTCTCTTGTATTTGATATAAAACAGTCTTTAATCTTGAGAACGGGCAAAGGAGTTGGGGCAAATTTTCCCTGTAATTTTCGGATCCTATTCCATACTAAGGTAGGGGAGAATCATATTTCAACTCACTAATAAATCTAATGAAGGATTCCCTCCTAGCTTTCTTAAAGATTTTCTTCTCCTTTGCTGGAGCTCTTCTGTACGTTATCCTATTGGCTAAACAAGGATATCTCAAATATCTCTTATAGAAAGTTCTTGCAATATTTCTGCTCAAAACACATTCATCATTTCACCAGGGGAACTACTGGGCATCGAGGTTTACCAGCTGTTCTAGGAATGGATGAAAATGCACCAGGAAGTGTGATGCCAACCAGATAATCATATGCATCAAAGTTACTAGAAAAATCACTACTCTTACAATCAATCTCTGTGGATCTCCCAAATAATTCCCAATCAGCCTCTCCTGTCTTCCATTTAGGCAAGCAAGAGGAGGGAATGTTCCTTAAACATTCAATATGGATAGACCAGTGGTTGCTACCATGTAGATCTTCATCTATTGACCAACTGTAATCTAATCTTAACCACTTCACTCTGGGCCAAAATCTCGCGGGCAGCATTAGCTGCCAGACGTACCATGTTGCGTCATAATACTCGCATCATAAAAAATAGTCACCGCTTATATCGATCGTTCTCTCTTTCACCCGTGAATTTTGATAACCATAGAAAATGTGATGAAGCCAGTTTAGAGAGTATGTCAGTTACGCAGGGACAACTACAATAAATATAATCAAGACGCCGATATGGCAGCCTCGCGTATCCACTTGCTCCTCATGCTACCTATGTGGGCGGCACCATATGGATTAGGGAAAAATTAAAAAGTACAAAAAATTAAAAAGAATGAATAACGTCTAAGTACCAGACTTCAGGAAAGCAAACTTTGATAATATAAAAACCTATTTGAAATTGAATACGAAATGTCATGCGGACATTTTGAACATTGTCGGGTCCCGGTGCGTGACTGGGGGTCAGGTCATGATTAGGGGTCGGGTCACGGAGGGTAATATGCATACCTTGGGTCAGGTCATTTGGGGGCGAGGGCTCAACAGTCAGGTCAGCAATTTGGATGAAATGTATAGCAATCTAACTGATCTAATTATTAATGCACAAAACACATTTATCCCCCCAAAGTCAATACGGAAAAATAGTAATACTCCCAAATGGATGACGGACAGATTGAAACATGAGATTGGAATGAAAACAGGACTTTACGTAAAAATAAAAAACGGGGAATCACACCTTAGATCAAGATATAACGAAATGGAAAAGCTGGTTAAAAGGAATACACGTACAGCGAAACATAATTTTGAAATTAAGGTTGCCAGTCAAGCAAAATCCAACCCAAAGGTTTTCCTTCACCTCTATAGAACAAAAAATAAAGAAATAATAGGACCAATTAAAAACGATGAAAATGTCATGATAGAATCGGAGGAAAAAAGAAGTGAGGAGTTAACAATTATTTTCTATCAGTCTTTACTAAGGAGAGGTTAGATAAAGTATCTGACTGCGATCTGATTTTCAGAGGGGATGAAGAAAGCAGTCTACCTAATATCAGCATTAGTAAAGAAGAAATAGTCAAGCAGATTGAAAGACTTAAAGCTATAAAATCTCTGGGTCCAGATGAAATTTTTCCAAGAATGCTTAAGGAGTGTAAATTTGAAATCTACGACTAGTTAACTGAAATATTCAATAAATCGGTAGACACTGGTTTTGTGCCAACTGCTTGGAGGTAGGCAAACGTTGTTTCTGTTTTTAAGAAGCGAGATAGATCGTCTATATGCAACTACAGGCAAATCAGTTTGACATCGGCTATAGGAAAAATGCTTGAATCAATAATAGTAAATAGACTCGGAGAACACATCGAAGGACATAATTTAATTCGTGATTCAAAACATAGTTTCTCCAAGGGTAAGTCATGTGTGACTAACCTTCTATCCTTTTACACTAAAGTATATAAGGCGTCAGATAACAATGATAATTATGATGTTATTTACCTTGACTTTAGCAAAGTGTTCGACAAGGTGCCACTCCAGAGACTACTAAATAAAATCAAAGCCCATGGCATAGGAGGAAAAGTGTTAGAATGGATTAGAGCTTGGATCAGTAACAGAAAACAGCAGGTCACCATAAATGGAATAAAATCTAGGTGGGGCAATGTTACTAGTGGGGTCCCCCAGGGCTCGGTTTTGGGTCCCTTCTTGTTCATTATGTACATAAACAACTTAGATGATGGGATAGTGAAGTTAGTAAGTTTGCGGACGACACTAAAATAGGACGCCTAATTAGGTCAGGAGACGACACAGAGATTCTGCAGGATGATCTTAATCAATTGTTAACATGGTCGGTGAAATGGCAAATGAACTTCAATATCTCTAAATTTAGCATGTTAAACGTAGGGCTACACAACCCCGAAAATAGATACAGCTTAGATAACACATTTTTAGGAAAATCTGAGTGTGAGAGGGACTTGGGAGTTCTGGTGAGTCCGGACCTTAGAATCAGGAAGCAGTGCATTAGCGCCAGAAATAAAGCTTACAGAGCATTAGGTTTCATTGCTAGGATGGTAACAAATAGAAGTGCAGAGGTAATCATTAAACCCTATCTAGCGATAGTTAGACCCATCCTTCACTATGAGGTACAGTTTTGGTCTCCGTCCTACAGAATGGACATCAATTCACTAGAATCAGTACAGAGAAGAATGACCAAAATGATACATGGACTCAGAAATTTGCCTTACAAAGAGAGGCTTAGGCACCTTAACTTACACGCTCTCGAAAGATGCAGAGTGCGGGGTGATCTAATAGAAGTGTTCGCAGTAATGGGTTTAAACTGGACAAATTTAGATTTAAGAAGGAAATAGGCAAGAATTGGTTTACTAATAGGGTGGTCGATGAATGGAATAAACTTAGTAACCATGTAGCAGCGAAAAAATACACAGGAGCGATGAGCGATTTCGCTCGGGAAAGTTCCAATGTCGCTCTCGCAAATCCAATAGCGGGAACGATCCCCCACAAAAAAATCGCTCCCGCGGCAAGATTCAACGTTTTTCATGCATTATCCATCATTTGGCAATCCCTGAATCCCATCACCATTGATGAAAGGATCAGAGCAAACACAGCTTACCCGTGATCAATCATTGCATTATCAATCAATATCATAAACGCAACGCATCAATCAACTTTAATTTGTTGATGTACGTACATATGTGTACGTGGTATAGCTGCTTGAGTTCAATGGCTTACCTAGCCTAGCTTCGTATCAGCTGCATGCGTACGTATACTAGTACATGTTGACTAGACTCTACACGACTATCGTGCTACATAATGTTGCTAGTTGCGAATTACATGGTACCTGTATGCACGGATGTTCATTGGTTGCATGCAGCTAGCTGCCCAATCAACGTGCCGAGTACATGTACAATGCACCATACCCAATACCACATCACTGTATGCATGCGTACACTGTACATATGCAAACTCGCTCCGACATGAGTAATGAGATAGCCTTCCAATAGTTTGAAGGAAATCGAACCTGCAAAAACATGACTCTGGAAGTATCAAAAATGGCTCTAGTGAAATTTAGAAAATAATGAAAAATGGCTCTGGAAAAAAAAAATATTTTTTTCCCTGCCATGTAGTAAGCGCTGAAACTATCAGTTGTTTTAAAAAATTATTAGACAACTTTATGGATGGGGATGACAGGTGGTGATGGATACAGAGCTGCCTAGTGTAGGCCTTATGGTCTCTTGCAGTCTCCTTTATTCTTATGTTCTTATGATGAACAAATAGTTAGGTCTATAGCAGAACTTGAATTGTGAAAGACATCAAACCTAGTTTTGGAACCATCATTCATCAAAATGACATCATTATTATCAATAAATTCTTCAATTATATTTCTCCAGGGCTCACATCTTGATTCACCCCAAAGAGGATGCTTGGCATTAAAATCACCCATTAAAGTAAAAGGCTGAGGAAGCTGGTTGACCAAAGATTGTAGGTCATTTAACTCAAACTGACAGGAGTGGTAATACATCTAGAAGTCGATCTCCCAGTTCAGGCTCCAAATACAAAGAACATAAAGTGATGCATTTAGTGGTAAAAATTTGTTCTGCACAAGCCCACAACACTGAATGTAGGTGGACAGTTCTGTGGTTTTCAGACTTGTTCACAATGTTACCAGTACCTCCATGAGCACAACCCCCAATCTATAAAAATTATGATTAAGTCCAACATTAGGGGGTAAATCGCCAAGCATAGTCTCTTGGAGACAGAGGAGACACATTATGTTCTTAAGAGAATCCGAACCTGCTCTCGATGAGTATTAAAACCTTGAATATTCCACTGAATTAGAGACTATTATACAGTTTTCTTTTTCTTTTTTGGTTTTCCTGGGCTGGGAAGAGAAGGTTGGGAGAGAGAGGATTTACAAGATGGGTTATCTAATTTCTTTGTTTTCAAGGCTGGCATCCTCCTCTCTGACAATGGTCCTACAGATGTTGATATAGAGTCTGAATTACTAGTTCCTTTCTTATATTGCATACCTCCATGAGCACAACCCCCAATCATAGATCTATAAAAATTATGAGTAAGTCCAACATTTAGGGGGTAAATCGCCAAGCATCTCTTGGAGACAAAGAGGAGACACATTATGTTCTTAAGAGAATCCGAACCTGCTCTCAATGAGTATTAAAACCTTAAATATTCCACTGAATTAGAGACTATTATACAATTTCTTTTTCCTTTTTGGTTTTCCTGGCCTGGGAAGAGAAGGTTGGGAGAGAGAGGATTTACAAGATGGGTTCTTATCTAATTTCTTTGTTTTCAAGGCTGGCATCCTCCTCTCTGACAATGGTCCTACAGATGTTGATATATAGTCTGAATTACTAGTTCCTTTCTTATATTGCATATCACGATATGGGGAAGAAGTTGGAGATGAGAGTGGACTGTGAAGTCTTCTACTGCACACAGCTTCAAACTCCATAGCTTTGCTTCTGTGCACCTCAACTGAGTGAGGCACACCAGTCAGCAATCCCTTTGCTGGGGAGCCCCCCCCCCCCCCCAAGTTTGGGAGAGAGACTGTCTGAGGGGAGGCTTTATTGAAAGAACCTGCGAGGTTTCAGCAATGGAGACCTCCAGATGGGGCATAAGGCACTCCCTCAACAGGGTATGGGAGAACCTCTGCAGAGGATTGAGGAGTACTAGAAATTCATAGTTGTGGAGAAGAACAATTAGATCTAGTAGTGACTCTTTCATGTTGAGGCTTGGGTTCAGCATTAACAGAAGAATTCATATTAGCATTTGTTTTTCTATTGGGTTCTAGAGTTGGCTGATCTTCATTGCTTCTGTGCACCTCAACTGAGTGAGGTACACCAGTTAGCAATCCCTCTACTGGGGAGTCCCCCAAGTCTGGAAGAGAGATTGCCTGAGAGGAGGCTTCATTGAAAGAAGTCTGTGAGGTTTCAGCAATAGAAACCTTAGGTGCCCCTCCAGATGGGGCAGGAGACACCCCCTAAACAGGGGGTGAGGAAACCTCCGCAGAGGAGGATTGAGAAGTACTAGAAATTTTAAGTTGAGAAGAAGAAAGACGATTAGATTTAATAGTGACACTGAGGCTTGGGTTCAGTGTTAACAGAAGAATTCATATTGGCATTTTTATTTCTATTGGGTTCTACAGTTGGCTGATCCACTTTACTATTTGTTTTAACGTCATCACTGTATCTTTTAGAACTAGTTGTCTTTTAGCATGACCAACACTAATACAGTGTATGTTCTGCATGGGCTTTTAGTATTACGCAGTTCTTATCCCTGGCATTATGCTCTCTACAATTTATGCAAACATTTGGACAGGAACAATCCCCATGCTCAGGCTGAGCACATATCAAACACAGTTTGTCCCTTGCACATCGGCAGGAAGGATGGCCAAAACCATAGCAGTTAAAGCACTGAAGGGGACAAAGCTTAAACTGCTTCACATAAACAATCTCTTCTTCTATCTCTATTAAAAATTACCCCTTTGGCATAACTAAAGGTGTAGTGGGGTTTAACTTACTTAATGTCTGGTTTCTGGCTCAAATTAAGCACCATGGCAGCTTGCTCATAAGACTTTACATGAATTAAGAAGGAATTTCTTCCAAATCGTGATACCTGTGAGTTAGTCAAAATACCAGAGCCAAGGTGACTCTTCAAGAATCTTCTAAACTCAAACAAGTTAGCACGCTCTTTTGCAAAAGTGATAATAAGCCACTTAGGTGGATTGGAAGGCCTCTGCACACTTTTCTTCATATCTTCTACTGAGTTTTCTGGATAAAAGACATCCAGGATAGATGGCGCTCTGGCAACAAGTTGGGCCGAAGATTCATTTCCTATGGAATTATCATAATCCAAGCAGGCAGCAGCTGCATCCTGATTAGAAAGAAATGAGATCCAGACTAGCCAAGCCTTATAGTTGCCAGTTAATTTAACCATGATCTCTTTAATTGATCCAAACTTACAGAACTCTTCATGTAAGTCAACATAACTCTTATCAAGAGACATATTTTCAAAAGTTCTATGACAATTAGGAGCAATACTTGAGCTATTTATAGGCTTCAGAGTATCTAAAGATGATTTTGTCACTCCAAAATCCATTCTAATTGTAAGTTTCTGGACACAGAGTCATCTGTCAATGAAATCGCAGTATCATTACTTTTTCAAGCTGGAGTCAACAACTGAGAGTTTTACTTTCACCGAGCCAAAATTGTCAGTTAGAATTAGCAATATTATGAGAGGGATTGTGGGGTTTAGGAGGAGGATCAGGTAGTGGTGGAGGTTTAAAACATACAGTCTGAGCAGCTGCCATGATCGTATATATCAATAGGTCCACATCTAGAGATGCAGAAAAAAAGCCCTCTGCTGAATTAATAAATGAAAATAATTGATTTAATAATAGGGTAATAACATAACTTATAAGTATACAAGTTACTTTTGATTAGTTTGTCACTGCACTCAACACCACTCACAGCTTGAAGCTGGTTGTTATTCTACTATCGACCACTACGTGAACGGATTCCTGCAGTTTCTCTCTCTCCTCTGCAACGTATATTAATCGTATTACTTGTCAAATAAGAGTGATAGATGTCATTAATAAGTCAAGAAAAATGTGTCGTCTGCGACACCATTTTGAGTATTTCGCTGTTTGTCACATTTTTAAGGTAGTTACTATTTAGCAAAAAATAAATAAATAAATAAATAAATAAATAAAAAATAACCATGTAAATGAACAGACACGAAAATTATTAAAAAAGAATACTGGGCAAGTTGCTATTTTTGTCCGAAACATTTTTAAAACTGCCAAAACTAAGTGGGGCAACTGTACATTGTAAAACAAATTAAAGACATCAAAACATGAAACCACAGAAAATAAAAGTGCCCTAACACCATAGAAAACCTCAAGTGGGGGGTATACTGATTTATTTGATATTCTAACATAGACAAATTATTGTAATATGGTTATTTTCCTTGCTGAGTTACTTTAAAACAAAATATATATAAAAACGAAAATATCAATTTTTTTTTGGTCAAGGTTTTTTTTTTTTTGCAAAAAATATGTTAAAAAAAAAAAAATCTGAGTTGCATCTCAAGGACTTATGTATGATTGTAGGTTAAAGTTAAGGGATTGCAAGCAAAAAGTCAGGTAGAAAGTAAGCTCTGAGCCTTGATGGGTGGCGGGGAGTACAACAGTTTCCCCCCATTACTATATTAACCCCTTTTCACTGTCCAAGTGGCGGATCTGTGTTTAGGCAACGTCCAGGGTCACTATGGGAAATTGGAGTGTAATCTTTGAAGAGTATGCTAAGATAAAATGTAAATTTTGTAAGGTAGCCAGCCAATAGCCATACTGGCCCATATACAGTATCTACACTTGTTGCAGGCTTGCAGCATCTGACAGTGACTAAAATGGTCAATTACTTGTATATTTTTATACTCTGTCTAATGCCTCTTTGAATAAGATAGATGCACATATGTGGAGGGATGAATAACATACCTGCACCTGTTTTTATATACTAAATATTTAATATCTGAACAACTGTCATAGGGTGAGGGTGGCAAATCGTATGAGCATTCTTGTCCATAGTCAAAAACAAGCCAGGGTCGTCAACAAAAGTCCACTGGGTGGTGGCCGCACCGCAGTCTAGCCAAGTGGACTCTGTCCTTTCGTGGGAGAGAGGATTCAGAAGGGTGGATGTCAGGGGGTCTGGCATGCAGCAGTGTGTTGTCTTTCAGTGTGTTAATGGAGCGGTGAGTGATATGATTATGAATATGTTTCCAGAGGCTGGTATTTGGTGGTTGTGGAGGAAGAGAAGAGAGTATCTGTGTGTGATACAGGTCTTTGGGTGTTGTTTTAACCACTTCACTACGGGACTTAAATCTCGCGGGCAGCAGCCAATGCCAGCCGTACGACGTGTCGTAATAATACTCGCATCATAATATATAGTCACGGCTTATATCGATCGTTCTCTCTTTCACCCGTGAATTTTGAAAACCAGATAATGGGATCAAGAGCAGATTAGAGAGAATGTAAAAACACAGGGGTGACTACAATAAATATAATCAAGACGCCGATATGGCAGCGTCGCAAATCCACTTGATCCTCATGACGCCTACGTGTGCGGCACCGTATGGAAGGGGTTAATGTTTCTTGGTGTGTGTGGGTGTTCTGCTATGTAGTGTAGCGGGTGTGATGTGTTTGTGGTGGCTGCAGCAAGTGTTTGTGTGCCTCTCATATCGAGGTGGTCCTTGACCTTGAGGACTTTTGTTTCATGCACTTCTAAGCTACCAGAAGAGGCTGGATGACCGCATTGTGAATAGCTGCCCAGGATGTAACACTTCACCCCATACCATACAACATATAATGGAAGACTGCATTATACACAATCATGCACGCAAACAACACAACATACACTCTATAAAGGATTTGTGGGAAAACCCAGTTTCGGCTGTGGCATTCCTTGGGGAGACGGGACTGCTCGGACAGACAGTCTAGGGAACAACAACAACAACAACAACAAAAGTCCACTGGCTCAGATTTTGTGTGGCAGCTTAGGGCTGACCTCTCCAGTATGGCTGCACCTGGCTGGCATAGCTCAGCCCATCCTTGCTACATGCAAGCCCTCAACTGTCATAGGGTGAGGGCGGCAAATCCTATGAGCATTCTTGTCCATAGTCAAAAACAAGCCAGGGTCGTCAACAAAAGTCCCCATATCGTGATATGCCTAACCCCAACAACGTCATGGAGAGTGGTGGGAACCCTTGGTTCTGACCAGGGCTGGGGAGTAGGAGTCGGAAGCATTTACGGTGTCACTGGAGTCGGAGTCAGTAAAAATATACCGACTCCAGTTAAATTTACATTTTATAAGGCCTTCGTATAGTCTGTAGAGTTATGCAGTGCACACTCCTTATAAGTAGATTATATACAAAAATAATTTTATAAAATGTAATAAATCTCATCGTCTTATCTTCGTGGTCATTCCACTAAACCCCCAAAACGTCCTTGTGCAACGCTGGCTTTCAAATTTATACATAGACCGATAAACATCCAAAGTATTACTTGAATAAATTAAACACCTCCATTTTTCACCTTTTAACATACAGTCACAGGAGCTGTAATATTCCTGTCAAGTTCCGTATGCATCGTTTCCATCACTCCATCAGTTTGGTAGTTTCTCCCGCTGCTGTGTTGCCAAACAGTAGGATAATTATGATTTCAACTGTAGACTAACGCAATAATACTATCTCTTCACTCCTTTCCCCTTCTTTTTCCCCTCTATACTTTAACATTGAATTATTGAAATAAGGATATTTAAAATTGAAAAAAAAAAAAAAAAAAAAAGTTTCACGTTTCAAACAAGTTCAGCTGTATCTTGTTTTGTACTCTTATCGATAAGATCGGTTCCAGAACCAGAGTAATATCCATCGCAATAATCGCATAGCAGTACCAGTATGTAGTTAAACCAAGAGGTACCAAGGTGTCAGTAATTTCAGTACATTAAGACAAAAGAAGGTATGAAAACATATGAAGTATAAGGATACCCAAAAAGTATGTATGATACATATACCTTTCAGCATCATACATGTTCAGCCATAACACTCGACCTTGTAACGTACTAGTATCAATAAGGTATATTTTCTCTATATTTACCGTTTCCTTTCAAGAAATTTGCCTAAACTTCTTTTATAAAGTATTTTAATTTTCTTTATTTTGTATTTGCAAAACTATGTAAAAAAAATCTTGCATTATATATTTACAAAGGTTATATTTCAACTTTTGTTATAAAAAACAGTATTTTTGTTTTTTAAATGTACTTATCACTTATTTGCAAAGATATATATTATGGCAAATGTCTTACATCATAGAATCTTTTTTTTACTGAATTTTCTTCAATATCCTTTCAAAATGTTTGTCTCTACTTCAGTTATAAAGTATTAATGAAGAGGTCAAACATAGGAAAGCCACACTATAATATATATTCATTCTTTGATATAAACCAGTTATAATGATATAAGTCTACTCAAGATTGGAGCGTATGTGTGTTGTATAGGCTTTATAAAATATGAAGGCCATAATCAGTTAATTACATGAAGAGGAGTCGGAGTCGCCAAAAATAGAGGAGTCGGAGTCGGAGTCGGAGGTTTTGTGTTCCGACTCCCCAGCCCTGGTTCTGACCACCTTCCAATCATCATCACCACCAAAACAAGATGTATCCCAGTTGGCCACAGACACACTTACACCAATTACAAGAGAGCTAACTGGGAAGCTTTTACTGAAGAGACAGAACAACATTTTGAAACACTTAAGAGTACACTAATCACAAACATATCTGGAAACATATTCATAATCATATCACTCACCGCTCCATTAACACACTGAAAGACAACACATTGCTGCATGCCAGACCCCCTGATATCCACCCTTCTGAATCTTCTCTCCCACGAAAGGACAGAGTCCACTTGGCCAGACTGCGGTGCAGCCACCACCGAGCACTTCTAAGCTACCAGAAGAGGCTGGATGACCGCATTGTGAACAGATGGCCAGGATGTAACACTTCACCCCATACCAAACAACACATAATGGAAGACTGCATTATATACAATCATGCACGCAAACAACACAACATACACTCTATAAAGGATTTGTGGGAAAACCCAGTTTCGGCTCTGGCATTCCTTGGGGAGACGGGACTGCTCGGACAGACAGTCTAGGGAATGACAACAACAACAAAAGTCTACTGGCTCAGATTTTGTGTGGCAGCTTAGGGCTGACCTCTCCAATATGGCAGCACCTGGCTGGCACAGCTCAGCCCATCCTTGCTACATGCAAGCACCTCCCCCCCCCCACTACTTCAAAGTATTGGACCCTGGGGGAGACAATCCAGAGAGCAACTACAAAGATGGCTCTTACACGATCAAAAATGTCATATGAAGAAAGACTGTCAAAACTAGTTCTACAGACTTTGGAATAAAGAAGAGAAAGTGGTGACTTGTTGACCATCTTCAGAATTATGAGAGGTGTGGAAATCCTTGATAGAGATAGCTTACTAAACTGGGATAAGAGAAACACAAGAGGACATGGAAGGAAACTCAAAAAGGACAGTTATAGAAGAGGTGTGAAAGGTAAATGCAAGGGTTGTGGGTCAGGGATTGGTGGTTAAAGAAAATGGAGAAAAGAGGGAGATAAGCCCATTGTTGTTTGCTGATGACACTGCTTATAGCAGCATCAGAGGAGGGATTGAGGAAGTTAGTGACAGAGTTTGGGAAGGTGTGTGAAAGAAGGAAGTTGAATGGAATGGAATGGTTCAAGGGTTGTCTGGCATCGCAACAGCAAAGGTCATTGATGACAATGTTGTCTAAAGAAAGTCAATAATAACTATGAATAAAATAAAAGGGTAATTTAAAACATATCTTTTTTAAAGTAATAATTAAAAATAAAACTTATTTACAACTTTTGAAGAAGGCCAGCTTTTTCGATGAATTTAAAAATGCCACTAGCATTATACACAACTTCCTCTCCAAGGATCTTGGCAAGGATGTATCTGCTATCCCCATCAAGAGCCTCGGAGAGGTATCGGTGTCTAAGATCCTCGAGACTGGGGCATTCAACCAGCAAATGTTGCACAGTCAGGGGGACCAAACATTCCTCACAATTTGGCTGATAATTTCCTTCCATCAAATATTTGTGAGTGAGACGAGTATGTCCAATCCTGAGTCTGCATAGTGCTGTTTCCCATCTCCTAGGCATTCTACCATATTCCCAAGGAGATATCACACTTGTAATCTCCTTCATCTTATTAGGATTAACCAAGTTCCAACGTTCCTGCCAGGTACTGCGAGTGAAAGTTTTAATTTCTGGAAAGTAATCGCTGAATAACAGTGGGTATCTCCTTGGAAATAGCTCTGTTGCTGCATGTTTGGCTAATTTATCAGCCTCTTCATTTCCATTCACTCCAACATGTGCAGGGACCCAGCAAAACTTTACTTCGGTACCTCGCCTCTCTATAATATGAATCCACTGTAAGATTTTTAAAATCAGAGGATTCGTAGAGTTATAAGCACAGAGTGCCTCCAACACGCTTTTGGAGTCACAGAAAAAGGTAAAGCTACCAGTATCCAGAGTTGCCACTTTCTCAACAGCAGCTAGAATAGCATACAGCTCAGCTGTAAAGATAGAGGCTGAAACAGAAAGAGCCCCTCTGCATAAAAAGTTGCTACTACAGGTAGTCGTTGACTTACGACCTATGCGACTGATCGACTTTACGACCACGAGATAGTGCAATAATATTTAACATTTAATAGAGTAATAGAATTGCAATGTTATGTTTGGCAGCGCAGAACAATTACTCCACACACTGCGAGACACTAGTGCGATAGTTTTGGCATGCTGCCGACAGCGTCAGCATCCCAGCCAGCTAAATATTCTTTCAATTTTTTGTTTGAAGTAAAATCTTTCCTAATTTTGCATTGCATTTTTTATTTTTGTATTTCTATATGTTTTGCAATTAACCACTTCAATACGGGACTTAAATCTCGCGGGCAGCAGCCAATGCCAGCCGTATGACGTAACGAAATAATATTCGCATCATAAAATATAGTCGCCGCTTATATCGATCGTTCTCTCTTTCACCCGCGAATTTTGAAAACCACAGAGAATGGGATTCAGGGCGCATTTGGGAGAATGTAAAAACACAGGGGCGACTACAATAAATATAATCAAGACGCCGATATGGCAGCGTCGCGAATCCACTTGCTCCTCATGACGCCTACGTGTGCGGCACCGTATGGAAGGGGTTAATAAAATGTAACAATATTTTCTTATGCCTAGGCTAGTTTGTCGATAACAGTATGTTCGGTACAGTACGTAAACGGAAAGAATGTGTTTTGAAATAAAAAAATTCATAATTTTGCCTTGCATTTTGTATTTTTATATGTTTTGCAATTAATAAAATGTAACAGTAAAACTTTTTTATGCCTAGTCTGTTGTCGATAACAATATGTTCGGTACAGCATTTTGTATTTTTATGTTTTGTGATTAATAAAATGTAACAGTAAACTTTGTTTATGCCTAGTCTGTTGTCGATAACAATATTTTCGGTACAGTACGTAAACGCAAAGAATTTTTTTAAAAAAAAAAAAAAAAAAAAAAAAAAATCCGAATTTTGCCTTGCAATGATTTTATTGTAACCAACAAAAAAGTATTTGTAGGTCAAAGATAACAGGACTTTATTCAGTATGCGTAGGCCTAGGCTATGTTTCCTAACGAAAATTATAAAAAAGTTCATGAATATTAAACAACATACATACATATACATATACCAAGGCTTTTTCCCCCTTCCAAGGGAGGTAGCCAAAAAGGGAAAGGCATAAAAACACTCCCACCCATTTCATCCCTAAACAACATAGCTCAAAGATAATAAGATTTTATTCAGTATGCATACGTTTCTTAAAGAAAGTCTGATGGTAAAATAATAAAAAGATTAGAAAATACTCGTACAGTATTAGATATCATAGGTTAAAGATGATAGGATTTTATTCAGTATGCTTATGCCTAGGCTACGTTTCCCAAAGAAAATCAGATAAAATTATAAAAAGGTTAAGAAATACTATACAACATAGTAACAGTTCAAAGATGCTAAGATTATTTCAGTATGCTAAATATAATATACAATATATATATACAGTAACAAAAATATTTAAAGGGTAATATATACTGTATATATATATAAAGACCGACTTGCGTCCAGATCGACTTACGACCTGTCTGTCGGAACTGAACTCGGTCGTAAGTCGACGACTACCTGTATAGACTTCAAACCCAACGCCAGCATCAGATTTGGAGCCATCAGTAAAGATACAAGTAGTATCACTATGCTCTACAACATGGTTCATAAAAATTGTTCAGGCTTCAACCTCTGTCGTGTCTTTCATAAAACCATTGAAATATTTACAAAAACTCACTTCCTGTAGCTTCCAGGGACGAGTTATTGATGGTTTGAAGGGTAATACCTCATCCATATTTCTATCTATGTTTATTAACCCCTTCGATACGATGATGTCTAAGTAGGCGTCATGAGGAGTAATTGGGTACGCGAGGATGCCGATGTCGGCGTCTTGATTATATTTATTGTAGTTGTACCTGCGTGACCCCCATACTCTGTAAACTGGCTTCATCATATTTTCTATGGTTTTCTAAATTCACGGGTGAAAGAGAGAACTAGCAATACAGCGGTGACTTTATTTTTTATAATGCGAGTATTATGATGCAACATCGCACGTCTGGCAGCTGATGCTGCCCGCGAGATTTTGGCCCAGAGTGACGGGGTTAAAATCTGCTTTGCCCGAAAACCATATGGATGAGGAGATTTTGGGTGAGCTTCATAAAAGTTAAAATAGGTTTCCTTAGTTACCATTTTAAAAGTTATAGATTCAGGGAGCCTCTGTAGTCTGTACCAATATCTTAGTAAGAAAGACTGGTGATAAATATCCAGGGGTAATTCGCCCACGTCTACCAAAAGACTTGGATTAGGTGAAGTTTTAAATGCACCAATAGCTAGGCGGATGCTTGCATGGTGTATCAAATCAAGCGTTTTGAGCTGGTTTGGAGAGGCTGAAGAATAGATATCTCAACCATACGAGATTTCTTAAAATATAAGTGCCTTATACAACTTCAGTAATGTTTTTCTATCTGCACCCCAGGAAGTATGAGCCAATACTTTTAGAATGTTCATTGCATTACTGCATTTAATTTTCAGGTATTTCAAATGGGCAGTCCATGTCAATCTTTGGTTGAATATTAAACCCAAGAAACGGGTCTCTTGAACACAAGGGATTTGTTGTCCTTTAATGTAAATATCAGGGTTTGGATGTATTCCTGATTCTACAAAAGTGCACAAGGACAGTTTTGCTCATAGAGAACTTAAAACCATTCATCTCTGCCAATTCAATAACACTGGCCTGCGTTTAATTTTTTTTTTTCAAAGGTCGAAGGTTTTTCAAGTGATTTATAGGTTTTTTGGTGCGCTCAATCCAAAAATGCCATCCATTTCCTTGGATCAGGTCTAGTTTTTGAGATATGAGAAGTGCGACTTTTGGGCCTTGTATAGTACTAAGTATAAGGAAAACGAGGCTGCAGGTATAGCCTATTCTTATTTTTTTTTGCATAAAAATTATACTGTAGCACCCCGAAACTGATACTGAAACCTAATTATGTTTTTGTTTACTTTCAGGAAACTGAAACCGAAACTGAAACAAACTGCATTGACAACACTGAAACTGAAAATTGTTTAGAAAAGTGTGATCTCCAATCAATGTGACTGATTTTATAAGAATCTGTGCTTTTTTCAAGAATCTGTGCTTCTTGTGTTTCTATTTTGGACACGTATCTTAGATTGACAGAAAATGGAACGCATATGCACAAATCATCCTGATAGGTTCTGCTACATATGTGGTAATGTGATTCTTCCTCGTCGACTAGCAAATATAACTGATTTTGTGAAGAAGGCATATGCTTACTTTGGAGTTAAGCTTGGGGACCAGGACAAGCCATTTGCACCCCATGTTAGCTGCAAAACATGTGTCGAGAACTTGCGTGATTGGAGAAATAAAAAAAGGAAGAGTATGCCATTCGCTGTTCCAATGGTTTGGAGAGAGGGTAAAGATCATGTGTCAGACTGCTATTTCTGCATGACAAATCTTAAAGGAGTCAACCGCAAGAACAAGCATTGTATTCAGTATCCTAATGTTCCGTCTGCCATACGACCAGTCCCTCATGGTCCAGGCCTGCCCGTTCCCGAGCCAGATGTTGCAATGGAATCTAGCTCTGAATCGGAATCTGATAACGCACTAGACAGGGCAGAGGGTGGAGAATACATGCCAGAAGAGAATGACCGGCCAGTGCCTCTAACACAAGCAGATCTCAATGACCTGACACAGGATCTAAACCTATCAAAGGAATCAGCACAGCTTCTGGGTTCTCGTCTTCGTGAGAAAAATTTGCTAGCACCTGAGACAACATTCTTTTGGTACCGAGAGCGTGAAAGAGAATTTAGACAGTTCTTCACAACCCAGAAGGACTCGTCATTAGTTTACTGCAACAACATTGCTGGTTTGATTCAATCAATGGGGCTGGACTATGTTGCTACTGAATGGAGACTGTTCATCGACTCTTCCAGCAGAAGTTTCAAGGCAGTCCTCCTTCACAACGGAAATAAATACTCTTCAATTCCAATCGGTCATTCGGTGCAAATGAAAGAAACTCATGACAACATGGATCAGCTACTGTCTGCTCTGAACTACAATGACCATGGTTGGTTGATCTGTGGAGATCTTAAGGTAGTTGGATTGGTTTTGGGACTACAGGGTGGGTACACAAAGTATCCATGCTTTTTGTGTTTGTGGGATAGTCGGGCTGATGATCAACATTTTGTCAGACAAGAATGGCCACCACGACAACGTTTGGAACCTGGTTCACACAATGTTCAGGATTGTTCTCTTGTTGAACCAAACAAGGTCTTACTCCCACCTTTACATATCAAACTGGGACTGATGAAGAACTTTGTGAAGGCAATGGACAAGGACGGCATGGGATTTACTTTTCTTCAGCAGAAGTTTCCTCGGATCAGTCTGGAAAAGCTTAAGGCTGGCATCTTTGATGGGCCTCAGATAAGGGAACTTATGAAGGACTCAATGTTTGACAATGCACTGAATGCAGCTGAGTTGTCCGTTTGGTGGTTGCTTAAGTCAGTGATAAGAAACTTTCTTGGAAATAACCGAAGTGCAGAATACGAGAAAGAAGTCGATCAGCTCTTGAACAGCTATCAAAAATTAGGGGCTCGCATGTCAGTCAAAATGCACTTTCTACGGTCCCACTTAGACTATTTCCCTCAGAACTGTGGTGACTTCAGTGAGGAACAGGGAGAACGTTTCCACCAGGATATTCGTGTCATGGAAGAACGCTACCAAGGCCGGTGGGATGTGAACTTTCTTGTGGACTACTGTTGGTGTTTGAAACGAGACGTGGTGGCTGCCCAACACAGGAGAAAGTCACTGAAAAGGCCCTTCATCCATGATTAGATTTTCTGTAATATATCCTCTTTATCTTCTGAACTATGCAAGAAAAAATTATTTCTTTTGTCAAGAATTTTTTTTCCAAAATTAAAGGGAATAAATAGAACTAAATGGCGTTTTTAATTATTTTTACCGCCTCGTATCTCAAAAACGTGACCTGATTGAACAAAATGAGTGTGATTTTTAGATTCTGCATAGCAAATTACCCTAGAATCAGTTATCAGATGCTTTACCTTTGAAACTTCGCAGGCCAGTGTAATCTTATCGATTGTCAGTTGGATTTTCCTTTCCACCATAACCATTCTTGCTCCAGAAAAAGATATGAACAGGTCATCCACAAAGAGTGTGTGTAGGATATCATGAGGAATGGCAGATGATATTCCATTAATAGCCAAAGCAAATAATGTGACGTTGAAAACACTTCCCTGCGGCACACCTTCTTCTTGACATTTTCTGTCTGAGTATGTATTACCCACCTTAACTTGAAAGTAATGTAATAGTACTGGGAGACCTTAATGCTAGGGTGGGAAATGGTCCAATCGATGGAGTGGTTGGGAAGGATGGAGTGGTTGGGAAGTGTGGAGTTCCAGGAAAGATCGTAGTGGAGAGTTGATGGTGGAAATGTGTCTAGAAAGAGAGTTGATGATAGCAAATACAGTGTTTCGGAAGAAAGTCAAGCATAAGTACACATGGGAGAGGGTGGTGGAGGGAAGGGTGGTAGATAGAGCGCTAATGGATTATGTAGTGGTAAATAGGATTATGATAGGAAGAGTTAAGGATGTACATGTGCTAAGGGGAGAGGGTGGGGGAATATCAGATCATTTTTTGGTGGAAGGTAAGCTGAGAGTGGAGGATAGATGGAGAAGTAGGAAAGGGACAAAAGGTAGGGAGGTTCTTAGAGTGAACTCCTTGAATGAAAAGGAAAAGGAGAAGGAGTACGAAAAGAAGCTGAAGGAGGAGTGGGAGGGAGTAAAGGATAGAGCAGAGATGGGTGTGGAGGAGGAATGGGGATGGTTCAAGGAGGGAGTCTTAAAGTGTGCAAGGATGGTGTGTGGAACAAGAAGGACAGGGGGAAATAGAAGAAAGGGTAGTGAATGGTGGGATGAGGAAACAAAGAAGGTTGTAGAAGAGAAGAAGCGAGCATTCACAGATTGGTTACAAAAGAGGACAGGGGAGTCATATGAGACGTACAAAGAAAAGAAAAGAGAAGTAAAGCAAAAGGTAAAAGAGGCAAAGAGGAGAGCAGATGTGAAATGGGGTAGGAGTATGACAGAAAATTTTGAAAGTAATAAAAAGATGTTTTGGAAAGAAATTAAGAGAGGAAGAGGAGGCGAATCAAGTAGGGAAGAAAAGGTAAAAGGTACAGATGGAGAGTTGATAATGGAAGAGATGGCAGTGAGGGGAAGATGGGCAGAATATTTTAGGGAGTTGCTGAATGTGAAGGAGGATAGGGAAGGAAAGATAGCTGCAGTGGGAAATGCGAAGAAAATGAGAGTGATGAGTGAGGAGAATGGAGGAGAAATAAGGAAGGATGAGGTGAAGGCAGTTGTAAAGATGATGAAAGCAGGTAAGGCACCCGGTCTGGATGGATGTCATGCAGAATGGTTGAAAAAGGGAGGTTCAGTGATGGTGGACTGGTTGGTGAGGTTATTTAATGTTTGCTGGAGAGAGGGTAGAGTACCGGAGGACTGGAGTAGTGCCTGTATAGTTCCTCTTTACAAGGGAAAAGGGGACAAGTGTGAATGTAGTAGTTTCAGAGGGATTAGCCTGTTGAGTGTAGTAGGGAAGGCTTATGGGAGGATCTTAATTGAGAGGATTAGGAGAGGAACAGAAGGAGTAATTGGTGAGGAACAGTGTGGATTTAGGACGGGTAGAGGTTGTGTAGATCAGATCTTTGTGGTAAGACAGATATGTGAGAAAGCTATAGGAAAGGGGAAGGATGTTTTTGGGGCTTTTATGGATCTGGAAAAGGCTTATGATAGGGTAGACAGAAAGGCACTGTGGGAGGTTATGCAGATTTATGGGATAGGAGGAAAGCTTTTGGGAGCTGTCAAGAGTTTTTATGAGAGTAGTAGAGCATGTGTTAGGATTAGAAATGGAGAGAGTGAGTGGTTTGAAGTAAAGGTGGGACTTCGTCAAGGATGCGTTATGTCGCCCTGGCTGTTCAACTTATACATGGATGGGGTGGTGCGAGAGGTGAATGCTAGGGTAGTGAGTCAGGGATTGGAGATGGTTAAAGAAAATGGAGAAAAGTGGGAGGTGAGCCAGCTCTTGTTTGCGGACGACACTGCACTTGTGGCAGGGTCAGAGGAGGGATTGAGGAAGCTGGTGGCAGAGTTTGGGAGAGTATGTGATAGAAAAAAGCTAAAGATAAATGTGGGTAAAAGTAAGGTGATGAGATGTACAAGGGGTGAAAGTGGCAGTAGACTGGAAGTGAACATTAAGGGAGAGCGACTGGAGGAAGTGGATAGTTTTAGATACTTGGGTGCAAGTGTAGCAGGAAAAGGTGGAGTGAAGGTGGAGGTAGAATGTAGATTGAGAGAAGCGAGTAAATGCCTTGGTGGTTTAAAGAGTGTAATGAGGAATAGACATTTGGGAATGGATGCGAAGAGGAGACTGTATGAAGGAGTGATTGTGCCAACAGCACTGTATGGGGCAGAAACGTGGAACATAAGAGAAGAAGAGAGAAGGAGTTTGAATGTGTTTGAGATGAGGTGTCTGAGAAGTATGGTGGGGGTTACTAGGCTGGATAGAGTGAGAAATGAGGAGGTGAGGAGGAGAACAGGGGTGAAAAAGGATTTGGGAGATAGGGTTGATGAAAGAATATTGGGATGGTTTGGACACATGGAAAGAATGAGTGAAGAAAGACTAGTAAAAGAGGTATGGAAGGCAGATGTGGAGGGAGTGAACATGAGGGGACGTCCTAGGATGAGGTGGATGGATGGGGTGAAGGGGGCTTTGGGGAAGAGGGGAATGTCTGTTGAGGAAGGAAGGGAGAGGACGGAAGACAGAGGTGAGTGGAGAATGGTTGTATATGGATGATGTTGTGACTGCATGAGGAGGAATGGGCGGGGGGTGGGGGGTGGGGTAGTATGTGTGAGTAAATTTTGACGCAGCCCGAAGGGATTTCTCCCCGTCCTCGCCTTATATGCAAAGGGGGACGGAGAGGGGGGGTCGCCGATTAAATGAAGCGGCCTTGCTGTGGATGTACTGTGTCTTGCGACACTGCTTCTGACCCAGGGCGGTGGGCAGGGTGCAGGGATGACCCGTCATCCAGGAGGTGCTCAGATGAGAGGAAGGGTGGGAGGGGTGTGGAGTGTATTTAGGGATGAAATGGGTGGGAGTGTTGTTATGCCTTTCCCTTTTTGGCTACCTCCCTTGGAAGGGGGAAAAAGCCTTGGTATATGTATGTAACTTGAAAGATTTGTTGAGCCAGGAAAGCTTGAATGAATAAAGGCAGTTCACCTCTCAATCCTGCTCTATGAATGGCTATCAGGATTCCATGCCTCCATGTAGTGTCATATGCCTTTTCCATGTCAAAGACTACTGTTGTCGAGTGCATTCTTCTAAAGCCACATTGATTTGGAGAAAAAATATATTTCTTCTCCAAATACCATACCAACCCTGTTTTAACCATCTTTTCCATGATTTTACAAAGGCAAGAGGTCAATGCAATAGGACGGTAACTTGCTGCTAAAAATTTATCTTTTCCAGGTTTTAAAAAAGCTAGATAATTGAGTTCCCATATTGTTGGGTAACTAGTGTCACGCCAAATTCTATTAATAATACTAAAATGAATTTCTTTGTATGAATAGAAGCATTTTCACCATTGCATTAGGGATCTCATCAGGGCCTGGAGTCTTATTATTACATGATGACAAGGCTGAATCAAATTCCTTTTTGCTAAATGGTTGGTTAATATAAGACTCAGTTTTATTGGTAGAGAAATCTAGTCTTTTCCTCTTCTCTGAGTTGATACTGATATCTAGGTGAGACTTGTGATTTACTGGATATATTTGCAAAATGAGTGGCTAAAGAATCACTCATGTCTACAGCACTGGTTAAAATATGTCCGTTTACGTTTAATACTGGGAGTGGATTTGGAGCCAACTTCCCCGCAATTTTCCTGAGCTTTCTCCATACAGATGAAGGTGGAGTTCTATTATTTATTGAGGATACATATGATGTCCATGAAGCACATTTGGCAGCCTTTACTGTGCTATGAAATTGTGCCCTACTTTTCTTATAAAAAATTAGATTTTCCTCTGTGTGGTGTCTACGACATCTGGTAAAAGATCTTCTTGTTAATCTATGTAACACCTGGAGTTCATTGGACCACCAAGGAACTGGTCGACGTCGAAATAAACCTGTAGACTTGGGGATGGAATTGGTGCCGGCAGAGTGGAAGGTTCCATTCAACAGCTCAATTGCACTATCCACTGTCTGGAAGTCGTCAGCATCTCTCTCTATATCGCTCTGCTCCTGAAATTTTTCCCAGTTGGCTTTTTCCAAGATCCACCTTGGTGATCTATATGTAGGAAGATCAAAACCGGTATCAATTACAATAGGTGCATGGTCACTGGTATGCCAATCATCCAGAGTTCTCCAACTGAAATCAGTTAGACAATTCGAGCTGGCTATAGAGATATCAATACATGATAATGTTCCAGTTTGTATATGGAAATGAGTAGGCTCTCCTGTGTTGAGTAATCCAATGTCCTCATTTTCTATGAGGGATGCTATTATGTTGCCGTTAGCATTTGCTACTACATCACCCCATAAGGGGTGTCTGCTGTTCGTATCACCAAGTATGAGGAAAGGCTGTGGAAGCTGTTGGAAAAGATTTTTCATATCTTCATATTTCAACATACTGTGTGCCTTCTTCTCCCAAGATCTACACACTGCAACTGCTTGTAATGGGGTTTGCAAATGAACAGTTATTTGAGGAGTGTCATGGCGAACATATAGAACACTTCCACCATGACTTCCTTCTTGAGGATTATATGGGGTTCTATAACCGAAGTACTCCCTGGGACAGGAAGTATTTTGGTCTAATTTGCTCTCCTGTAAGCAAACTACTGTAGGTGATATATCATGTATTAGTAGTTTAAATTCCTCATATTTCGCCCATAGACCCTGACAATTCCATTGTAGTAATGATATGAAATTTAGTTTTTGTTTTTGGAAGACTTTTTGTGTGGTCTTCCCATTGGCACTGCTTATTTTGTAGGTGGGACTACTTCTAACTGCTGTACTGTTTGATAGAGTTGGTCTTGAAACACTGGGTTTACTGCCAGCATTCATTCCTTTTTTTGCATGTTTCTTTGATGGATGGAGATGTTCCTCATGAATCTCAGCCTTTATATTATAAGTTTTGGTGGTACCTGGTTTTTTTTTGTGATTCGGAGTTGGTTACTATATCAGAATTCCATGAGGAAAGGACTTATATCTATATGAGGAGCTTATTTTGGCATTTTTTGGTTTAGGAGAAAGTGATGGAGGTCTCTCACATTTACGGTTATCTGATGTACTAGTATTATTGACTTCCATGTCTAATGTTCGAGGTAGTTTTTGATCCTGAATGATCTCCCCAAGATCAAGTAATGATGATGCCTGAGATGGGGAAGGCAAGGATGGAGGAGTGGGGGATGAAGGTCTCTCATCATTAATTGAAGCTCCATTCTTCTTTCGGGCTATCTTGTCCTCCTTGGAGGGTTGTGCTCTAGCCTCAACAGGATGAGCACTTGACCCAGATGGCTGGGCCACTACCACAGGGGTTGATGCACCTGCTAGAGGGGGTGCAACCACTGATCCCCTTGTGGTAGTGAGGGGTAGTGGATTTAGAGCTCTCGCATAGCTCTTAACCCCTTCCATACGGTGCCGCACACGTAGGCGTCATGGGGAGCGAGTGTATTCGCGAGGCTGCCATATCGGCGTCTTGATTATATTTATTGTAGTCGCCCCTCCATAATGACATTCTTTCTAATTCTTTTGTAATCGCATTTTCTATGGTTATCAAAATTCACGGGTGAAGAGAGAACGATCGATATAAGCGGTGACTATATTTTATGATGCGAGTATTATTACGACACGTCGTACGGCTGGCATTGGTTGCTGCCACCGAGATCTAAGTCCATGACGCCTACGTGTGCGGCACCGTATGGAAGGGGTTAAAATGCCCTATTTGTTTTTTTGCATAGCCAACACTTATGTGTTCAGCATTTGCTTTATCAATTGCTGCCAACTCAAATTTGAATATTTCACAGCTCTTATCGTTAGATTTATGTTCTAGCTGGCAGTTTACACATTTGGGAGTTCTGGAACATGTATCGTGATGAAGATCAGAACAGTTAATACAGAGTTTAACATTTTTACATACTTTTGATGAGTGGCCATACTTAAAACAATTGAAACATTGCATTGGTCTTTGGTGGAAGGGTCTTACTCTCACCCGTTCGTTCTCAAATGTTACGTGGGAAGGTATGTCAGAGTCGATGAATGTCAAAATTATCATACCAGTGTTAGATGCCTTTTTTACTTTCCATACTGTGGAGGGGCTCATGTTCAGGATTACAGTTTCTGTCAAGTCATACAGATCTTTGTCAAAGATGACTCCTCTTCCATAACTAAAGTTTAAATGAGGCTTGATCTCCTTAAGCATTTCATTATCTTTAATCTGCATCAGAAGCATCATCTGGGCTTGCATTTTGGATTTTGCATGTACTAGCACAGTGAATTTTCCAAAGCAGGAAATGTCTCCACTTTTAATGCCACCTACTTTCTTTTGGAGGTATCTGCTAAATTTGTAATAATCATAATTTTCTTCCTTTGCTGTAGCAATCAACCACATAAGAGGATTGGGAGTCCTTGAGTAATCATCTAGTTGCTGATCAATAGCTGGAGCCCATTCAGATGGTACATATATGTCTAGATTAGTTGGAACTCTGTCTGTTAAAGCTCCTCATAAATCAGATTCACATATTTTTAGGCTGCCATGTTACAGCTGGTTTTGAGTGCATCCTCATGTTTACTAAAATTAACCTAAGCTTCCCACTTTTGTTTATTTTCAAGGAAGTTCATTCGAATTTATGAGATATTACCAAAGTCGCCAAGGGTATTTGAGATAATCTCATAGTTACATTGAAGAGGAATATCTTCAATGTGAAGAACTCTAAGATATTCAATGTTTGTTGACTTTCCCATCTGGGGCTTGATAGATTTATTCTGAGATTTGCCTTTTTCTTTATCTCTGGTTGTGCCGAGAGAGGAGTCCAGGTTAGGCCAAGGTTTGTCAGGAGGATCAGGAGGGTCTGGGGGTGGAGGTATTGGTGCCAGTTTGTGGCCATATTTAAAAGTTAGTTAAGAGAAATGCATGGAAGAAAGATACTATGGCCTCCCAATGCCTTGGGAGGTGAAGGAAAGTTCCCCATAGGACCAGAAAGTTCCAGAATATGGTCATTTACACATGCAGGACCTCGGAATTGAGCTGTAGACTTTGACAACCCGATTTGTCCTCTGGAGTTTTGTCCCATAAAGAATGGGGCCAGCGTAGTCATCCTGCATGTGTACTGGAAAGGGGGGAAAGGAAGTCAGCAGCCAGGTACCTTCCTCACAAACATGTATTCCCCAGTCGGCGGGCTTTCGGCCCTCGCAGGGAGTAGGGACCTCACGGTATACATCCCCACTTGACTGGGTTCAAGCATGCAGCTTGGAAGGCACCAGGTTGCCAGAACCTTCCCAGTAAGTACAAGAGAAAGACTGGAGTGTAGAGCTGGGTAGGCAATATGAAGAAGAGGGATAGGCGAGTTCACCAAGGGGAAGAGTGAGGGGTCGCCCATCTATTACCTATCCAGTTAGTGCCAGCACAAACTGGAAGTGGAAGGAGGGAAAAATGGAATATTAGGCTGAGGGTGAAAAGGTGGCCAACAGATTTCGTCTGGAAGCTCTGGGTCAACCTTAGCAGCATGGTCAAACCTACCAGGGTGAAAGACTACCCCGCTGCCATTGCTTGATCCTTCATTGCTTCACACAATCCCCTCAACTACATCAAAGTACTGGGCCCTTGGGGGGAAGGAACTTGAAGATAAATGTGGGAAATACTTAAATTATGTCAAGGTAACAGAATACACAGAAGAAATAGAAATGGCATGGGGGGACGGAGAGGGGGGGTCGCTGATTTAATGAAGCAGCCTTGCTGTGGATGTGCTGTGTCTTGCGACACTACTTCTGACCTGGGGCAGTGGACAAGGTGCAGGGATGACCCGTCATCCAGGAGGTGCTAAGATAAGAGGGAGGGTGGAGGGGTGTGGAGTGTATTCAGGGATGGACTGGATGGGAATGATTTTATGCCTTTTCCTTTTTGGCTACCTCCCTTGTAGGGGGAAAAAGCCTTGGTATATGTATGTATTACTTTTTGCTAGTCTTCCTGCGTTTGTTAATATTTCTTCCGCTATCCTCTGCAAATCAAGTTTTCCTTTGAGAGGTCTATTCTTTCTTCAAAATATTTTTCCATTCTGTAAATTTCTTCAATTCCCTTTTCAAGTTCTTGTGGCTCCTCCTGTATTTCTTTTAGTATTTCTGTCACTATATTCTCCTCCTCTTTTTCCCTTTGGAACCTTATTAGTCCATGTTTCTCTTTGATACCAGATTACAATACATTATTTTTTTTTGTCTATTGTGTCTCTTACCCAATCCCTTTTTTCCTTTATTACTTCTATATGTATATGTATGTATGTCTATATGTACTTGTATATGTATGTATGTACTTCTATCACAGTGTCCTTTGTACTTTCGTTCATTTGTTCTTTGACTATTTCTTTAAATAGTATTTTTTTTTTCTTTGTCGTCTTTCATTTGATTTTTAATTTCCATAATTTTTTTTTTCCCACCAACTTTGCCTGCCTCTATTAGTATCTTCTCATTAACTTCCCTCAACAAAGTTTCATTTATATTTAGGTCATCATTTTTCTTCTTTTCATTATCATTTTTTAACTATAGCCAGTTCCTTTTTCATTTCTTCCATTTCTTTAATTAATAGTGAATTTTCCTTTCTCAATTCACTTACTTCTTTGTATAACTGGTTATGTTCCCTTTTCCATTCAACAATTTCCATTTTCATTTCACACATTTCTTGGTTTATTAGTATGCTTTTGAGATCCATACCTCTTTCTGTTCTGAATCCATGGAATAATTCATCTTCATATCTAGGACTATCAATATTACAATTTTTTTCTAACCACTCCCAAAGGCGTTTCATACTTACTCGTATCTATTCTAAATTTGGTTGTCTCAGCATATGTCGGTTTGTCATCCTTATCATCCATTTCCCTTTTTTTTTTTTTTATTCTTGCTAAACTTAATCATTTTACTACATCACACTTCCACTCACCATCTGTTTACAACTAGGTAAAGCACCAATGTTTGGTTGATGAATCGCTAGATTTTAGTGTAAGCTCGCAGAGCATTCTCAGGCACATCCAATTCATTCGACTGTCAGTGTGTGTGTGTTTTTGTAGTGCTGTGTTTGTGGAGGCTGCATTTACCTAGTTTTTTTTTTTTTCCTTTAGGAATTTCCCCTGTGGGGCTACAAGGAGAAGGATGCCTAGTCCCAATCCCCGTCCCATTCTTCTCGCCTCTTACAATCCAAGGTGGAATGGGCGGGTGGATGGGGGGTGAGGTAGTATGTGAGAGCAAAATTTGAAGCAGCCCGAAGGGATTTCTCCCCGTCCTCTCATTTTATGCAATGGGGGAACGGAGAGGGGGGTTCGCCGATTTAATGAAGCGGCCTTGCTGTGGATGTGCTGTGTCTTGCGACACTGCTTCTGACCCAGGGCAGTGGACAAGGTGCAGGGATGACCCGTCTTTCAGGAGGTGCTAAGATGAGAGGGAGGGTGGAGGGGTGTGGAGTGTATTCAGGGATGGAATGGGTGGGAATGATTTTATGCCTTTTTCTTTTTGGCTACCCCCCTTGTAAGGGGGAAAAAGCCTTGGTATATGTATGTATGTATGCATTTACCTAGTTGTATTAAACATGAAGAGAGCTATGCTCGTGGTGACCCGTCTTTGTATCTTTCAGCATCAAGTTTAAAATCATGAATAGTATTTGCACACACTGTTTTTTCATCTAAGTTATTCCATATATCCAGCATTCTGTGTGGGAAGCTATTCTTTTTTCTATCTCTTCTATAGTTGTCCTTTTTGAGTTTCTTTTCATGACCTCTTGTTTTTCCATTGTCATTTTTTAGTAAATCTTTTCTGTCAAGGATTTCCATTCCTTTCATGATTCTATATATAGTCAGTAGATCACCTCTTTCTCTTCTTTGCTCTATTGTCTGTAGTTCTAGCTTTGATAATCTTTGTATGTTAATTTAGAAAGAGCTGGTGCCAACTTTGTTGTTGCTCTCTGTATTCTTTCTAGTTTCCTTATATTCTTTTTAGTACTGGGTGTCCATAGTGTTGCTGCATATTCCAGTTTTGGTCTAATCAATGTGACTAATATTTTTTTTTATCATTTCTTCATCCAAGTATTCAAATGCCACTTTCATTAACCTTTATAGGTTGTATGTTTCACCTACCATTTTGTTTATATGCCTGTCCGGTGTCATGTCATTGCTGATTATCACTCCAAGGTCTCTTTCCGAGTGCACTTTTTTTTTTTTTCATTTTCACCAATTTTGTAATTTTTTGAAATTCTGTTTTTGCTTTTACCAAACTCCATTATGCTACACTTCTTGATATTTAAGTTCACCTCCCACTTTTGAGTTCATTTCCAGATTGTGTCCAGGTCTGATTGTAATGAGTCACAGTCCTCATTTGTTGATACTTTCTTTAATATTTTTGCATCATCTGCAAAGAAATTCATATAACATTCAACTCCTGCGTCCATGTCGTTTACGTATATGGCAAACATAATTGGAGCCAGTACTGACCCTTGTGGAACACCACTTATCATTTCTTCCCATTTCGAGTATTTGTCTCTAATTACCACCCTAATTTTTCTCCCAGTCAGGAAGTCTTCCATCCATTTTAATAAATTACCTGCAATGCCACCTATTGATTCTAATTTTCCTATTAATTTTTTGTGCGATACTTTGTCAAATGCCTTTTGCAGATCTAGATAGGCACAGTCTGCCCATCCATCTCTCTCATCTATTATATCTATTTTTCTCGAATAGAAGCAGATTAGATTTGTAGTACATGATCTTCCTTGTCTAAATCCAAATTGGCTTGGGTTTAGTATAGATTTTTCTTCCAAATGATTAACCCATCTACTTTTGATCACTTTTTCACATATTTTAGCTACTGTGCTTGTTAGGGAGACCGGTCTATAGTTAGTTGGATCTTCCTTACTTCCTCCTTTATATATTGGTACAATGTTTGCATTTTTCCAGTCTTGTGGTACTTTTCCTTCTTTGAGCGAGTATTTTATTATCCCCGTCTGGGGTATTGGCTGCTTGTTATTGTGGCAAAGTAGCATGCAGTCGATACTTTAGGGTCTATATGGGGCGCCCCTACGGACCAGAGCCACACACCTTTTGTCTATGATAGAGGAAAACTCTGTTCATAGAGAAATGATGACACTTTTATACTATGACTGTCCCTCTGTTATGCTGTCCCCCAACCCCTTGTTGCTGTCCTGTACCATTTCTCTGAGTATTTCTTTTTTCTGTGGTGGGGGAAAAGAATACTACCACCAAGTATTCCCACTTGGATCGTAAGAGGCGAGAAGAAAGGGACAGGGATTGGGACTAGGCATCCTTCTCCTTGTAGCCCCACAGGGCACATTCCTAAAAGTAAAGGCAAAGGCATAAGAGGGTCTGGAAGTTCTCGGACCAGCACCCTAAGGTTTGGGTCTTTTAATGTGCGTGGATGTGGTACAGATGAGAGTAAAAGGGAAGAGATAGGTAGTATGTTTGTGAGAAGAAAGATGGATGTGTTGGCTTTGAGTGAAACTAAGCTGAAAGGGAAGGGCGATTGTAACTTTGGGAGTGTAAGTGGGAGGTTATCAGGAGTGAAGAGAGGGCAAGGGAGGGAAGGGGTGGCTATACTAGTAAGTGAAGAGATAGGTAAACATGTAGTGGAGTGGAGGGAGGTTTCCTCAAGGATAATGTGGATGAAGGTGAAACTGGTAAGGGAGATGTGGGTTTTTGTAAGTGCATATGGGCCTGGCAGTGAGAAGAGTGTAGAAGAAAGGGAGGCCTTTTGGATAGATTTAAATGAGTGCATAGAGGGTTTGGGGAGAAGTGTAAATGTAATAGTACTGGGAGACCTTAATGCTAGGGTAGGAAAGGATCCAATTGATGGAGTGGTTGGGAAATGTGGAGTTCCAGGAAAGAATCGTAGTGGAGAGTTGATGGTGGAAATGTGTCTAGAAAGAGTTGATGATAGCAAATACAGTGTTTTGGAAGAAAGTCAAGAATAAGTACACATGGGAGAGGGTGGTGGAGGGAAGGGTGGTAGATAGAGCTTTAATGGATTATGTAGTGGTAAATAGGATTATGATAGGAAGAGTTAAGGATATACATGTACTAAGGGGAGAGGGTGGGGGAATATCAGATCATTTTCTGGTGGAAGGTAAGTTGAGAGTGGAGGACAGATGGAGAAAGAGGAAAGGGACAAAAGGTAGGGAGGTGCTTAGAATGAACTCTTTAAATGAAGAGGAAAAGGAGAAGGAGTACAAGAAGAAGCTGAAGGAGGAGTGGGAGGGAGTAAAGGATAGAGTAGAGCTGGGTGTGGAGGAGGAATGGGGATGGTTCAAGGAAGGAGTTATAAAGTGTGCAAAGATGGTGTGTGGAACAAGAAGGATGGGAGGAAATAGAAGGAAGGTTAGTGAATGGTGGGATGAGGAAATGAAGAAGGTTGTGGAAGAGAAGAAGCGAGCTTACACAGATTGGTTACAAAATAGGACAAGGGAGTCATATGAGACGTACAAAGAAAAGAAAAGTAAAGAAAAAGGTAAAGGAGGCAAAGAGGAGAGCTGATGTAAAATGGGGTAAGAGTATGACAGAAAATTTTGAAAGTAATAAAAAGATGTTTTGGAAAGAAATTAAGAGAGGAAGAGGAGGCGAATTAAGTAGAGAAGAAAAGGTAAAAGGTGCAGATGGAGAGATGATAATGGAGGAGAAGGCAGTAAGGGGAAGATGGGCAGAATATTTTAGGGAGTTGCTAAATGTGAAGGAGGATAGGTAGGGAAAGATAGCTGCAGTGGGAAATGCGAAGAAAATGAGAGTGATGAGTGAGGAGAATGGAGGAGAAATAAGGAAGGATGAAGTGAAGGCAGCAGTTAAGATGATGAAAGCAGGTAAGGCACCTGGTCTGGATGGATGCCATGCAGAATATCTTAAAAAAGGAGGTATAGTGATGGTGGACTGGTTGGTGAGGTTATTTAATGTTTGCTGGAGAGAAGGTAGAGTGCCGGAGGACTGGAGGAGTGCTTGTATAGTTACACTTTACAAGGGAAAGGGGGACAAGTGTGAATGTAGTAGTTTCAGAGGGATTAGTTTGTTAAGTGTAGTTGGGAAGGCTTATGGGAGGATCTTGATTGAGAGGATTAGAAGAGGAACAGAGGGAGTAATTGGTGAGGAACAGTGTGGATTTAGGATGGGTAGAAGTTGTGTAGATCAGATTTTTGTGGTAAGACAGATATGTGAGAAAGCTATAGGAAAGGGGAAGGATGTTTTTTGGGCTTTTATGGATCTGGAAAAGGCTTATGACAGGGTAGACAGAAAGGCACTGTGGGAGGTTATGCGGATATACAGGATAGGAGGAAAGCTTCTCGGAGCTGTTAAGAGTTTTTATGAGAGTAGTAGAGCTTGTGTCAGGATTGGAAATGGAGAGAGTGAGTGGTTTGAGGTAAAGGTGGGACTTCGTCAAGGATGCGTTATGTCACCCTGGCTGTTCAACTTATACATGGATGGGGTAGTGCGAGAGGTATGCAAGGGTAGTGGGTCAGGGATTGGAGATGGTTAAAGAAAATGGAGAAAAGTGGGAGGTGAGCCAGCTCTTGTTTGCGGACAACACTGCGCTTGTGGCAGGATCGGAGGAGGGATTGAGGAAGTTGCTGACAGAGTTTGGGAGAGTGTGTGATAGAAGAAAGCTGAAGATAAATGTGGATAAAAGTAAGGTGATGAGATGTACAAAGGGTGAAAGTGGCAGTAATCTGGAAGTGAGCATTAACGGAGAGCAACTGGAGGAAGTGGATAGTTTTAGATATTTGGGTGTAAATGTGGCAGGAAAAGGTGGAGTAAAGGTGGAGGTAGAATGTAGATCGAGAGAAGCGAGTAAATGCCTTGGTGGATTAAAAAGTGTAATGAGGAATAGACATTTGGGAATGGATGCGAAGAGGAGACTGTATGAAGGAGTAATTGTGCCAACAGCACTGTATGGAGCAGAAACATGGAACATAAGAGAGGAAGAGAGAAGGAGCTTGAATGTGTTTGAGATGAAGTGTCTGAGAAGTATGATGGGGGTTACTAGGGTGGATAGAGTGAGAAATGAGGAGGTGAGGAGGAGAACGGGTGGAAAGGGAGTTGGGAGATAGGTTTGATTAAAGAGTATTAGGATGGTTTGGACACATGGAAAGAATGAGTGAAGAAAGACTAGTAAAGGAGGTATGGAAGGCAGATGTAGAGGGAGTGAACATGAGGGGACGTCCTAGGATGAGATGGATGGATGGGGTGAAGGGGGCTTTGGGGAAGAGGGGAATGTCTGTTGAGGAAGGACGGGAGAGGACAGAAGACAGGGGTGAATGGAGAATGGTTGTATATGGAAGATGTGATGCATGAGGTGGAATGGACAGGGGGATGGGGGGTGAGGTAGTGTGTGTGAGCAAAATTTTGACGCAGCCCGAAGGGATTTCTCCCCGTCCTCTCCTTTATATGGGGGGATGGAGAGGGGGGTCGCCGATTTAATGAAGCGGCCTTGCTGTGGATGTGCTGTGTCTTGCGACACTGCTTCTGACCCAGGGCAGTGGACAAGGTGCAGGGATGACCCGTCATCTAGGAGGTGCTAAGATTGGAGGGAGGGTGGAGGGGTGTGGAGTGTTTTCGGGGATGGAACGGGTGGGAATGATTTTATGCCTTTTCCTTTTTGGTACCTCCCTAGTAAGAGGGAAAAAGCCTTGGTATATGAACAGTGGCCGCGAAAAGTTTGGGCGCGTAATTAACGAGACACAAATGTAAACACTTGTGACATTTAAATAATCATTTAAAGACCTATAAATGGCTTATTACATACCTTATTTACCAAGCGATTTTCCTTTAAGCTTTATGACCTTCTCCAAACGTGCCGGGATGCATCTTGCCAGGTTTTGTACGTGTTGTGGAATAATATTATCCCAAATATCCTGTATTTCTGTTTTTAGCTTAGCTACAGTGGAGACGTCACGATCTTGAAGCTGTTTTTTAATTATATGCCATACGTGCTCAATGGGATTTAGGTCTGGAGAATTTCCAGGCCATTTTTTGAAGTAATCAACACCACAGTCTTCTAACCATTGGGTAACAGACCGAGCTGTATGAGCAGGAGCTCCGTCCTGCATAAACCAACTAGCATTGCACTTTTCAAAACTTTCAGGCAGGTTATCACACAATAACTCGAAATAAGTGTGCTGATTTACACTCATTTTGTGCAAGAAACACTAAATTGCCAACTCCACCATATGCAAAGCATCCCCACACCATAACACTTGCAGCATGTTTCACCACTTTAGCTGTATAGCGAGGGTCATTAGGGTCAGACCCCCTGGGGCGCCTCACACGCTTCGACCTGCAGCCCGACGACACCACAAACGTTGACTCATCACTCCACAATACTCGTTCCCAGTCTTCTGAGGACCAGTCCTTATATTTCTTGCAAAATGCTATGCAATCACGTATGTTTTTTGAACTTAGGAGGGGAAGAACTTTAGCACAGCAACTACAGTATTGTAAATCTTTGGCTAAATGATCAGAAATACATCTTACAGACACATCATGCAGCAGTGCAGGGTTATTTTCTTTCAGTTTTCGAGCTGTGAGCGTTGGATCTTTATCTAACTGCCTCCTAATAACCGTAGAAGTACGATTTGATATCTTCCTTGGCCGACCAGAGCGATGCTTTGGAGTAGGAATGATGTCACTTCCTCCGTCTCGAAATTTCTTGGTCCACTTTTGCACTTGACGCACTCCAATTCCCACACGAGTAGCAATATCTTTACACTTATAACCCTCCTTATAGAGGGTTATGATTGTAACAACTGTGTCTCTTTCCAGCTCTTTACCACTTCCCATTACGGAGATATCAAGGCACAAAAACAGAGACCACCGCAAAAAAAACACTACTCCCCGTGAGAGATGTTTAGAAACTGACTCCACGTGACATCGAGTGCGCCTAAACAGAGTTGCCAAGTAGTGCGTATTGTCTTGGCTAAATACGGGTACAAACGCTAGCATTGAAAAATAGCGAAAAGTTGTATTTTTCGCATGTTTTGAGTTTAGCGGAAAGTTTGGCCGCCTATAATTTTGCGCCCAAACTTGTCGCGGCCACTGTATGTATTTTATTATAGTGTGTATTTTATCTGTTAGTTCCTCCACGCATTCCTTCAGTATCCAATTTGCAATTCCATCCGGACCATGCGATTTTCTAACATCTAGGTTTTTTATTTGGTCACCGATTTCCTTTTTTGTTACGGTTATTTCCTTCATTTGGGGGGGAATTCTGTTTTTCTATTCCTTCACAGTTAGGCGAGTTCTCAATTGTGAAAACGGATTTAAAGTGGTTACTCATAATTTATGCATGGGGGGACAGAGAGGGGGGGGGGTCGTCAATTTAATGAAGCAGCCTTGCTGTGGATGTGCTGTGTCTTGCGACACTGCTTCTGACCCAGGGCAGTGGACAAGGTGCAGGGATGACCCGTTATCCAGGAGGTGCTAAGATAAGAGGGAGGGTGGAGGGGTGTGGAGTGTATTCAGGGATGGAATGGGTGGGAATGATTTTATGCCTTTTCCTTTTTTGGGTACCTCCCTTGTAAGGGGGAAAAAGCCTTGGTATATGTATGTACTCATAATTTCTGCCATTTCTTGTTCTCTTGTGTATTCATGATTTCCTTGGCGTAGTTTTTCTATTTCTTGTTTGTAAAATAGCTTCATCCGATCCTTACATTTTTCTATAATTTCCTTTTCATAATTTCTCTTTTCCTCCCTGCATATTTTTACATGATCATTTCTTAGTTTGATGTATGTTTGCCATTTGCTCTTTTTTTTGTCTTTTTTTCCAGGCTTTGTCTCTTTTATCCTTGGCTTCACTACATTTTTTGTTGTACCAGTTTTTTATGTATATTCTTTCTTGCTTTTGTTGTGGAACATATTTGATCACACCCTCATTATAAATTTCCTTTAGTATATTCCATTTCTCTTCCATCCTTGTTTCTTCACTAAGACAGCAAGTATTTGTGTGTCTCTCATATCAAGGTGATCCTTAAATTTGAGTACTTGTGTTTCACAGTGTCTGTAGGTGTTGGGAGTTGGGAGATAGGGTTGATTAAAGACTATTAGAATGGTTTGGACACATGGAAAGAATGAGTGAAATAAGATTAGTAAAAGAGGTGTGGAAAGCAGAGGAGGAAGGAGTGAACATGAAAGGGTGGCCTAGGATGAGATGGATGGATGGGGGTAATAGCTATATAAATCGTTAGTTCGTCCACATTTGGAATATGCTGTTTCCATATGTTCACTGAATCTCATTAAAGACATTGACAGACTGGAAAAAGTACAACGGCGAGCCACAAAACTGATTCCAAATATCAAAAATAAATCATACGAAAATCGACTTAAAACATATGAATCTCTTTTCCCTAAAAAAGCGTAGACTCAGAGGTGACTTGATACAGGTCTTTAAAATTCTAAAGGGAATTGACAACATCAAAAGTGACAAAATTTTTACATTGAATGAGAATCAGACAAGAAACAATGGTCTCAAACTGTCTGGAAATAGATTCAATTTGGAAGTAGGTAGAAACAACTTTGCCAACCGTGTAGTTAATGAATGGAATAAACTTCCTGCACAGGTAGTGCAATGTAGTTCAGTTCGAAGCTTTAAGAATCATTTAGATAAATACCTAAGTAAGATGCTGTAATGATTATAATTTATCTTACATTATTTGTTTTTGTTTTGTTATCATTTGTCTGTCTGATTTTCATTTATTAGTTATATGTCAATTTATTATTATTTACTATTTACCCGTTTGTTTATTATTTAACTATACCTATGCATTTATTTATGTATTTTATTTGTTATTTACATTATCATAGTTTTTATTTATTATTTTATTATTAATATGATTTTTTTTTCGCATCCGACCTAGATATGGATCAAAAGGTCTCCTGTCGGCATGCTCTGCCTTTGTAATCCTTTGTAATAGGGGCATTGGGAAAGAGGGGAATGAATGTTGAGAAAGGATAGGAGAGGACAGAATGGAGAATGATTGTGTATGGTTGATGCTGTGATGCATGAGGGGGAGTGGGTGGGGGATGGGGGGTGAGGGAGTATGTGTGAAAAATAAAATGACACAGCCCAAAGGAATTTCTCCCCATCTTTTCTGCATGAGGGGATTTTTTTTCCCGCTGATTTAATGTTGCAGCCTTGCTGTTGATGTGCTGTGCCTTGCTACACTTCTTCTGACCCAGGGCAGTGGGCAAGATACAGGGGTGACCCGTCATCCAGGAGGTGCCAAGTGGGAGGGAAGGTGGTGGATGGGGATGGAGTATGTTGGGGATGGAATGGGTGGGAATGGTTTTTATGCCTTTTTTTTTTTTTTTTTTGGCTACTTCCCTTGTAAGGGGGAAAAAGCCTTTGGTATATGTATGTATCTACTGTACTGCCAATACTTGATCTACATCTTTTCCTAAACTCACACTGTTCTTCCTCATTGGTAGTGAAAGGGTTAAAAATAAGATAATAGTCCATTCCAATGCCAGAAGTGCCTAATAACTTACAGTTTACTAATTGTGGTATAGTGTTATCATGGGCCCTGGCGTTCAACACGAGCAGGGCAACATAGGTTTACAAGGACTCTTTGGGCACAAGGCCCTCATTGATAAATATGTAGGACGTGGCATAGTTTTCCCTTTGCGCAGGGAATACGTTACCCCCAAGTCAGTCTAGAACTGTCCGTCTTACTGTGAGCATGTAGCTCTCCTATTGTGACTCACCTCTGTATGCATGACCCACTTATTAGACTCCAAACGTCCCCCCGCGTTTCTGTTGCACACATGGCGCAGTGAGTAGGATGCTTGCAATTGCTTGCAGTGTGCAACAATGAAACATGGGACGATACGTGAATCAGTGGCGCGTACTGACGGAACTAGATCGATAGGCGACAGTGAACACGCTGGACCGTGAGTGCAGTGCCGATACAGTGAGCATGCACTGGACCGTGCAAAATCGTGTGATAGTGATAGTGGCGTGCGTTCGTGCACGTAGTGGGGCGAACATAGAGGCCCTTGTCCCACTGCTCCGCCCTGCTAGCTGCGGACGTCACCCTGCACGGGGCCCAGGCCAAAGCAGGCCGCGCAAACAAGGAGGCCTTTGTCCTGCTTTGCCTTGCTCACCGCGAGTGCCACCTGCGTGGGGCCTAGCCGACTCGCACAGGCCACACCCACCCAGCCTAGGAACTGCCACACTGCCTCTGCACACCCGTGGCAATTACGTCACCACAGGAGGAGTCGACACCACTGCCGCCCACCGGAGGCATTGAAGGGGACCGTCTCGGACGCCCAGTAGGACCTGCACGCATACACCGTGTCACTATGCAAGGGGTCCCCCGCCAGACGCACGCACTCTCCGCCCCTTCTCCCGGAAGGACTGGCACCTGCCGTCCTAATGCCTTCTGGACCATCGCCCTCCACCACCTGTCAGCGCCCGCAATGTGCTGCCCTTTGCAGGTGTGTAAATCATGGGGATAGGCCCTCAGCACCTAGGCATGTTGGAGATATCAAGAGCTCTGCAGCCGCCGCTCTCAGTGCAGACGACGCGGTCGACGTATCTCACGTGACGCCCCCACCCCCAACGGGACACTTCTGGGTGACCGCCCTTCGCCACCTGTCAGTGCCCGTGCCGTATTGCCTGACAACACAGGTGCGGAATCACAGGGATAGGCACTCGGCACCTAGGCACGTTGGAGATATCTGGAACCAGCCTACAGACGCCTTTCTTGGTGCCGATGACGCGGCCGACATATCTCACCTAGCCCCCCACAACGAACGCTTCCGGATCACCTCAACGTCGGAGACAGGGACCGCAACGCCGCCATGCGGATTCACGGGGAGGTCCGACCGCTCCTCCTCTCCTTCGGCTTGGCCAGTCCCACTCGACTTCCCGGACCCTGTCCTGGCGATGACATACGCAAACAGGTGCGCCGAGCTGACATTGCCCATGGACAGCTCCCGGCCGCCAGTTGCGACTGCTTCCTACGGTACTTGAGTGACGTCCTGGTCTCCAAGGACGACTCCAGCATGGCCCCCCCTAGGAAAGACCATGGTTCTCCCCCCCTTCGTGAGAACCCACCTGCAAGCCGACGCAACGCCCCACGCCTCCCACACGCCCAGGCCGATACCGCTCGCATTTCAGGTTCAAGCGAAGGAAGACTTGACTCAATGGTGCAGCAAGGTATCGTCACGCCCATCGTAAGGCGAGCTCTGTCGCCGCCGCCCGTGCTGGCGCCTTTCGAACACCGGGCCGACCTCTCCGCTCGGCGAAGGATTTGTCGTCCTCGTGCGCGGACCCCCTTCGATTCCGCCCCTGACGCAGTTTATATGCGTGACTGAACTACCGCCTCGTCCAGTGTAGCCTACGGTTTCCGACGGATGCCGAAACCTGATACGCCACTACCACTGGAGACGCTTGCTGCCATCTGGGCCGCACCCAATTGCAAGCCATGACTGTTTGGATGGCCCCACTTCTCGTGGATGACGGACCATCGTTCGCTCATCCCCTCCTCACGTCAGGAACTCCGTCACCGGCAATACCGGCGCTCCGCAGTGACGACCCATCGCCAGCCGCCGACACCGACGGAGCGCTCTGAAGACTACGGGCTGTGGCACGGATAAGCCCCGCCTACGGTCACCCGCTGACCTGCGTGACCTCCGGGCTCCCGTCCGACTACTGCGCCCTACGCAACTCCATCCCTCCGTATTGGAAGCTCCGCACCGCCCCTTCCGCTGACGAGGACCGGCGCTGTCCGACAGCGTGTTGACGCCCCGCCATCTCCGGGAGCGACCACAGGTCTTGAGAGAAGCCGCCCCTTTGCGTCCCTTCCTTCAATGGAGGACATGCCGTCCTCATGCGCGGATCCCCCCACTTCCGCCTCCGCCGCTCGCCCGGGCTTGCGGGTAAGCATTCCCCTCGCTGTGGTCGTGCGAGCACGGAGGGTGGGGAGGTATGGTATAGTGTTATTATGGGCCCTGGCGTTCGACACGAGCAGGGCACCATAGGTTTACAAGGACTCTTTGGGCACAAGGCCCTCATTGATAAATATGTAGGACGTGGCATATTAGGACGTCGTATTCCCTTTGCGCAGGGAATACGACGTTACCCCCAAGTCAGCCTAGAACTGTCCGTCTTACTGTGAGCATGTAGCTCTCCTCTTGTGACTCACCTCTGTATGCATAACCCACTTATTAATAAAGACTCCAAACGTCCCCCCAAGTTTCTGTTGCACACACTAATAACAACTTACAGTTTACTAAGGCGATCCAGCTCAGCAACATGGTGCCTGTAAGCTGCTTCACCAGCTCCCTTGACAAGATGGAGATCCAGCTGCTGCAAGTCTACTATCTGGTACTCGCCAGTATCTTCAGATCCAGACAGTTCTCGCATATTCTGTTCAAAATTTATTATAAAAGTGTTATTTTAATTTATGATATATTCATGGTGGCATTATACTTACATACATATTACATTTAAAAAGACCTTTATCATCTGAGCTGGGCAAGTGCAATTGTATATACTTGTGCACAAGTAAATATTCATTACACATTGCACACGGCATGAAAACCCTCACACAATGTGTTCATGCAAGAAAGTGCAGGTGTGCAATCACAAAATTATTTGCATTAACACAACTAAATTGGTAACAACTACAGAGAACTCCTGCCTATTTGTGACCCCACATATGTGCCACTTTTCCCATGGAACCTAACTAATGTGTATTCATGATTCTCCTGCATATCAACTAGGCCTACACATCTAGGTACTAGTACTTAAAACCTTAAAAATACCCTTTTTCCTCATTTAAACCTTTAAATCATTATGATTCTTCTTATAAATATGTGAGGTAAATGCAAGGATAATGGGCTGGGGAATGGAGATGGTTAAAGAAAATGGAGAAAAGTGGGAGATAAGCCAGTTGTTGTTTGCTGACGACAATGTGCTTGTCACAGGATCTGAAGAGGGATTAAGGAAGTTAGTGACACTTTGGGAAGGTGTACAAAAAAGATAAATGTGGATAAGTGTAAAGTGATGAGATGTACAAAGGGAGAATGTCCTCTCCCATCCTTCCTCTACAGACATTCCCCTCTTTCCCAATGCCCCTTTTACCTCATCCATGTCATCCTAGGTCACCCCCTCATGTTCATTCCTTCCACCTCTGCCTTTCACACCTCTTTTACTCATTTTTCTTCACTCGTTCTTGCCATGTGTCCAAACCATCCCAACTCCCTTTCCAACCCCATTCTCCTTCTCACCTCCATGTTTCTCACTCTATCCAGCCTAGTAACCCCTATCATACTTCTCAGGCACCTCTTCTCAAACACATTCAAAGTCCCCCTCTCTTATGTAAATGAATAAAATAAAATCAACAAAATACATATACCCAGGGCTTTTACCCCTTACAAGGGAGGCAGCAAATGTCAAAGGCATCCACGCCTATCCATTTCATCCCCATATACTCCACTCCCATTTACCACCCCTCCTTGCATTTTGCCCACTGCCCTGGGTCATAAGTAATGCAGCAAGACACAGCACATCTGACAGCAAGTCCGATTCATTTAATCAGCGACCCCCCCCCTTTCTTCATCCTCTCATGCAGAAAAAGAGAAGACTGGGAGAAATCCCTTCAGGCTGCGTCAAAATTTAATTCACACAATCCCTCACCTACACCTTTCTATGCATAACAGCATCATCCATACACAACCATTCTCCACTCATCCCTATCTTCTGTCTTCTCCCTTACTTCCTCAATGGACATTCCCCTCTTTCTCAATGCACCTTTTACCCCATCCATTCATTTCATTCTTGGTCACCCCATCATGTTCCATCCCTCCACCTCTGCCTTCCACGCCTCTTTTACTAATCTTCCTTTGCTTATTCTTTCCATGTGTTCAAACCATCCCAATATTCTTTCATCAACCCTATCTCCCAACTCCCTTTTCACCACTGCTCTCCTCCTCACCTCCTCATTCCTCACTCTATTCAGCCTAGTAACCCCTCCCATATTTCTAAGGCATTTCATCTCAAACATATTTAAACTCTTCCTCTCTTGTGCTCCATGTTTCTACCTCACCCAGTACTGTTGGCACAATCACCCCTTCATACAATCTCCTCTTATCATCCATTCCCAAATGTCTATTTTTCATTACACTTTTTAATCCCCTCAAGGCATTTACTTGCTTCTCTCAATCAACATTCAACCTCCACCTCCACTCCACGAATGAATAAAAAATGGAATATTAACATTTATTCACTTTAAAACACAATATAGGAGTTAAAATAAAGTTTGTGCCATTAAAAAGGGTATTCTAATGCATTTTTAAGGGGTGTGTCCACTATACGTGAATAATGGGGATCACTATATCTATCTATATACCATGAGCATTTTTCCCCTTATATGGGAGGTAACCAAGTGAAAGGCGCATACCTACTCCCACCCATTCTACAATACTTTCCACCCCCTCATCTTAGCTCCTCATGGGTGGCTGTTCATCCCTGTATCCTGCCCACTGCCCTGGGTCAGAAGCAATGTAGCCAGACACAATACATCCACAGCAAGGCCACTTCACTTAACCACTGTACACATAATGAAATATAAGTTGTACAATTTTCTTGTAAATTGTTGTCTTTATTATCCCCTTTGTGTATTTGCTACACTTATCTTAGCTGGTACACCATCTGGGGTATTGGCTGCATGTTATTGTGGCAAAGTACCATGCAGTTGATACTTTAGGGTCTATATAGGACAGCCCTATGGACCAGAGCCACACATCATTTTGTCTGTGATAGAGGAGGACTCTGTTCACAGAGAAATGATGACCCTTTCATTATACTGCGACTGTCCCTCCATTATGCTGTCCCCCAACCCCTTGTTGCTGTCCTGTACCATTTCAAAGGATTACAAAGGCGGAGCATGCCAACAGGAGACCTTTTGGTCCATATCTAGGTCGGATGTGAAAAAAAAATCATAATAATAATAAATAAATAAAAACTATAATAATGTAAATAAATAAGATACATAAATAAATGCATAGGTATAGTTAAATAATAAACAAACAGGTGAATAGTAAATAATAAATTGACATATAACTAATAATAAATGAAAATCAGACAGACAAATGATGATAAAACAAAAACAAATAATATAAAATAAATTATAATCATTACAGCATCTTGCTTAGGTGTTTATCTAAATGATTCTTAAAGCTTCGAACTGAACTACATTGCACTACCTGTGCAGGAAGTTTATTCCATTCATTAACTACACGGTTGGCAAAGTTGTTTCTACCTACTTCCAAATTGAATCTATTTCCAGACAGTTTGAGACCATTGTTTCTTGTCTGATTCTCATTCAATGTGAGAATTTTGTCACTTTTGATGTTGTCAATTCCCTTTCTCTGAATATTAATTTCCTTTTTTCACCTACCCTGTGGTGGGGGATAGAATACTGCCACCAAGTATACCCACTTGAATCGTAAGAGGCAAAAAAACAGGATGGGGATTAAGACTAAGCATCCTTCTCCCTGTAGCCCCACAGGGGTTGTTCCTGGAAAAAAAAAAAAAAAAAAAAAAAAAAAAAAAAAAAAAAAAAAAAAAAAAAAAAAGGTAAAGGCAGGTCTAGGAGTATTCCAACCAGTACTCTAAGGTTTGGATCTTTTAATGTGTGTGGATGTAGTACAGATAAGAGTAAAAGGGAAGAGATAGGTAGTATGTTTGTGAAAAAAAAGATGGATGTGTTAGCTTTGAGGGAAACTAAATTGAGAGGGAGGTGCAAGTGAGAGTTTGGGAGTGTAGTTGGGAGGTTCTCAGGAGTGAAGAGAGGGCAAGGGAGAGAAGGGATAATAAGAGAAGAAGAGAGAAGGAGTTTGAATGTGTTTGAGATGAGGTGTCTCAGAAGTATGATGGGGGTTACTAGGCTAGATAGAGTGAGAAATGAGGAGGTGAGGAGGAGAACAGGGGTGGAAAGGGAGTTGGGAGATAGGGTTGATGAAAGAGTATTAGGATGGTTTGGATACATGGAAAGAATGAGTGAAGAAAGACTAGTAAAGGAGGTATGGAAGGCAGATGTAGAGGGAGTGAACATGAGGGGACATCCTAGGATGAGATGGATGGATGGGGTGAAGGGAGCTTTGGGGAAGAGGGGAATGTCGATTGAGGAAGGACAGGAGATGACAGAAGACAGGGGTGAATGGAGAATGGTTGTATATGGAAGATGTTGTGATGCATGAGGTGGAATGGACAGGGGGATGGGGGGTGAGGTAGTATGTGTGAGCAAAATTTTGACGCAGCCCGAAGGGATTTCTCCCCGTCCTCTCCTTTATATGGGGGGACGGAGAGGGGGGGTCGCCGATTTAAAGAAGCGGCCTTGCTGTGGATGTGCTGTGTCTTGCGACACTGCTCCTGACCCAGGGCAGTGGACAGGGTGCAGGGATGACCCGTCATCTAGGAGGTGCTAAGATTGGAGGGAGGGTGGAGGGTTGTGGAGTGTTTTCAGGGATGGAATGGGTGGGAATGATTTTATGCCTTTTCCTTTTTGGCTACCTCCCTAGTAAGGGGGAAAAAGCCTTGGTATATGTATGTATGTAAGAGTTTTACGAGAGTAGTAGTGGGTGTGTCAGGATTCAGGATTAGAAATGGAGAGAGTGGTTCGAGGTAAAGGTGGGACATTGTCAGGGATGTGTTATGTCGCCCTGGCTGTTCAATTTATACATGGATGGGGTGGTGCAAGAGGTGAATGGAAGGGTGGTGGGTCAGGGATTGGAGATAGTTAAATAAGATGGAGAAAAGTGTGAGGTAAGCCAGCTGTTGTTTGTGGACAACACTACACTTGTAGCAATGTCAGAGGAGGGATTGAGGAAGTTAGTGACAGAGTTTGGGAAAGTGTGTGAAAGAAAAAAGTTGAAGATAAATGTGGGTAAAAGTAAGGTGATGAGATGAACAAGGGATGAAAATGGCAGCAGACTAGAAGTGAGTATTAAGGGAGAGAGACTGGAGGAAGTGGATAGTTTTAGATACTTGGGTGCAAGTAAGGCAAGAAAGGGAGGAGTGGGGGTGGAGGTAGAATACAGATTGAGAAGCGAGTAAATGCCTTGGTGGATTAAAAAGTGTAATGGGGAATAGACATTTGGGAATGGATGCAAAGAGGAGATTGTATGAAAGAGTGATTGTGCTAACAGCACTGTATGGGGCATAAACATGGAACATAAGAAAGAGAGGAGTTTGAATGTGTTTGAGATGAGGTATCTGATAAGTATGATAGGGGTTACTCGGCTGGATAGAGTGAGAAATGAGGAGGTGAGGAGGAGAGTGGGGGTGGAAAGGGAGTTAGGAGATAGGGTGGATGAAAGAGTATTAGGATGGTTTGGACACATGGAAAGAATGAATGAAGAAAGACTAGTAAAAGAGGTGTGGAAGGCAGATGTGGAAGGAGTGAACATGAGGGGGCGACCTAGGATGAGATGGATGGATGGGGTGAAAGAGGCTTTGGGGAAGAGGGGAATGTCTGCTGAGGAAGGACAGGGGAGGACAGAAGACAGGGGTGAGTGGAGAATGGTTGTATATGGATGATGTTGTGATGGATGAGGTGGAATGGGTGGGGGATGGGGGGGTGAGAGAGTGTGTGTGAGAAAAATTTGACGCAGCCCGAAGTGATTTCTCCCGGTCTCCTGTTTTTCTGCATGAGGGGATGGAGAGGAAGAAGTTGTCACAGATTTAGTGAAGCAGCCTTGCTATGAATGTGCTGTGCCTTGCGACACTGCTTCTGACCCAGGGCAATGGACAAGATGCAGGTATGACCTGTCATCCAGGTGCCAAGACAAGAGGGAGGGAAGAGGGTGGAGAGGAGTGGAGTGTGATAAGGATAGAATGTGTGGGAGTGGTCTTTACTACTTTGCACTAGTTATATCAGAAAATCTTGCACTCTTGTGGTTCCACTCAGTAGTGAAATAAGGTTTGCACATTGCACTTATGTTGGCGAAGTGGGTAAGAGCACCACTACTCGTGGCTGAGGTCAAGGTGATGGCAGTTCAAATTTGCCACCAGCGAGTTGGACCAAGGGCATTGTTAATCAAATTCAACACTACAAAATCCTAGCCTCCCAAGAGGGGAGTTACCAACATTAAACTGAATCATCATCTATGTTAGATCCATTTGCACCTACACTACCTATGATTTACTGCACTGGTATTTATCAACATTCCATTACTATATCAGACCAATCATGCAGGTCTTACTTGGAATTTTCAAATAAAATATATCTTCATAAGCAAACCTAGTAATGTAAAATTCAGTGATCATTATTCATCTGAACATGTTAAAATCAAAATACTCTACTATCGACACTGATCTTACCCTTAAATCTAGTATAGTACCATTCTCTTCACAGGATAAACTACTTTTATATCACTTCTATATGGGTATTTATAAAACAAACTAAAATGATAAATTTTAATATAGACGAAGCAAACCTCATCAAATTGTTTTGTGATGTACTCCTTCAGACATTCTGTGAATTTAATCTCTTCTTCCTGCCAGCTCTTGAGGTCCAACTGAGTTAAAAAATGTGCATAATGTTCCTCCTGGAAAAAAAAAAAAATATATATATATATATATATATATATATATATATATATATAAAATAAAATAAATAATATTTATATATATTATATATATATATATATATATATGCATGCGTTATTAAATTCGACAGCATTAAGGCGGTTGTTAATCTTCTTATGGGTATTCTCAAGATTTCTAACAAGTACTCTGCCATTTGGAGAGTGGGCATAAACCAGAATGCCAAAATGATTCATTTATTCAATGTTTTGTCTGCAAGGAGACATCCTCAGGAAAATCTGTAACATAAAAATTACTGACATACAGAAATAAAGAACAAGGGTATTAACCTTAGCAAAAATTCACAATCATGGAAATAGACTTCAATTAATCAAAAATAGACAACAATAAATCAAATCCTATCTCAATACATGGGTCGTTGGAGACCAATACTTACAAAATTAAAGGTCCAAAGAAATGACGAAGGAAATCGTTGAGTGGTGACTTATATACACGAACCTAACCGACTTGGGTGGTGGAAGGGTTAGTGGGAGGGGTTGATGACCCATCATGTTGGGAAGGAGGGGGTTGGAGGGTTTGGGGGGTTGCAAGGTCGGTTGGGGGGAGGATGGATGGAGTGGGTGGGAAGAGGTGGTGGGGTTTGGGGCATATTGACATAGGGTGTGGTCACGGGTCGTGGTGATGGTGGCAGCTCCACTGTGCGAGTGAGTGCATTGTTAAACAAACTAATGATGGAAATCATGTTGCTTTGGATATTTATAATAGGGCTATGTTCCCTTATAAACATAGCTTCTAAAAGCTTAAGCTTATGTGCATCCCTATTGCTTGCTAATAAATATCCAAAGCAACATGATTTCCATCATTAGCTTGTTTAACAATGCACTCACATTTAATTGTGTAGTTATTGGTCCCCAACAGCCATGTATCGAGATAGGATTTGATTTATTGTTGTCTATTTTTGATTAATTTAAGTCTATTTCCATGATTGTGAATTTTTGTTAAGGTTAATACCCTTGTTCTTTATTTCTGTATGTCGGTAATTTTTATGTTACAGATTTTCCTGAAGATGTCTCCTTGCAGACGAAACGTTGAATAAAAAATAATTTTGGCAATCTGGTTTATGCCCACCCTCCAAATGGCAGAGGGTGGACCTCATTAACAAACTTAGTTTGTTAATGAGGTCCAAACTGTTCTTAACATGTGAAGTGGAAATAGTTCCAACTAGTGGACTAAGAATTGTTACCAACCATTTCGAAAGTTTGTATGAAGCTGAACATATTGAAGAAACGATTGGTCTTACCGGGTTATTTGGTTTATGTGTCTTAATTAGACCATACACACAAATTGTGTGTTAAAGATTGCAAATTCCAATTTAATGATAAATTCTATTCTCAGAAATTTGGAATGAGCATGGGTAATCCTCTCTCCCCCGTATTGAGTAATTTATATATGGAGTTTTTTGAAACCAAAATTTTAAGTAAGATCATTCCCCCCAACATTACATGGATGCGGTACATTGATGACATCCTATGTCTGTGGCCCATTCAAGATAATGTAAATGATTTTTTATGTAAGCTTAATAATTTGGTCAGTTCCATTAAGTTCACGGTGGAGATAGAGAAAGAAAGTGTTTTGCCTTTCCTTAATTGTAATATCTACCGCCGTGAAAGTGAGTTGAAGTTTAGTGTATATCGCAAACCAACCAATGTTTGTTCATATATACACTATTATTCCTCACACCCTGATGGCGTAAAGATATCTGTTTTTTCGTCGATGTACCTCAGGGCCCTACGCATTTGCAGCCCAGAGTACATCGATGATGAAATAAGATGTATTTACGACATTGGTACTAAGCTACAATACCCCACACATGTTCTTGACAAAGCTTACAATCGTGCTAAAAGGACATTTTATAACCTTAGGTCAACTCAAACTTTCAATATGAATAACTTGCTAATTTTACCGTACCAAGAGAACCTGCAAAATATTCCAAATATATTACGTAAATTTAACATTAATGTAGTTTTCAATAATAAGAACACTGTAAGACAACTGCTCATAAATAATTCTGTCAATAGTAATAAAGGGTGTGTGTACAAAATACCTTGCAAATCATGTAATCAGTTTTATGTTGGTCAGACTGCTAAAACACTCACAACACGAATCAATCAACACAAGAAATACGTTAGAGAGGGAAACCAATCTAGCGGTATATTCAACCACATGAACCATTTTAACCACCCAGTTGACTGGGATAACGCTGAAGTCATCACATACAACAACAACATAACAGAAAGAAATTTAATTGAATGCAGTTTGATCAAATCTAGTAAGGGGATAAATGTTAATCTTCATCAAGGTTTGTACAAATTAGATAGTTTTATTTCTCATGAAATTTCAAAATTGTTTGAATTGTAATATAAATTATGAGCAGTTGTCCCATACTTGTTGGTTACCAGGACGGCCCAAACGTCCCATACTTGTTGGCTACCAGGACGGCCCAAACGTCCGTCACGTGTACTTCTTCCACTACCTCTCCGAATGCCCTTTTCACTATGTCATATATTTTGTACCTTGTTTCTTCATCTTATAATTCCTTCTTTGTATCTGCACTGAAGATGTAATTATACGAAAGCGCTCTGCTTCGTTAGTTTACTTTTCCTAGTGGTTACTTACGCATATATATATATATATAATCAGACTTGTTTTGGGTGACACACTAACAAACTGGAACCAATGATGAGTATATGAGAGGTAGCCATCCAAGGCATACACCTATCCCACTCCTATCTATCACCCATTTGTTTCCACCAAATTCTTAAAAAATCTTATCATAAATACTAACCTCATTGGAAAATTCAATGAATAACTTGATAACAGCATCAAGTTTCTTTGCAAGTTCACCTTGAGCTGATGACAATTGCTGGCAGACTTCAAGAGCTTGCTCCTGGTTATGTTGAAGTTTAGCCTTGCCTTCTTGAACCCGTGTATTAATGGTATGTACTTCATTTTGCAGCTCTATTTTATATACACTGAAAAATTCTTAATATCAAAATAGATACACTAGAAAATCTCATAAGATATACAAATATAAGCACATAAAATATATTCAGTTCTCACATGAGAAGAATGAATGAGGAAAGAATATCAAAGAAAGTGTGGAAAGCAGTGGTAGATGGAGCGAACTTGAGAAAGACTAAGAATGAGAAAGATGGATGTGGATGAAGGAGGATTTTGCAAGCAAATTGGGAGGAGAGACTGCAAAAGACAGAAATGAATGGAAGGAGATTATGAATCAATGACAAGATGATGTGACCTAAAGATATGTTCTTCTCATCTGCTTCATGTATCATTTTGATTGGATGATGATTATGGTGTTTGCCATATGATGAAGTGGTGGAGGTAAACTAACTCTAGCTGTTGGCCCATGCTGCATTGCTTTTGACCTAAGCAATGTGGCAGGGGGTCTGGACAGCCCTTCATCCCCAAAATGTTGTGATGTGAGAGATGATTGAGTGGGATTCATTTGTTTATGATGTAGGTGTGTGGTTTGCCTTAGCTACCACCTTATAAGGGTCTTGTGCTCAATCCTGAAAACCATGACTAAGTATGTACGAGTAGGTTATCACAACTATACATTGTATTATTGGTGACCGCATATCAATATCAATGGTAATAAAAGTATGCAATGAACCAGTCTAATACCCAAGATTATTGCTCATATTTTTCAACTGCTGTAGCCGTGATTCTAAGGTTTCCAACTGAGCATCAGCAACTGGATCTGCCAGTGTATATGGACTAAGTGATGGAACACTGGTGAGGCTTCCCACCATATCCTCAAGCTGCTGTCCACTAAGCACTTCTCCTCTAGAAATCAGGGATTCATATCTGTCAAAAGAAAAGTAAAATATATAAACACATCAAAAGGCCTTCTATCCTTGTAAGGGAGTGGCTGAGTCAAAGTATACGCACATCCCACACCTAACAAAAAACATTCATCATGTCTCCCATCTTACTTCTTCTTCCTCAGGTCAAAGGCAATGCAGCATGACAAAGCACCTTCACAGGAGAGCCCAACTGCCATAGATGCTTTACCCCCTCCTCATCCACTCACAATACTTAACCCCTTCCATACGGTGCCGCACACGTAGGCGTCATGGACTTGGATCTCGGTGGCAGCAGCCAATGCCAGCCGTACGACGTGTTGTAATAATACTCGCATCATAAAATATAGTCACCGCTTATATCGATCGTTCTCTCTTCACCCGTGAATTTTGATAACCATAGAAAATGCGATTACAAAAGAATTAGAAAGAATGTCATTATGGAGGGGCGACTACAATAAATATAATCAAGACGCCGATATGGCAGCCTCGCGAATACACTCGCTCCCCATGACGCCTACGTGTGCGGCACCGTATGGAAGGGGTTAACAAACAATACAAAAAACACCTCTTCAGGCCATGTCATTCCTTCATCCATTCATTCCTACCTTTTTCACACACTCTTCTTTGTATGACAAATATTTCTCTCTAATGTCCATGTCCAGTAGTGGGATTCAAATTTTTCGTCAGCCGGTTCTGTTATAGTCGGTGTATTTCCATCTGACACTAATTTGCAACCACTTCTTAGCCACATTTTCTTTATATTATTGTTATCAATTAAATATTCTAACTAGAAATATGGAAAACTAACAATATTATATTTAAAATGCATCTCTGGCTGCCAAACGTAAAAATTATTCAAATATTTACATATGAAAAACCTGAAAAATTGTCAGGTGGAAAAAAAAATGGGGTATAGACCTGGGTGCCAACCTATAGTTAGTCTCGTGATCAAAAAATTCGATTTGGGCAACCTAGTGCAGGTGTATTTATTTTTTTACGGACGCATGTTTGTGTGGGGGTAGTGTGTGCATGTGTAGGCTATGTATTTACCTAGTTGTATTTACCTAGTTGTATTTTGCGGGAAGGGGAGCTATGCTCGTGTTGTCCCGCCTTTGTATCTTGCAGTGTCTAGTTTGTTTTTAAACTCATGAATGGTTTTTGCGCATACTATTTCATTGTCCAGTTTGTTCCAAGTGTCCAAAACTCTATGAGGAAAACTGTTTTTCTTCAGTTCTCTTCTATAGCTATGTTTTTTTATTTTCTTTCCATGTCCTCTTGTGTTTCTTTTGTCCCAGTTAAGTAAGTTCTCACTATCGAGTACCTCTGTGCCTTTCATGATTCTGTAGATGGTCAATAGGTCACCTCTCTCTCTTCTTTGCTCCAGTGTCGGTAACTCCAGTTTAGCCAATCTCTCTTTGTATGATAGGTTTGCAAGTGCAGGTGCCATTTTTGTAGCTGCTCTTTGGATTCTTTCTATTTTCTTTATATTCTTTTTGGTACTGGGGGACCACAATGTCGCTGCATACTCTAATCTAGGCCTTATCAATGTAACCAATATTTTTTTCATCATGTCTTCGTCCAAGTATGTAAACGCCACTTTTATTGATCTTAGCAAATTGTAAGTCTCCCCGACAATTTTGTTAATCTGTATATCATAGGACAAGTCGTTCGTGATAATTACTCCCAAATCTTTTTCGGATCCTACTTTCTTTACTTCTTTGGTTCCAATTGTATATTTTCCTGATATTCTGTTTTTGCTTTTTCCAAACTCCATTATGCTACACTTCTTAGTATTAAAGTCCACTTCCCATTTCTGACTCCAGTTCCATACCCTATTTAGGTCTTCTTGCAGTGCTTCACAGTCCTCATCAGTTTCTATTTTCCTTAGCAGTTTGGCGTCATCGGCAAAGAAGCTCATGTAGCAGTTCACGTCCTCATCCATGTCATTCATATAGATAGCAAACATTATTGGTGCCAGCACAGATCCTTGCGGTACTCCACTGATCACCTCTTTCCAGTCTGAATATTTTTCTCTGAGCACTACTCTCATCTTTCTACCAGTCAGAAAGTCCTCTATCCATTTTAGTAGGTTTCCCTGTATTCCTCCTATGTGTTCCAGTTTTTTTAGTAGTTTTCTGTGTGGTACTTTGTCAAAGGCTTTTTGCAAGTCTAGGAATGCACAATCAGCCCATCCATTTCTTTCTTGCACTATGTCTATTAGTCTTGAGTAAAAGCATATTAAGTTTGTGGAGCATGATCTTCCTTGTCTGAATCCGAATTGTCTTGGGTTTAATATGTCATTGTCTTCCAGATGTTTTACCCATCTATTCTTGATTATTTTCTCACAAATTTTGGCAATGGTGCTTGTTAGTGATACTGGCCTATAGTTGGTGGGTTCTTCTTTGTTTCCTCCTTTGTGTATTGGTACAATGTTAGCGTTTTTCCAGTCCTCGGGTATCTTTCCTTCTTTGAGTGAGCTGTTTATTAAGATGTGTATTTTGTCTGTTAGTTCTTCTTTGCACTCCTTTAGAATCCAATTTGCAATACCGTCCGGGCCATGTGATTTTCTGACATCCAGCCTTGATAAATGTTCTGATATTTCCTTTAGTGATGCTGTAAACTCATTCATGAGGGGAGATTTCTTGTTTTTGTCTATGTCACAATTCGGTATTTTCTCTCTGGTGAAAACAGATTTAAAGTGATTGTTCATGACTTCGGCCATCTCTAAATCTTCTGTGTATTCTATGTTTCCTTGGCATAGTTTCACCAATTCCTGTTTGTTTTTAAGTTTACCATTCACATACCGATAGAATAGTTTGGGTTGCTCTTTGCATTTGTCTATAATATCCTTCTCATGGTTCCTTTTCTCCTCTCTTCTCACATTAACATACTCATTTCTATAGTTAACATAAATTTGCCATTTGCTTTGTTTTTTGTCTTTTCTCCACTTTTTCCAAGCTTTGTCCCTTCTGTCTTTTGCCTCACTGCATCTTTTGTTGAACCAACATTTAATGTACTCTCTCTCTCGCTTTTGTCTTGGTACATGCCTGTTTACCCCTTCATTGTAGTTTTCCATCAATATATTCCATTTCTCTTCCACTGCTGTTTCTTCCCTGTAAAATATTTCCCAGTTTGCATTCCGGAAGAATGTCTTTAGTTTTGTAAAGTCTGTTTTGTTGTACCTCAGTCTTCCTTTCCTATGCTTTTCGTTCCTCTCTATGTCTATTTCTTCCTTTAGTATAGTTTCGATGAGTACATGGTCACTCTTTCCAATTGGTGTCTCATACTGGACTTTATGCACTATTTCAGGCTCTGTTGTAAATATTAGATCTAGTTTCGATGGCTCTTCATTATTTCTGTACCTTGTGTTTTCATGGACCCATTGGGTCATTGTGTACTCCATGGTCATATCTAGCAGTACATTGCCCCACGAGTCATCTCCTCCTTGCACTGTCATGCTGTCCCAACAAATTTCTTTGCAATTGAAGTCCCCCATAACTACCAGATTACCCTTACCCATTAGTATCTCATTGAGTGATTTTCTTGTGTCATCTAGCGTGTGCATATGTGTACATGTACATGAGTATGTGTGTGCATGTGTGCAATGCATTTGTGTTATTTATAAACAAACATGTTTGTGTGGGTAGGCCTAAGGAGTGTGTATGAGAGCGCGTGTATGTATGTATGTCCATAATTATAATAAAATGTAGTTTAATAACACAAATATACAGAGAAACCAAGCACTATATACATGAAAAAAAACTGGTAACCACTTGTGTAAATAAACTATGCAATAAATCACTAACGAAAGTTACGAAACATACCGTCCCGGTACTTATCGGATGAGATGCAGAAGACCACTGACCAGTTGAGCAACTAGTCGGTTCGCCAGTTAGTCGGTTCGCCGAACTGACAAATTTGCGTGAGCCGGTTCTAGCGAATAGGTAAGAACCGGCTGAATCCCACTACTGTCCATGTCCTTTTATCCTGACTATTCACCCTATTCTTGGTCTTCCTCTGAAATTCACTCCATCCATTTCTGCCTTCCTTACTCTTTTTACTAGTACAGTCGAACCTCGAAAGCCCGGACCCCGAATGCCCAGACCCACGCATGACCGGTCGAAATGAACAAAGGGCATACTTTTCAAGCAAAGTTCCCAATTTGCCTGGTAGATGGCAGTGACGGCTGTACACGTGTACTCAAACCCGGCCCAGTCAAGCCGCCACCAGGGTGCCGTTTCGTAGAATTTTGTACCAAAACGTAGTAAAATAGTGGCATGTGGCAACTGCACAAGGACATGAGGAATTTTTTTCTACATATCAGCGGGCTGTTAAAAACATTCAAAAACTCAAACTTTTGTTTAAAAATTATAGAACTAGTTATCAAATAATAAATGGTACATCAAAATAAATATGACTTTTATTGGTAATTGTGTAAGTCTAAATAAAAATATTCTTCTAAAAAACGCTGTGGAAGTCGGGGACAGGTGGTATTACGGTGACACTTTGTCCTACAAATATTCTTGAAAAAGTGCTTGGGTAAGTCAGGGTCAGGTGGTATTCTTCTTCTTCGCATTCTTCTTCTTCTCCGCGTTCCTCTTCTTCTTCTTCTTCGCGTCCTTCTTCTTCGCGTTCTTCATGCTGGGGATCCCGTGTTGGGGTTCCGCCCCGAGGCCGAGGCCGAAGGGGAAAACGAGGGATTAGAGCGCGGAAAGCTGCAGCCATAGGCCGCTGTTTGCGCAGCCAAGCCCCCGGTGAAGCCCGCTACTTGTATTACTTATAAACTATTATACCCCAAAAGATACGTTTTTACAGTGTAGAAAAAAAATTCTATGCTAAAGTTTCAGCTTTCTTTTAGCACCAGGGCTGCCGTTTCGTAGAATTTGTAGCAAAACATAGTAAAATAGCGCCATGTGGCAACTACACAAGGCCATGAGGAATTTTTTTCTACATATCAGCTGGCTGTTAAAAACATTCAAAAACTCAACTTTTGTTTAAAAATCATAGAACAAGTTATCAAATAATAAATGGTACATCAAAATATTACTTTTATTGGTAATTGTGTTACTTATAAAATATCATACCCCAAAAGATACATTTTTACGGTGTAAAAAAATTCTACGCTAAAGTTTCAGCTTTCTTTTAGCGATAATAATATAAAAAAAAAAAATTATATGTTACTGAATACGTTAGGGCATGGGGGCCTTATATACATTCAAGAATAAAAAAACTAGAACCAACATTTTGTCAAAGTTGGACAAGTATCTTGCTATGGAAGTCTGCACACGCCCGAGAAAAATGTAGGCCCCGGTATGGCAACACTCCCATTCTACACGGCAGTGTAGAAAACGCGGCAACCCTGGCCGCCACCACTGTCCCACGTGCATACCTTCCGATATTTACAGTGTACGTAATAAAAAATACAGTGCAGTACACTGTATGTACAGTATATTTACATGCCTGTATTACAGTTATTACAGAATTATTACTATTATAATATTATTATTATTATTATTATTATTGTGCCTTGTCCTTTTTGGCTACCCCCCTGGTATGGGGGAAAAAGCCTTGGTATATCTATCTATTATTATTACAGTATTGTTATTATTACAGTCTTAGAGTATTATTCATATGTTTCAATGCCATATCATACATTACTTATACGAATACCGCTACGAAAATCTACGGGTGTTAGGGCGACATTTTCGATGACCGGACCGCCCTTCCCCCCAATTAGTCCGGGTTTTCGAGGTTCGACTATATTTGTCTACTCATTTTTACGATATGGCCAAAACACTGAAGCACTCTTTGATTTAACCTATCTGGCAGCTCTTTCCACCCAAATTCTCTGCCTCACTTCCATATTCTTTCTCTATCAATCCTAGTAATGCCTATAATACTACTGATCAAACATATTCATGCTCTTCTTTTCTAACTCCTTTAACCACTTTGGTATGATGATGCCTATACAGGTGTCATGAAGCACGAGTGGGCACACAAGGATGCCAGCATTGGCATCTTGATTATCTATATATTTTTGTAGTTGTATTGGGGTATTGGCTGCATGTTATTGTGGCAAAGTAGCATACAGTTGATACTTTAGGGTCTATATGGGGTGCCCCTATGGACCAGAGCCACACATCATTTTGTCTATGATAGAGGAAAACTCTGTTCATAGAGAAATGATGACACTTTTATACTACGACTGTCCCTCCATTATGCTGTCCCCCAACCCCTTGTTGATGTCCTGTACCATTTCTCTGAGTATTCATTTTCTGTTTTCGCCGACCCTGTGGTGGGGGGAAGAGAATGCTACCACCAAGTCCACTTGAGTCGTAAAAGGTGACAAAAAAACGGAACGGAGATGGGATTAGGAGTCCTACTACCTGTAGCCCCAACAGGGGACATTCCTAAAAAGAAAAGAAAAGGCATAGGATGGTCTGGGAGTTTTCCAACCAGTATCCAAGGTTTGGGTCTTTTGATGTGCGTGGATGTGGTACAGATGAGAGTAAAAGGGAAGAGATAGGTAGTATGTTTGTGAGAAGAAAGATGGATGTACTGGCTTTGAGTGAAACTAAAATGAAAGGAAAGGGCAACTGTGAGTTTGAGAGCGTAGCTGGGAGGTACTCAGGAGTGAAGAGGGGACGAGGGAGAGAAGGGGTGGCTATACTAGTAAGTGAAGAGATAAGTAAGCAGGTAGTGGAGTGGAAGGAGGTTTCATCAAGGTTGATGTGGATGAAGGTGAAGCTGGGAAGGGAGATGTGGGCTTTTGTAAGTGCATATGGACCTGGTAGTGAGAAGAGTGTAGAGGAAAGGGAGGCTTTTGGGGTGACCATAATGCTAGGGTAGGAAATGAACCAATTGACGGAGTGATTGGGAAGTATGGAGTTCCGGGTAAAAATTGTAGTGGAGAAATGATGGTAGAAATGTGTCTTGAGAGTTGATGATAGCAAATACAGTGTTTAAGAAGAAAGTCAAGCATAAGTACACATGGGAGAGGGTGGTGGATGGAAGGGTGGCAGACGGAGCGTTGATGGACTATATAGTGGTGACCAGGAGTATGGTAGGAAAAGTTAAAGATGTACATGTTCTAAGGGGAGAGAGTGGGGGAATATCAGATCATTTTCTGGTGGAAGGTAAAATGAGAGTGGAGAATAGGTGGAGAAAGAGGAAAAGGGCAGAAGGTAGGGAGGTACATAGAGTGAACTGCTTAAATGAGGAACAAAAGGAGAGTGAGTTTAAGAAGTAACTGAAAGAGGAGTGGGAGTAAAGGATAGAGTAGAACTAGGAGTGGAGGAGGAATGGGGATGGTTCAAGGAAGGAGTCATAAGGTGTGCAAAGATGGTGTGTGGAAAAAGGGGGGCGGGAGGAAAAAGAAGGAAGGGTAGTGAGTGGTGGGATGAGGAAGCAAAGAAATGTGTAGAAGAGAAGCAGGCATTCATAGATTGGCTGCAAATTAGGACGAGGGAATTGTATGAGAGGTACAAAGTAAAGAGAAGGGAAGCTAAGCATAAGATAAAGGAAGCAAAGAGGAGAGCAGATGTGAAATGGGGTAAGAGTATGACAGAAATTTTTGAAAGCAATAAAAAGATGTTTTGGAAGGAAATTAAAAGAGAAAAAGGAGGCGAATCAAATGGAGGAGAAATAGGGAAGGATGAAGTGAAAGCAGCTGTTAAGATGATGAGAGCAGGTAAGGCACCTGGACTGGATGGATGCCATGCAGAATGTCTGAAGAAAGGAGGTACAGTGATGGTGGACTGACTAGTGAGGTTGTTTAAGGGCGTCCATCAGAAAATCACGAAGAAAAAAAAAAAAAAAAAAAAAAAAAAAAAAAAAAAAAATTAAAATATTTCCTCTAAAAGTGTTGCTCATAAGCTATCTCGTGGCTGAGTATGGAAGCTGTATCTTGATTTTTACTATCTAAAAAAAATATATAATACAGTACCCCCACCCTACTGTGGCTGGGTCGTGTGCACTGTGTACTGCATATTATGTTTTCTGTTGTTACATATATTTGCTAACAATAAAGCTGTGTATTTTGCACAATATTTATGTTTTTGTATGATAAATAATAGCATACGACACGGCAACAGGGACCTGACTGCATACCGTACAGTATGAATTGTCCATCAGAAAATCACAAAAAACGAAATTCTGAAAATATTTCCTCTAAAACAACCTGTGATGCCATAAAACAGCTTAGGATGGCAGATAAAGATCGTCTGTCACCAAAGATGCATTGCGCCAAGAAAAGGAAAAGTGCACGCTTGGAACCTGAGCACCCTGGTGGATACTAACTGGATTCATCATATACACCTGTAATTAATCAAAAGCTGGCAACAAAGAGTAGGGTGGTGCCTATGATACCCTTTCAACACCATAACATCCTAAATAATGAAAGGGGACCAGTAACCATGAACAAAAAAAACTATGACGCTCATTCCTGAAAAACTTGATTTTTGCAGATTTAACTTGATTCATATCCAAAACGCCTTCACTGATTTTCAACTGCAAATCCTTTTCGGATTCAGCATAATTGGGAGAACATTTGGAGGCAGATTTATGTCCTGTCAAGGACTAGTAAGATTTTTTCATATATACATTTTGTTTTGTTTTTGCATTTTTCATCAACTTTGGATTTTTTTTCTCAAAACAGACTGATCAGAACATCATAATTCTGCCTCCATTTCATCTATCTTAGCCCATTATAAAGACAAAAAATAATCAATATCCAGTCAAAGGTCTATCCTCTGAATCAATTTCAAAATTTTCAAAAATTACCCCTCGAAAAAAAAAAAAAAAAAAAAAAAACAATAACAAAAGTATAAGCATAAATGACTTGAAAACTCGGTGGTATGTTCTCCGAGACGACAATTACTAGGAAAAAATCTCAGCCACTTTCACCGCAAACTAAAAAAGTTCGATTTTCTAATGGACAATCCCCTTAATGTTTGTTTGAGAGAGGGTAGAGTGCCAGAGGACTGGAGGAGTGCCTGTATAGTTCTGCTTTACAAGGGAAAGGGGAACAAGTGTGAGTGTAGTAGTTTCAGAGGGATCAGCTTGTTGAGTGTAGTTGGGAAGGCTTATGGGAGGGTCTTGATTGAGAGGATTAGGAGAGGAACAGAGGGAGTAATTGGTGAGGAACAGTGTGGGTTTAGGACAGGTAGGGGTTGTGTAGATCAGATCTTTGTGGTAAGACAGATATGTGAGAAAGCTATAGGAAAAGGTAAGGATGTTTTTTTGGGCTTTTATGGATCTGGAAATGGCTTACGATAGGGTAGACAGGAAGGCACTGTGGGAGGTACTGCAGATATATGGAATAGGAGGAAATCTGTTAAGAGCAGTCAAGAGTTTTCACAAGAGTAGTAGAGCTTGTGTTAGGATTAGAAATGGAGAGAGTGAATGGTTTGAGGTAAAGGTGGGACTTCGTCAGGGATGTGTTATGTCGCCCTGGCTGTTCAATCTTTACATGGATGGGGTGGTGCGAGAGGTGAATGCAAGGGTGGTGGGTCAGGGGTTGGAGATGGTTAAAGAAAATGGAGAAAAGTGGGAAATGAGCCAGTTGTTGTTTGCTGATGACACTACGCTTGGAGCAGGATCAGAGGAGGGATTGAGGAAGTTAGTGACAGAGTTTGAGAAGGTGTGTGAGAGAAGGAAGCTGAAGATAAATGTGGGTAAAAGTACGGTGATGAGATGTAGAAGGGGAGAGAGTGACAGCAGGCTGGAGGTGAGCATTAAGGGTGAAAGACTGAAGGAAGTGGATAGTTTTAGATACTTGGGTGCGAATGTGGCAGGAAAGGGAGGAGTGGGGGTGGAGGTAGAATGTAGATTGAGAGAAGCGAGTAAATGCCTTGGTGGACTGAAAAGTGTAATGAGAAATAGACATCTGGGAATGGATGCTAAGAGGAGGTTATATGAAGGAGTGATTGTGCCAACAGCATTGTATGGGGCAGAAACATGGAACATGAGAGAGGAAGAGGGAAGGAGTTTGAATGTGTTTGAGATGAAATGTCTGAGAAGTATGCTAGGGGTTACTAGGCCAGAGTGAGAAATGATGAGGTGAGGAGGAGAACAGGAGTGGAAAGGGAACTGGGAGATAGGGTTGATGAAAGGGTATTAGGATGGTTTGGACACATGGAAAGAATGAGTGAAGAAAGATTAATAAAAGAAGTGTGGAAGGAGTGAATATGAGGGGGCATCCTAGGATGAGATGGATGGATGGGGTGAAATGGGCATTACAAAAGAGAGGAATGTCTGTGGAGGAAGGATGGGAGAGGACAGAAGATAGGGGTGAATGGAGAAGGGTTGTGTATAGATGATGCTGTGATGCATGAGGGGGAGTGTGTGGGAGATGGGGGGTGAGGAAGTATGTATGAGAAAAAATTTGACGCAGCCCGAAGGGATTTCTCCCAGTCTTCTCCTTTTCTGCATGAGGGGACGGAGAAGGGGGTGTCGCCAAATTTATGAAGCGGCCTTGCTGTGGCTGTGCTGTGTCTTGCGACACTGCTTCTGACCCAGGGCAGTGGACAGGATGCAGGAATGACCCGTCATCCAGGAGGTGCCAAGATAAGAGGGAGGGAGGAGGGTGGAGGGGAGTGGAATATATGGGAAATGGAATGGGTGGGAGTGGTTTCAACGCCTTTTTCTTTTTGGCTACCCCCATGTAGGGGGAAAAAGCCTTTGGTATATGTATGTATGTATGTATGTATATATGTATGTATCTACCTATTTACCTAGTTGTATTTTACAGGACAACAGCTATGCTCATAGCGACCAGTTTTCGTATCTTTCCACGTCCAGTTTGTTCTTAAAATCGTGTACTGTATAGTTCTGGCATTCACTGTTTCTCTGTTCAGTTTGTTCCAGACATCGATCACTCTATGTGGGAAGCTATTTTTTCTCAGGTCTCTTCTGTAACTGTCTTTCTTTAGTTTCTTTTCGTGTCCTCTCATTTCTCTTCTGTCCCACTTTAATAGGCTGTCTCTATCAAGAACTTCCATCCTTTTCATAATTCTGAAAATGGTCAACAAATCACCTCTTTCCCTTCTCTGTTCTAGTGTTGACAACTGTAATTTCTCCAATCTTTGTTCATATGTCAGATTTGACAGTGTGGGTGCCATTTTTGTCGTTGCTCTTTGGATTCTTTCTAATTTTCTTATGTTCTTTTTTGTGCTAGGTGCCCACATTGATACAGCATATTCTAATTTGGGTCCTATCAGTGCAACAATTATTTTTTAACCATCTCCTTATGTAGTCGAAGGCCACTTTCATTGACCTTAAGTTGTAAGTCTCTCCAATTAATTTTTTCACATTCTGTGAACTGGTTTGATTACGTTTTCTGTGTTTATCATTACACAGAGTAAAAGAGAACAAGTAATACAGCAGTGACTTTATATTCTATAATGTGAGTAATGTGATGTAGTGTACATATGGCACCTGATGCTGTGCGCAAGAATTTTATTCATACTGATGTGGTTAAATTTTAAGTCTGGTTACTACAGTGACTCCACACAACCTTCCTTATCTTTGCATTTAATATTTATCCCCAAATACCTATTTGGATCTGCTGTGTCTTGCTACATTACTACTAACCAAGGGCAGTGGGCAAGATGCAGGGATGACCTGTCATCCAGGAGGAGCCAAGATAAGAGGGATGGAGTAAGTGGAAATGGAGTGTGTGGAGATGTAATGGGTGGGAGTGGGTTTTATGCCTTCATTTTTTGGCTACCTCCCTTGTAAGAGGGGAAAAGCTATTGGTATATGTATGTACCTATTTCTCAACACTTTTTATTCCCCAAAGTCCAAAAATACATAAACAAGTAAATAAGTAAACAAATAATTGACTAAATAAAAATCCTATTTGACTGAAACATATGCACATGTATGCAATATAGCAATAGAAAATTAAATAATTTTATAAATTATAATACACCAATGTAATATACATTATTCTTGGCAGAAATTAATAATAGAAAAGGTTGGTAAAAGCCGTAAACAAACAAACGTAGCCACGACTCGGTGACGCAGTTGGTAGAGCACTGGACTGCGAAGTACGAGGGTGCTCGCAGTACCTGGTTCGAATCCTGCCCAGGGCCGAAATTATTTCGGTATCACTGCGCTTCGGGTCGTTACTCTGACTCTCGTTGGGGGTGTGTATGTGTGAGTGAAAGGTCATAGCATTACCCATAGATCGGTCATATGAGCTCTGAGCTCTCTTCCGGGAGGGAAATAGCTGTCGATCACGAGTCCAACACGTGATCCAAAGACCAAGGTGAATACTTCTATTGCTTGAGACACCATCTTTGTCTTGGTAGAGGCGGAGGCCGAAGAAATTAAAATATGATAAATTAGTCTATTCTAACCTAACCTGCATTTAGTAAGGCATACATACATATACCATATGCTTTTTCTCCCTTACTAGGGAGGTATCCAAAAAGAAAAAGGCACAGAAACCACTCCCACCTATTCCATTTCCTATATTCCATTCCCCTCCACCCTCACTCTTATCTTGGCACCCATAATTTTAGAGGCACTCATGGTCATCCTCATTGTCTCCAATGGCCGAATCTATTAAAACAATGATGGCATCTGTATAGGTTTTAGCAATATTTTCTTATATTGATTTCTGGCAAAATATTTATTATATTGATGTATTATAATTTACAAAATTATTTATTTTACTAATGCTATACTGCATAGGATGGTGTTTGACATTAAGCCATAAAAATTTAAATGAATGAATAAGTTAAAAAGTATAACTTACTCCTCTAGTTCTTCCTCTGTAAGGAGATCGTCCTCAAAAACATTGTCTAGTAGCCACTGAAGAAAAGATGCAAGAGGCTTATGCTGTTCAGATGAAAAAATCCAGCCGAAGTCAACATCTGACAATTTTTCTGATCCAGGTACTCCTAGGGAAACTAAATGTTTTACCATTTCCTTACCCTTCCCATCCATCTAAAAGAGGAAAAACGATTTTACGGATTATACACTTCACACGTATTTTCTATTATTATATTTCTTCATTCTAGTAAGTGTCCAATATATCTGGGATACAACATATGATCCCAACATCTGTACTAGTCTAAATTAATAATTATTAAATACTCAGTTTGGAACTTTTTACTTTGTCACTGATCGTGGCGATATCTTCAGTTTATATGCAAACTTTTATACTGTATACTGAGGGTTTCTCTTTATGTATTAAGTTCACACGAATTTTGGATTTATTTTACTTTACTTCTACTTAATAATTTCAAATCATACCAACAATAATAAAAAATATATACAGAAGAGAACTGCTAAAACTTCACCCTGTTCTTTGAAGGTTGTTTTGGTTTAACCGCCGGTAACGAAACGAATGTTTAGGACCAGCATTCGAGTATAAACAAATGAAGAACTGCGAAGTTTAAAATTATATCTACATTATCACATACAGTAGTTCTTGACCATTTATCCAGGAGGAGACAAGGAAATAGAAAAGAAGAGAGGAGTGGAGTGGGTGGGGGAAGGGGATGAAACGGGTGGGAGTGCAATTATGCCTTTTGACTTTGGACTCCCTAGTAAGGGAGGATGGCCTTTAGTATACTTATGTACAGTAGTTCTTACAGAAACCATACATGACCAAGTTTTTAGATTGTCTTCACTATCAATGTAAGTTGAAATGGTGTACAGCTGCACAGAAAACTATCGTTAGTAAATCACGCTAATCATTTTGACACAAAACAACGAAACTATTTGAGACAAGTTGAAGCCTCCATCGGAAATAAGATTATCATGTCATAGTGAATCCATATGAACTCCGGAACTATTATTCGATTCATATTCATTCAGAAGGAATTCGAACAATTCGAACCCCAGAAATACCAACCCTTCGGTATCAAGGTTATGTTCATTAGCGAATGTTTCGACACCCCTACTAACGATAGTTTTCTGTGTAGCTGTACATGAAACAAACTACCACTACGGTGAGCACGCCAGATTAGTAAAGGTTGCATTGTAGTAGTGCTACATGCTTTTGGTTCTTTGAAACGTCACTAGACGGTCTCACTAAACATCGACCAACGCCGACCAAAACTACACAATGGCGGTTTTTGCTCCAATGCATAATTTATATATAAAAAATAGCATATGGTTGCATTATTTGACCTATTTTCTTTAAAATGTGTGATTTCCATTTAAAATGATCAAAGAGAAGTTACGTTTATATCCTCTGCAAAATTACCAACCGGCAACTAACGCCGACCAAACCCAAACAATGACGGCTTTTGCTCAAATGTATAATTTTAAATGAAAATTAGCATATGGTTGCATTATTTGACCTATTTTCTTTAAAATGTGTGATTTCCATGTAAAATCATCAAAGAGAAGTTACGTTTTTATCCTCTACAAAATTACCAACCGCCGACCAACGGCAACGTCGACCAAAACCACACAATGACGGTTTTTGCCCAAATGCATAATTTATATATAAAAAATAGCATATGGTTGCATTATTTGACCTATTTTCTTTAAAATGTGTGACTTCCATGTAAAATCATCAATGAGAAGTTACGTTTTTGTCATTTGAGCAAAAGCCGTCATTGTTTGGGTTTGGTCGGCGTTGGTTGTCGGTTGGTAATTTTGCAGAGGATAAAAACGTAACTTTTCTTTGATAATTTTACATGGAAATCACACATTTTAAAGAAAATAGGTCAAATAATGCAACCATATGCTATTTTTTATATATAAATTATGCATTTGATAAAAATCCATCATTGTGTGGTTTTGGTCGGCTTTGGTCGACTTTGGTCGGCGTTTAGTGAGACCCTCACTAGAAGGCTTAAAATATTGACAGCTTATGCGGGCAGTTCCTCACATAAAAACTAATTTAAGTTATGAAATCGTTGGTCGTTTGCGGAATAAAACTTACATTACATATTCATTACTGGATGGTTTAAGAAGTAAAACGGGAGAATAAAATCCCTTGGAGGCAGATAGGGCACGCGCCCACACACACACACACACAAAAACAAGCGCTTGGAAAGAAATTGAACATAAAAAAATGCTAGATGACACAAGAAAATCACTCAATGAGATACTAATGGGTAAGGGTAATCTGGTAGTTATGGGGGACTTCAATTGCAAAGAAATTTGTTGGGACAGCATGACAGTGCAAGGAGGAGATGACTCGTGGGGCAATGTACTGCTAGATATGACCATGGAGTACACAATGACCCAATGGGTCCATGAAAACACAAGGTACAGAAATAATGAAGAGCCATCGAAACTAGATCTAATATTTACAACAGAGCCTGAAATAGTGCATAAAGTCCAGTATGAGACACCAATTGGAAAGAGTGACCATGTACTCATCGAAACTATACTAAAGGAAGAAATAGACATAGAGAGGAACGAAAAGCATAGGAAAGGAAGACTGAGGTACAACAAAACAGACTTTACAAAACTAAAGACATTCTTCCGGAATGCAAACTGGGAAATATTTTACAGGGAAGAAACAGCAGTGGAAGAGAAATGGAATATATTGATGGAAAACTACAATGAAGGGGTAAACAGGCATGTACCAAGACAAAAGCGAGAGAGAGAGTACATTAAATGTTGGTTCAACAAAAGATGCAGTGAGGCAAAAGACAGAAGGGACAAAGCTTGGAAAAAGTGGAGAAAAGACAAAAAACAAAGCAAATGGCAAATTTATGTTAACTATAGAAATGAGTATGTTAATGTGAGAAGAGAGGAGAAAAGGAACCATGAGAAGGATATTATAGACAAATGCAAAGAGCAACCCAAACTATTCTATCGGTATGTGAATGGTAAACTTAAAAACAAACAGGAATTGGTGAAACTATGCCAAGGAAACATAGAATACACAGAAGATTTAGAGATGGCCGAAGTCATGAACAATCACTTTAAATCTGTTTTCACCAGAGAGAAAATACCGAATTGTGACATAGACAAAAACAAGAAATCTCCCCTCATGAATGAGTTTACAGCATCACTAAAGGAAATATCAGAACATTTATCAAGGCTGGATGTCAGAAAATCACATGGCCCGGACGGTATTGCAAATTGGATTCTAAAGGAGTGCAAAGAAGAACTAACAGACAAAATACACATCTTAATAAACAGCTCACTCAAAGAAGGAAAGATACCCGAGGACTGGAAAAACGCTAACATTGTACCAATACACAAAGGAGGAAACAAAGAAGAACCCACCAACTATAGGCCAGTATCACTAACAAGCACCATTGCCAAAATTTGTGAGAAAATAATCAAGAATAGATGGGTAAAACATCTGGAAGACAATGACATATTAAACCCAAGACAATTCGGATTCAGACAAGGAAGATCATGCTCCACAAACTTAATATGCTTTTACTCAAGACTAATAGACATAGTGCAAGAAAGAAATGGATGGGCTGATTGTGCATTCCTAGACTTGCAAAAAGCCTTTGACAAAGTACCACACAGAAAACTACTAAAAAAACTGGAACACATAGGAGGAATACAGGGAAACCTACTAAAATGGATAGAGGACTTTCTGACTGGTAGAAAGATGAGAGTAGTGCTCAGAGAAAAATATTCAGACTGGAAAGAGGTGATCAGTGGAGTACCGCAAGGATCTGTGCTGGCACCAATAATGTTTGCTATCTATATGAATGACATGGATGAGGACGTGAACTGCTACATGAGCTTCTTTGCCGATGACGCCAAACTGCTAAGGAAAATAGAAACTGATGAGGACTGTGAAGCACTGCAAGAAGACCTAAATAGGGTATGGAACTGGAGTCAGAAATGGGAAGTGGACTTTAATACTAAGAAGTGTAGCATAATGGAGTTTGGAAAAAGCAAAAACAGAATATCAGGAAAATATACAATTGGAACCAAAGAAGTAAAGAAAGTAGGATCCGAAAAAGATTTGGGAGTAATTATCACGAACGACTTGTCCTATGATATACAGATTAACAAAATTGTCGGGGAGACTTACAACTTGCTAAGATCAATAAAAGTGGCGTTTACATACTTGGACGAAGACATGATGAAAAAAATATTGGTTACATTGATAAGGCCTAGATTAGAGTATGCAGCGACATTGTGGTCCCCCAGTACCAAAAAGAATATAAAGAAAGTAGAAAGAATCCAAAGAGCAGCTACAAAAATGGCACCTGCACTTGCAAACCTATCATACGAAGAGAGATTGGCTAAACTGGAGTTACCGACACTGGAGCAAAGAAGAGAGAGAGGTGACCTATTGACCATCTACAGAATCATGAAAGGCACAGAGGTACTCGATAGTGAGAACTTACTTAACTGGGACAAAAGAAACACAAGAGGACATGGAAAGAAAATAAAAAAACATAGCTATAGAAGAGAACTGAAGAAAAACAGTTTTCCTCATAGAGTTTTGGACACTTGGAACAAACTGGACAATGAAATAGTATGCGCAAAAACCATTCATGAGTTTAAAAACAAACTAGACACTGCAAGATACAAAGGCGGGACAACACGAGCATAGCTCCCCTTCCCGCAAAATACAACTAGGTAAATACAACTAGGTAAATACACACCCTATAGAAAAGGAAAATCACATGTCGAAAGGATGTGAAGAAATAGTTTTCCATGTAGATGCACAAATAGCTCAAGCTCAAACAATACACGAGTTCAAATCGGAATATGATACTGTAAGTGGAAATCAAGGAACTGTACGTGAATTTGTGTAATATGTGTAACGTGAATACGTGTAACGAGAACGGTGATTTACTTACCGTACTTGATTTCTGTAGAAATCCCGTTCCTGCGGTTGTTTTTGCTTCAGTCTTTAATCCTCTTTGGATTCATACCACACAGTTCCCTATACTTTTTTCCCTACCGTCTAACTTCTAACACAGTCCAGCCGCGTCCCCCCTCATTCCACTCACACACACATTCAATAGGTGGCATTGCAGGTAATTTATCAAAATGGATGGAAGACTTCCTGACTGGGAGAAAAATGAGGGTAGTAATCAGAGACAAATACTCGGAATGGGAAGAAATGATAAGTGGTATTCCACAAGGGTCAGTACAGGCTCCAATCATGTTTGCCATATACGTAAACGACATGGGCGCAGGAGTTGAATGTAATATGAATTTCTTCGCAGATGATGCAAAAATATTAAAGAAAGTATCAACAAATGAGGACTGACTCATTACAATCAGACCTGGACAAAATCTGGAAATGGACTAAAAAGTGGGAGGTGAACTTAAATATCAAGAAGTGTAGCATAATGGAGTTTGGTAAAAGCAAAAACAGAATTTAAAAAAAATTACAAAATTTGTGAAAATTAAATAAAAAAGTGCACTCGGAAAGGGACCTTGGAGATAATCAGCAATGACATGACACCGGACAAACATATAAACTTGTTGGTGGAACATACAACCTACTAAGGTCAATGCAGCGGCGGCGCCAGGAATTTTTAGTTGGGGAGGCTAAGGGGGGGCTGAGCAAATTTTTTGGGGGGCTAATAGTAATATAATTTCTGCGTTAGCGGCAATCCGAAAGGCGTAGTCCAAGGTCCGGCATGGGTCAAAGGGGCCGGCCTAGGGTCCTTGGTGGGGTCCAGGGGCACCGCCCTGACGGGAGCTCTGCTAGGATTTTTTTTGGGGGGGGCTGAGGAGGGACTCGACATGTTGACGAGGGAGTGGTCTCAGAAAATAAACTCAGATGATCATTCACGAACATCTGAACATGGGAGGCATACCATGCTGTTTTGATCCCGGTAAAAAAGTTGATTTTCTAACCTCACTTATCTATTGTTCGAGTGAGGTATATCGAGTTTCCAAACCCACTGCTGGAGGTCTATTGTTATCACTTCACCGAGCTGCTATTCCACTTAGGTTGCAAAAAATGACACGGTACTTTGGGCAGGATTGTAATCAAAACCCCCTCTACATGCGCTGCATGCTGTGACTAGGGTTTCTTGAGCTGGATTAAATGTCTATGAATGGGGTATTATTGTCTGTCAATTTTTACCGTGACCAATTCATCATGCAGTACATGCCATAGGAAATTCAGGGCCACATGGAAATTCAAAAGCTTCTTATATAGTATTGTGGGTCCTGGCATCTGATCACCCTTTTAACCCATGTAGCATATACGTCTGTGTAAATTGCTTCATGAAACATTACTTGAAGTAGGCTATATTTCTTCAATTGTCGAATAGACAAAGATTGAAATAAAAACAAAAACAAAAAGGTTTTACGGTTTGTAAAACATTTATATGAATGAAAATGAAATTCATATATAGCTGAACAAACTTTTGAAACATAAGCATTTCCCTAGAAACTATTTACATATTTCGATAACAAAAATGTAATCCTCTTGCTAAACTTAATTGCAAGTTGTTCCTTAAGAATATTTTTAAAAACATAGAAATACATGTTTTCTTCATTCAGTGTCCTTCATATGAAAAAGCCAGTAAATCCTTGATGTTTTGACATTTCATGGATTTCAACCACAAACAGATAAAAAAGAGAGAGAGAGAGAGAGAGAAACTCACGATGATATATCTCGGGAAATACATCGTTCCACCCAAGATCTAAGAATATAAGGTCTAACCACTTCCGACCGAATTTCGAGGGAGTTGGCGCAGCGGGCCCGTGAACGTCACCTGGCTGTTCAAAGTGGGGTTAGCGGGTCCTATAGCTGTCAGTTGAAGCTGGTGCGTCGTTCGGGAATGTCGTTGCCTTCGCTCGCATCGCTCCACGCAATTAGTTATATTCTGACAAATATTATATAAAATATTATAGTTCCTGTCTATATATATTAATATAATATATATATATATACTAGATCTATATATAGATATAGTATATACATATATAATATAAAAATATTATAGTTCCTGTCTTCCTTGGCGTTTCACAGTTTTCTTCAGTGTATCACAAAGAGAAAATGGACTCAGCCAAATGACGTCAGAAGCTGCGCAGAAGAATTCTAACGGTCTGACCTGTATATTTAGACCTTGGTTCCACCCAGGGCTGTGGAGTCGGAATCGGAAGCAATTACGGTGTCACTGGAGTCGGAGTCGGAGTCGGTAAAAATATACCGACTCCGACTCCAGTTCAATTTACACTTTATAAGGCCTTAGTTTAGTCTGTAGAGTTACGCAGTGCACACTCCTTATAAGTAGATTATATAAAAAAAAAACATAATTTTATAAAATGTAATAAATCTCATCGTCTTATCTTGAAATCTTCGTGGTCATTCCACTAAACCCCCGTAACGTCCTTGCGCAACGCTGGCTTTCAAATTTATACATAAACCGATAAACATCCAAAGTATTAATTGAATAAATTAAATAAACACCTCCATTTTACACCTTCTGTTGACACACAGTCACAGGAGCTGTAATATTCCTGTCAAGTTCCATATGCATCGTTTCCATCATTCCATCAGTTTGGTGGTTTCTCCCTCTGCTGTATTGCCAAACTGTAGGATAATTATGATTTCAACCGTAGACTAACGCAATAATACTATCTGGCATCTCTTCTCTCCTTTCCCCTTCTTTTATTTTCCCCTCTACACTTTTTAACGTTGAATTATTGAAATAAGGATATTTAAAGTTGGAAAAAAAGTTTCACGTTTCAAACATGTTCAGCTGTATGTATTGGTTCCAGAACCAGAGTAATGTCCATCGCAATAATCGCATAGCAGTACCAGTATGTAGTTAAGAAACCTGCCAAGTTTCATATTCCTAATATAAAAAAATAAATATTTCAGACCATTTTCAGTAATTTCTGTGACGTTTGTCACATGGCAAGATAGTTCCTGGTGTGGCCATCAGGGGACTCTGACAGCTTGCCTCCATGACCCAAAATGTTTACCTGGGGTTACTCTATAAGTGTGCCAAGTTTCATGCTTTAACCCAAAAATCTATGAAATGGCTCCGGGGCTGGTCTTAGATTCCCCACTATACTCGTATAGTGGAACACCACTTTAATCTTCTACAGTAGTCTGTATGTCTCCCACAATCCTCTTGATATGTCTATCAGGTGACAGGTTGTTTTTTTTATCAACATTCCCAAGTCTTTCTCCTCTTTTGCTTTTGTAATGGGTCCACTTCCCAAGGAATATTTTAAGGATGGCCTTTTGCTGCTATTTCCCATTTCCAGTACTTTGCATTTTTTGGTATTGAACTTAATTTCCCATTCTTGACTCCATGCAAAAATAGTGTCTAAATGTTTTTGCAATAGTCCCATCATCCTCGTTTTCACTCCTAATGATTTTTGTGTCAACTGCAAACATATTGGCATAGCTTGTTGTTCCTTCCATCATGTCATTGACACAGACAAAAAACATTATTGGTGCAAGCCCTGAACCTTGTGAAACTCTGCTCGTTACTGCTCTCCAGCTTGGCATTTTATTCTTTACTACTGTCCTCATGTATCTTTACTTCAAATAGCCTTTCATCTATTCTAATAGTTTGCCACTCAGTCCTCCAACTTCCATATAAGCCAACTGTGAGGTACTTTATGAAATGCCTTCTCTAGGTCGAGGTACATGTAGTATACCCACCATTCTCTCTCTTGCAGCACATCAGCCACTGTCGAGTAAATGCTTTAAAGGTTCGACACACGACTTTCCAGATCTGAAGCCAAACTGACTGACTGTCTGAATGTTCGTCTTTTCGAGATATTTAGTCCATCAATCTTTCACATTCCTTTCACACAATTTCACTCTAGTGCTGGTTAGTGATGCTGGCCTATAATTTAGTGGTGTCTCTTTGTATTCACCTCGGATCTGCTGCAGTCTCTGTGAACTGAAAAGGGTGTAAACAGTGGAAATGGTTGAGTGACTTAATGTGTATGAATTCACGATGCGGAGAAATAAGTGAAATTGGAATTTTTAAGTATCAATTATATTTTAACTTACAAATGAACAGGTAGTTTGTTCATGACATTTACAATCCTGTAGAAAAAAATCATTGGTGTTTGATTTCTTATAGACCATTTTGTAACCATTATTTCTTGTGACGTTACTTAGGTTCACAATGAAATAATCATCTATGTTCACATGAATGAAACCATGGGGGCATTTTGAAAACTTCACTTAAATCACCCTGCATTCTTCATTTGGTTAAGTTTATGAAAACAAATTCACTTAGACACATAGTACATAAGTGAAGAATCATTTTAGTGATTCTATGTTGTACCCTTTCTAATTCGTGTATGTCTTTTATAAGATATAGGACCAAAACTGAACACAATATTAGAGACGAGGTCTTATAAGACAATAATTTTTTCTTCTCTCTTGTGTTTAGATATTATTCCAATAATTTTTGCTATTTGCTGGGCAATGTTTGCAGTTTTTGTACACTGGAGGATCTTGGTCTTTTTTTTTTTTTCTTGGTCTGATTTCTGAAGCCGATTACCGTTCATGGAATAATAATTATATGCAAATTTTTTCATTTATCAACGTTAGAATCCATTTGCCATGCTCCACTCAACTGAGCGATCTAAGTCAGACTAATTAATCCCTATCTGTTGCATTACTGATTTATGATAAAACTTAGAGTTGTCTGCAAATTTTGACATTCTGCATACCAGACCACTATCCATATCATTCACATAAATCAAAAAGAGAACTAGACCGAGCACAGAACACTACTGTACTCTCATCACTTCATTTGGACTAATTTCCATTGATTACAACCCGTTCTTTTCTTCCTATTAGCTAATCTGACCCAATTTCATTACTTATGATGCTATATAGGTAAAATTTACTGTGTAGCCTATTGCGTGGGACTGTATCAACGCTTTTTGAAAATGCAATTATACTTGATCAAAGTCTAGGAAGTTGGTCAAACATGAACGTTTTCTTCCAAAACCTAGTTGAAAGTCTTTTATTAAAGTGTTAGCTTCAAGGAAGTCCACAATTTCATCCTTCAGATTTTTTCTTTCTTTTTTGATTTGCGGGGCTAGTTCCAGATTGGATCCCAACTTTGCACGTGGTCTGGAACAGTGGTGATGCTATTGTTATCAGCGGCGGTGCCCTGATCTCAGTGGAGGGGGTGGAGGTACCCCTAACCGCAAGCGCCGCCAGGGGAAGGGTGTGTCACGAAAAAACTTAGGGTTGCCTTGGAAGGGGAGATGTTGAAAGGTCGCGCTACCCCTGCAGCGGCTGTGTCCTAGGCGAAGAATGGTCGTGGGTCTACACTTTTGCATGTAGTGGTGGAGTGTCTGTTGCACCTTGGCCCTACAGAGTTTACTGCGTTCGTGATTGTTTCTTCCCACGCGTAGCACTTGCCACCTACAGCGATATCCTAGGCAGATCCTGTGGACGGTCGATTCCGCCCTTCTATCCGGAGGTAGGTGGGCTGCCTCGTACCTAGCGACGAGATAGTACCACAGCGCTGATTCTGAAGTATGAAGCTGGCTGCTGTGGTTGGCCCTGGCCATTACTCTAGCCTTCTTGATAGTGACACTCGATTTGTGTGGCCGTGGGTGCCAGAGGCAGTGTGATTGTGCCGAACTTTGTGGCTGCCTCGGCACCATCATCTGCAATAGTGTTTTCTGGAATCCTGATGTACAGTAACTGGAGATCTACTGAAATGTTGTAGGCCTCTTATACTGGTCCAAAAGGTGCAGCGAGTGATGCCAATGGCACCCCTTGAGTCTGTGTGGATCACGACTGGCCCCTGCCCAGCAGAGAGAGCGTGGTCCAGGGCCTTGGAGATGGTACCAAGCTCCGTTTGGAGAGTAGAGCTAACGTTACTTATTCTCCATAGCACAGTCACCCCATTGCCTTTTGTAAAAGCCGCACCACACCTTCACGTAAGTGGGTCCACAGAGCTGCTCGTGTAGTCGGTGATTACGATCCGTGCCTTTGAACTCCGGGAATTGGTTCAGCGACGTGCTCTAGACGGCCCTCATCCAGTTTATACCGCCCCTCCCCCTTCCCCGTGGCGATCTCTTTGTGCCTGTTTTCAACTTTTCCACCTCAACGGAAGGAAGGGTGACTGCGACCTAGCGCGGTTGAGACCCATGGTCCTTGAAGCCATAAAATCCATCACCCCCCTCACCCCACCCACGCCGAAGCGATCTTATCATGATGATGAACAAATAGTTAAGTCTATAGCAGAACTTGAGTTGTGAAAGACATGAAACCTAGTTTTGGAACAGTCATTCATCAAAATGACATAATTATCAATAAATTCTTCAATTATATTGCCCCAGGGGTCACACCTTGATTCACCCCATAGAGGATGCTTGGCGTTAAAGTCACCCATTAAAATAAAAGGCTCAGGGAGCTGGTCAACCAAAGATTGTAGGTCATTTAACTCAAACTGACGGGGGTGGTTATATATGTCTAGGAGTCGATCTTCCAGTTCAGGTTCCAAATACAAAGAACATAAAGTGATCCATTTAGTGGTAAAGATTTGTACTGCACAAGCCTGCAACACCGAATGTAGGTGGACACTTCTGTGGTTTACAGATTTCTTAACAATGATACCAGTACCTCCATGGGCATGGCCCCCAATCATAGGAGGAGATCTGTAAAATTTATAATTAAGTCCAACATTAGGGGATAAATCGCCAAGCATAGTTTCTTGGAGACAAATAGCAGACACATCATGTTCTTTAAAGAGAATCCGAACCTGCTCTCAATGAGAATTAAAACCTTGAATATTCCATTGAATTATGGACATTATACTTTTTTTTTTTTTTTGGGTCTACTGGTCTGGCAAGAGAAGTCTGGGAGAGAGGGTCTACAAGATGGGTTCTTTTCTAATTTCTTTGCTTTCGCAGGTGGCATCCTCCTCTCTGACAATGGTCCGACCTACGATGTAAAGTCTGCTTATCACGATTTGGGGAAGAAGATGGAGATGAAGGTGGACTGTGGAGTCTTTTACTGCGCACAGCTTCAGACTCCATAGCTTTGCTTCTGTGTGCCTCAACTGAGTGAGGCCTGGAAGAGAGATTGCCTGAGAGGAGGCTTCATGAGAAGAAGTCTGTGAGGTTTCTACAATAGAAACCTTAGGTGCCCCTCCAGATGGGGCAGGGGACACCCCTTCAACAAGGGGTGAGGAAACCGCAGAGTAGGGTTCAGAAGTATTACAAATTTCTAGTTGAGAAGAAGATGGTTAGATTTCATAGTAACAATTTTACACTGAGGCTTGGGTTCAGTGTTAACAGAAGAATTCATATTGGCACTTTTATTTCTATTGCGTTCTACAGTTGGCTGATCCACTTTACTATTTGTTTTAACATCACTGTATCTTTTGGAATTACTTAATAGTCTTTTAGCATGTCCTACACTTATATGTTCTGCATGACCTTTTAGTAGTATTTCCTGTTCCTTCTTATAAATTACACAGTTCTTATCTCTGGCATCATGCTCTTCTTTACAATTTATACAAACTGTTGGGCGGGAACAATCCCCATGTTCAGGCTGAGCACATATCAAACATAGTTTGTCCCTTGCACATCTGCAGGAAGGATGGCCAAAACCATAGCAGTTAAAGCACTGAAGGGGACAGGGCTTAAACTCTTTCTATCTCTACATAATGAGGTAGATCTTCACCAGAAAAACTTAGGATAATCATAGAAGAACGAGCAATTTTAGCAACCTTCCAAACATTAGTTGGGCACATTTCTAAAATTTCTCCTTCCTCAAAGTCATACAGATATCTATTAAAAATTACCCCTTTGGCATAACTAAAGGTATAGTGGGGTTTAACTTCCTTAATGTCGGATTTCTGTTTCAAGTTAAGCACCATGGCAGCTTGTTCATAAGATTTTACATGAATTAAGAAGGAATTTCTTCCAAATCATGATACCTGCGAGTTAGTCAAATTACCAGAGCCAAGGTGACTCAAGAATCTTCTAAACTCGAACAAGTTAGCACGTTCCTTTGCAAGTGACAATAAGCCACTTAGCTGGATTGGGAGGCCTCTGCACACTTTCCTCTACCGGGTTTTCTGGATAAAAGATATCCAGGTTAGGTGGCACTCTAGCAACAAGTTGGGCAGAAGATTAATTTTCATTGCAATTATTATAATCCAAGCAGGCAGCAGCTGCATCCTGATTAGAAAGAAATGAGACCCAGACTAGCCAAGCTTTAAAGTTGTCAGTTTAACCCTCTCTTTAATTTGTCCAAATTTACGGAACTTTTCATATAAGTCTGTTTAACTCTTATCAAGAGACATATTTTAGATGTAAGATTCTATGACTATTAGGGGCAGTATTTGAGCTATTTATTGGTTTCCGAGTATCTAAAGATGTTTTCATCACTTCAGAATCCATTCTAATTGTAAGTTTCTGGGCTACAGAATTATCTGTCAATGAAGTCAGTATTTTTACCAGTCCTTTTTCAAGCCGGGGTCATCAACTGGGGGGTTTACTTTTGCTGAGTCAATAGCGTCAACATTAGGATTGGGATCGGGGGGTTTAGGAGGAGGAGGATCAGGTAGTGGTGGAGGTTTAGAATATTCAGTTTGAACAGCCGCCATGATCGTGTATATTTATGAGGCCACACCATATATTAGGAAAGAAAGGTAAATGCATAGAAGATACTGCAGTTGCCTGATGCCTCAAGCAATAAAAGAGTCTCTGCAGAGTTGGGAAGTTCCAGAAATGACTATTTACACATGCAGGGCCTCGGAGGGTCTGGCGTAGTCACTCTGCTTGTGTACTGAATAGGGAGAAAGGAAGTCGGCAGCCTAGTACCTACCTCACAAACATGCATTCCCCAGTCGGTGGGCTTTTGGCCCTCGCAGGGAGTAGTGACCTCGCGGTATACATCCCCACTTGACTGGGTTCAGACATGTAGCTTGGGAGGCACCAAGATACCAGAACCTTCCTTAACAAGTATTAGAGAAAGATGGTGAAAAAGGAGAGTAGGGTAGCAAATATGAAGGGTAGGGATAGGGGAATTCACAAAAGAAAAGGGTAAGGGACTCCCCATCTATTCACTAATCCCCCCCCCCCCCAAAAAAAAAGGCTCGGTTCTCGTCTGGTAGCTTAGGGCTGACCTCTCCAGTATGGTTGCACCTGGCTGGCACAGCTCAGCCCATCCTTGCTACATGGAAGGCCCCCCCCCCACTACATCAAAGTACTGGGCCTCGGGGGGGGGGGGAGATTGAGGACAGGCAGGGGTTGTGTAGATCATATTTTTGTGGCAAGACTGCGAGAAAGCCATAGGAAAAGGTAAGGATGTCTTTTGGGCTTTTATGGATTTGGAAAAGGCTTATGACAGGGTAGACAGGAAGGCACTGTGGGAGGTTTTGGATATATGGGATAGTAGAGCTTGTGTTAGAATTAGGAATGGAGAGAGCAAGTGGTTTGAGGTAAAGGTGGGACTTCGTCAGGGATGTGTTGTTGTTGTTGTCGTTCCCTAGACTGTCTGTCCGAACAGTCCCATCTCCCCGAGGAATGCCACATACGAAACTGGGTTTTCCCACAAATCCTTTATAGATTGTATGTCGTGTTGTTTGCGTGCATGATTGTGTATAATGCAGTCTTCCATTGTGTGTTGTATGGTATGGGGTGAAGTGTTACATCCTGGGCAGCTGTTCACAATGTGGTCATCCAGCCTCTTCTGGTTCTCGTTTCCCTGGCTGTTTAATTAACACATGGATAGGGTGATGCAAGGGTAATGGGTCATGGATTGGGGACTGTTGAAGAAAATGGAGAAATGGGAGATTAGCCAGTTGTTTGCTGAAGACACTGCACTTGTAGCAGGATTGAGGAATTGACAGTTTGGGAAGGTGTGCAAAAGGAAATTGAAGATAAATGTGGGTAAATGAAAGGTAATGAGATTTACAAGCGGAGAAAGTGGACAATTTTAAACACTTGGGTGAATTTAGGCCTTTACTTTGGTTACCTCTCTTGCAAGAGTGAAAAAAGCCTATATGTACCACTAGCTGACAAAGTGAACTCAAAATACATTTGATCCTCGACTTCCACGCAAGGGGACAATTTATTAAGGGGACCCCCCCCGCCCCCAGATTTAAGAAAAATTAGAAAAAAAAAAAAATTATTGCATTAATACATAGTAGGGATCTTGCTCTAGATGCTGGTAAAGTGTTTTTATCGTACCGCCATTTTTAAAGGGTTTAAAGGGCCTACCCTCCCTCCCCCCGGCAGCCACATGCTGCGCACGACCATTGTTTACATACGTTTTGACCATATTTTACTCTATTTTTTTTTTGCGTTTGATGCACTCGTAAAGTTCACTCTTACGTCCGGCATGCACGTGAGTATGTGGTGTGAGGAAGTTCAGCCTGCACGACTGGCAGTGGCCTGAGCCTTACAAAGTAAAGGACATGTACACGTTAGTTTGCCGCGTTCACCAATTTGCCGTGTGAAATTCGCATCTATTTTTCAGTGAAGAGATATTTGAAGATATTAGCCATGCCTAAGCTATCCAAACAAAAGATACACTTGCAGAAGATAAGAACGTCTACATTAGCAACTCAAGGGGAGAAAGAAAGAACCCCAGCATTAACTTTGTTATCACCACCTCCGCCACCACCACTAGTACTCCCTCCAGCAGCACTCTCCCTGCCATCTACATCCACATCCTCAGCACCTGATCCTCTACACCTATATCAGACACGTTGTCTCTACGCAAACAACTGTTTGCTAACAAGTGGCTACAAGGATGCCTCCTTGTTGCAACACCTTGGGTTTAGAGTCTCAAACCCCACAGTGATGTCCCTGATGCAGCAAGAGCCTGTTCCAACACCAGAAAGGAAACCCAAGAAAAGAAAGAGCTGAATCCCAGCGGACTACCTTGCTGGGTCATTCTAGACCAAGAACTCAAACTTTGCGACAAAGAGTGAGGTGGTGGCTTACGAGACCCTCACTTGGAGTGAATAATATCCTACACTGTAGGAGGGCACAAAGTGCGTGAGTTACTTGAAAGATGCAAAATCATCATGAAAATACAATGGAACCTGTTTTCAATGGGTCTTAGGAGATCCAAAGTAAAATTTAGTCAAACTAAGGAAAAAAAAAACAAAAAAAAAACTTAACACTCATTTCTGAAAAATGCAAGTTTTTGATACACAAAGTCTATCTCCTCCCTCAATTTTCAACCGATGTTTCCATACGAGGTCTCTATTAATAGCTAGATAAATGACAAAAAATGAGTTTTCTGCATATGTTAAATAGAATTTTTTTAATGCGTCAGTCAAAATTTTGCATTTTTTCGATAATCTTTTTATTTTTTCCTCGGCATTAAACAAAGATATTAAAAAACTTTCTATTTTGTTTTTTATATATGTAGAAGATTCTTTTGCTGTAAAATGGAAGACATCGAATAAAAATTGTAAGAGGATAGGATTTGAAAGCCCAAAAATATGGTATTTTTTTTTTACGTTTTTGTTAAAAAATAAACTACTAGTCAGATCTGAATAAAACTCGAGCTGTGAAGGTTTCCTCAGACCTAGATATCACACAGAAAAAAGATTTAAGCAGGGAAAGAAGGCAGGAGATAGGGGCAAGTAATGGCTGTGCAAAGATAATACTGCAATACAAGGGAGGGTGTGAGGGGTATGGAGTGGTTATGGATGACATTGGTACAGACAAAAGGGTTTATCTCCCCACCCTTTTTTTTTTTCACATGAAGGGATGGGGCCATCAATTAAGTGATGCAGCCTTGCTTCTGACCCACGACATTGGGAGGGATACTGGGATGACCCCATCCATGAGGAGCAAAGAGAAATGGATGAGAGTAGAATGGGTACTTGCATTTTGACTGGGCTACCTCCCTTGCAAAGGTGAAAAAGTCCTTGGTATATAGATTGATTTACCCCTCTATTGAATTTCATTATATCCCTATTGCTGCTGTAAAACAGCTATGCTTTGTCCAGTGAACAAATTAAACACTGCATATGATTTATTTTTTCTTTATTGTATTTCATGCTCATTTACTCTCACCAGCCTTAGCTTTCTTTGCCTTTGCCCTTAGACGCAGGAAAGCCTGGGTTATAATACGGTTGCGAGCCTGCTTGGCCTTTCCAAGTTTAAATCTATCATAGTCCGTCAGGGAGGCACGCTGAAAAAACAAACAAACTGATCAGTTCTATAATATATAAAAATATATATATGTACACACATATATACACTCAGTGAAAACAGCAGCTTCATTTGTTGATCAAACGGCAATTCCTACAAACTCATCAGTGTATAATGAATACCCAGAAATACCCCCAGAAAAATTTACCTTTGCTCTGGCTTCGATGTTCTTTGCCCAATTAGAGGCCTCCCATTTCTCTGAAATGTTTGCATCATTCCATGCTTTCTTCACAAACTTTGAATGCTGTCCATTGTGTATCTTAACCTGCCAAGATATTGTAATAATTCAATTACACATGCTTTAGATTACAGGAGACATGAAATGCACATCTAGCAATTCCTCATGTATATAATGTCAAAGAATTGAAGATGAAAAATACATGTATTTGGGCTTACAGTGAATTTGGTGAGATGCATATTGGAGAACTTGTACTCCTGTCGTGGAACACCAGAGCAGGGACCATCAATTAGGGCCTGGAATAAAACAAAACAAAAATAATGTAAAACTGTTCAGCACAGAACACAAAATTCCAATATCAAACAACCATCAGATATAAACTGGCTTCATATATGGATCAGCCGGCAATTCCTATATTTGGTTCATCATGAATAGTTGTAGGACCCTGTGTATTTCTGGGAATCTACACAGAACTTCCTATACAAAGAATCCCTACGACTCCAACCACAAAAACTTTTAACCCAACATCCTCATATAATAGGAATATTGAAACCATTGCTACTTTCATTAAAAGCATCAGACAATTGTGTATGGCCTTCAACACTCACTTGAGGCTAATTTAACCATATCCAAAGCATTTAACCACTTCAGTATGATGCAAATTATTGCATGCAGCAGCAGCCATTCACATCACACTACTTGCATTATAATATATAGTCACTGCTGTAGCATGTTCTTTTACTCTGTAATAATAAACATGAGGTCCTAGTTATTACAATCTGTATCTCTGTCTCATCGCCAGAAAACTTGATCAAACCAGTTCACAGAATTCGGGGGTAACTTGTGTGTAAAGGTGGAAAGGGCGTTGGGAGATAGGGTTGATGAAAGAGTATTAGGATGGTTTGGACACATAGAAAGAATGTGTGAAGAAAGATTAGTAAAAGTTTGAAAGGCACAGGTGGAGGGAATGAACATGAGGGGGCAACCAAAGAAGATGGATGGATGGATGGATAGGGGTAAAAGAGGCACTGGGAAAGAGGGGAGTCCCTGTCGAGGAAGAAAAGGAAAAGATAGGGGTAAATGGAGAATGGTTGTGTATGGATGATGCTGTGATACATGGAATGGAGTGGGTGGTGAGGGAGTATGAGCGAATGATATTTTGATGCAGCACTAAGTGATTTCTCCCCCATCTTTTTTTCTGCATGAGGGGACAGAGAGGGGCCATAACCAATTAAATGAAGCACCCTTGCTGTGGATGTGCTGTCTCCTGCTACATTGCTTCTGATGCAGGGATGACCTCCATTCTGGAGGAACCAAGAAAAGAGGGAGGGAGGGGTGCAGAATGGGAGTATGTAGGGATAAAAATGGGTGGGGGTGGACTTATGCCTTTGACTTTGGCTACCTCCCTTGTAAGGGGAGAAAAGCTATTGGTACATACATTATGTGCATGTATAAACAATGATATACCCTCATTATATAGGGAGAGATGATCATGATGTGTTCATAATTAGAACATTTAGACAAAAACAGAAGGAAGATCGTGACTGGACATCCATTTCTGCTCTAAAATCATTAGTGGTTACCACATAAACATGTGGTGAGGCCCTGCTAAGGAAGCATTGCACTGCCTATCATCTGAGAAGTGAGGAGTGGAGGTAGAATGCAACATCCATCCAACAGTCACATCAACCAATTTCACAATGTCACAACATGCCATTTTATGTGCACTATTTTCAAAAGGGTCCTGCGGACCAATAAGGGTGGCACCAAGGCCCAATAGCCAAGGTGGTTTTGCCCCCAATCACTCTACTACTTTAGCAACCTTGAACTCATAATCAAAAGTAGAGAAAAGTATTCCTTCATTCACAATATCTCCACAAACAATACAACTTGCTCAATAGATTTCCATTTCACAACCATGGCCATGTTATCCTGTCCATACACACATTTCATGCCTTTCCCTTGAGCTCACTCAATACACTACTTCTGTCTCATTTGCTAGGCCTTCATTATCCATTCTCTTCATATAGTCTTTGATCTATCCTACCCAACAGGTCTCCTTCCATTTGTTCTCTGTTTCACTTCCACAATTCTCATCATCCATTTTAATAATGCTTATCACACTTCTCAAATACATTAGGCCTATCCCATTAATTTTGCTATATACAGTGTGGTGGGTACACAAGCATCTGTTTGCATTTATCACCACATACCTATTCTCAAAACACATCACCCTCTCCCTAAAGTTGCCTTTTCTCTAATTCACCTCCACATGAGCCCCTAAAAACTAAAAATTCAATATCAAGCTCCTACAAACCCACCACATCACTGCTTTAACACTATCACGGTTTCATCCAAATTGACTATTTCTTGTTCTCGCATTAACTATGAGACTACCACCAACTGCTCATAGAGATTTCAACCAACTTACCTCTCATGTCCCTCAACTATCACCATCTCCAATCAGTACATAGCACTATCATTAACACCTTTCACACAATCCCATCCATATACACATTGAATGATCATGGCAACATCATGAAACCTTGACACAGCCACCTTCACCATAAACTATTCAGTCTATTTCAGACATGTACAGAGACGAGTGGTTTGAGGTACAGGCATGACTTCATCAGGGATGTGTTATGTCACCCTGGCTGTTCGATTTTTACATGGATGGGGTGGCCCGAGAGGTAAATGCAAGGGTAGTGGGTCAGGGATTGGAGATGGTCAAAGAAAAATGGAGAAAAGTGGGAGATAAGCCAGTTGTTGTTTGCTGACAACAATGTGCTTATAGCAGGATCAGACGAGAGATTGAGGAAGTTAGTGACAGATTGGGAAAGTGTGTGAAAGAAGGAAGTTAGATTAATGTGGGTAAAACTAAGGTGATGAGATGTACGAGGGGAGAAAGTGGCAGTAGACTGGAAGCAAGTATTACGGAGTGAGACTAGAGGAAGTGCATAATTTTAAATGGTGAGAATGTGGCAGGAAATGGAGTGGCAGTAGTTGAGGTGGAATGTAGACTGAGAGAAGCGATTAAAAAGTATAAATGTGGGTAAAAGTAAGGTGATGAGATGTACAAGGGGAGAAAGTGGCAGCAGACTGGAAGCGAGTATTATGGGAGAGACTAGAGGAAGTGCATAGTTTTAAATGGTGAGAATGTGGCAGGAAATGGAGGAATGGAAGTTGAGGTGGAATGTAGATTGAGAGAAGCGATTAAAAAGTATAAAAGAGAAATAGACATTTGCAAATAGATGCCAAAGAAATTGTATGAAGGAGTGATTGTGTTGACATGGAACATAAGATAGGAAGGGAAGAGTAGTTTGAATGTGTTTGAGATGAGGTGCTTGAGAAGTATGAGAGGGGTTCCTAGGCTGGATAGTGAGAAATGAGGTGGTGAGGAGGAGAATGGGGATGGAAAGGGAGTTGGGAGATAAGATTAATGAAAGAGTATTGGGATGGTTTGGACACATGGTAAAAATGTGTGAAGAAAGACTAGTAAAAGGGGTGTGGAAAGCAGAGGTGGAAGGAGTGAACATGAGAGGTCGACCTACGATGAGATGAATGGATGGGGGTAAAAGGGGTACTGGGAAAGAGGGGAATGTCTGTCGAAGGACAGGAGAGGACAAGAGATAGGGGTAAATGGAAAATGGTTGTATATGGATGATGCTGTGATGCATGAGGGAGTATGTGTTAGAAATAAATTGACACAGCCCAAGGAGACCCCCCCCCCCCCAGCAATCTTCTTCTTGGAACAGACCTACATAATAAGATGAAGTGTCTACTTTTAACCTCATCACTCCGGGGGACATCGCACGTTTGGCAGCATTAGCTGCCCGACGTGCGATGTTGCGTGATAATAATCGCATTATAAAAAATAAAGTCAGTGGTCAATCGTCCGTTCTCTTTCACCCGTGTATTTTGATAACCATAGAAAATATGATGAAGCCAGTTTTGAGAGAATGAAGGGTACATAGGTACAATTACAATAAATATAATCAAGATGGCGACGTTGGCATTATCGAGTACCCACTTCCTCCTCATGCCGCCTACGTAGGCATCACCATATGGAAGCGGTTAATATGGATTAAGGAGTTGGCTGGTGACTGGTATGGAAACAATCTCAAAAAAGGGAATTGCTATCTTCCAAGACCTTAACCCCTTTCATACGGTGCCGCATACGTAGGCGGCATGAGGAGCAAGTGGATATATGAGGCTGCCATATCGGCGTCTTGATTATATTTATTGTAGTTGCCCCTGCGTAATGACATACTCTCTAAACTGTCTTCATCACATTTTCTATGGTTATCAAAATTCACGGGTGAAAGAGAACAATTGATATAAGTGGTGACTATATTTTATGATGCGAGTATTATTACGACACACTGTACGTGTGGCAGCTAATGCTGCCCGCGATATTTTGGCCCGTATTGAAGAGGTTAAGGGGGCCCGTCACAGTGAATTTCAGATTAATATTTTTAAAAAAGCTAAATATTCGAGAGAAAAAACTGCCATCTGGTGGCATTTGGCAAGCCAGTCCTAAAATATTTCAGCAATACAAAAAAATAAAAATAAAATAAATAAATAAATGGGTTATGACTAGTTTTCTGCACCCCCCCCCCACCTCGACCACTGGTGTACCATGTTTGTGTATATAAAAAAAAAAAAAAAAAAAAAAAAAAACAATTTCCCCGTAAAAAGGGAGGGGTGACCAGGTACCAGCTACACTATAACATGTGAATGACATAGAATGCATGAAGATTGGCACAAAGAAAAATCTAAATGAAAATTCTAAAAAATGCATTTTGAACTTAAAGCTCAATATCTCAAAACTACACATTTTTATCTCCTCCATAACTACTTGGCCGATTTTAATGGGGTTTAGATCATTTGAAAGCTGAATAAATTTGCAATTTTTTCATAGTGGCATTTTTCATTTTTTTTTGTGATAGAAGTTCTTATATAGTATTCTGTAAGAAAATCTTCTAAACTAAGAGGAAATTCCAAAAACTATATAATAATTATTTAGGTATTGCTATAAAGCATTCTATAGAGCATTTGTGGTATTTTTTTTTCTAGCATGTTCAGACAATGGATAAATGAGGAGACAACATTTGTGACTTTTCAATAAAAAATTTTTTAATTACTTCATTAATGGTATGAAAATTGGTGGTGAACATCTCAGTATATGTATATATAAAAAAAAAATCGCGAAATTTCGATAGTAATTGACGAAGTTCACTTTCAAGCGCGACGGCCTCCTTAAACGTGATGCAGTTAAGGAGGGAGAACCATTCACTGCTATCACCTATCTCTGTGGTATGATCTATCATTATTATATATTATTTTAGCTGTGTTATTAATCATGTATTTATCTATAAATTGTGCTTGTTTTGTGTAATTTAAGTTTGTTTTGGAGCAATTTCCTATTTTTGGAACAATTATATTTCCTGTTGGTACATTGTGACAAGTTGATGAAGGTGGAAAAAGAAGTCTGAAGAAGCATAGAGCGAAACCGGTCAGGAATAAACTCAGTAACTCGGAACTAGACCCGTGACTTCTTTTTCCACCTTCATCAATTATATTTCCATTAATTTAAATGGAAATAATTGTTTTGAGATACAATTCTTTTGACATATGACCGCGGGCATGAAGAAATTAATTTTGTGCCTCAACGCATCACTGAAGATGAATTATCATCCTTTAATTTCTTCAACTTCGGCATCTATCAAAACAAACATGGCGTATCATTCAACTGCCACAACTTAGTTCATTAGTAAATTGGTTTTTAGCCAATTTTTTGTTATAGATTTCCAAGAAAATCATGTATTATAATTTGACAATTGATATGGTTACCATCACAAACTCCTCCTATCCAAAGGCTTCATATAATTTACAAAATTAATAATTACATGCTACCGTCATACAATCCTCAACTGCATACAACTGTTGATTCTCCTGATGCTCATGAAATCTAGCTTATGCTGTACTATGGGTTCATAATAATTGATCATGTACATCCATATTATTGACCATCTAAAAAAACTTACACTAGTGCCATTGATAATGTCCACAATAACTGCCAACTTGCCCTCACTTGGACCTCCCGCCAAGTAGGCCACCCGGCCAACCTCAACGAACTTTAAGAAAGGCTGAAAGAAAAGAACATTAAATCAGTACACATGTTCTCTCATGATAACATAGTTCTTAGTCAAAATGTGTAGAACCACGCTGCTCAGGTCTCACTAATTACCGACAATAACCAAGGACATTTTTTGCTAAAATGCACAATTTTATATAAAAAATTATCTTATGGTTGCATTATCTGGACTATTTTCTTTAAAATGTGCAATTTCCTTGTAATTGGATCAAAGAGAAGTATGCTTTTAGCCTCTGCAAAATTACCGACCACAAGGGAAGCAGAGGATGACTTTGTTTGGAAGAGAAAGAAAAAACACTACTCCAAGACACAAACATATAGAAAATGAGGACATATTAATCTCTCAACCAACAACACAATTCATGAACCAACCTTAACATCTTCACTCCGGGGAACATCGCACGTCTGGCAGCATTAGCTGCCCGACGTGCGATGTTGCGCCATAATAATCGCATTATAAAAAATAAAGTCAGTGCTCAACCATTCGTTCCCTTTCACCCGTGTATTTTGATAACCATAGAAAATTGATGAAGTTTAGCGAACGGAAATTACGTTGGTACGACTACAATAAATATAATCAAGATGACGACGTCGGCATCATCGAGTACCCACTTGCTCCTCATCCCGCCTACATAGGCGTCACCGTATGGAAGTGGTTAAACCAAAACACAGGGGCTAGGCCCAAGAGTACAGAGAAGGGGCAAGTTGGAGTAAATAGTAACTCTAGCTCTACCCTGGAAACTGGGGCAGTCGCCAGTAAAGCAGGAGTAATTAACAACCTCAGCTCTGAGCACACCAAAACAAAAACAAAAGAATCTCATTCCACTGGGGCAACTCCTAAGGCTAAGGTTCACGACACAGAAAACAACACTACAGAGAAGCAGGCCACCAACACCACCCAGGCTACTCCAGCAAGCCTACCAGAAGGTCTAAGCCTGGACAAACCTCAAAATGGGGATAGGCCTAATGGCCAGGATACCAAAGGTGAACCTGCCATCTCCAACTTTAGTTGAACACAAGAATTACCAAGAAACCCTTATTTGTCAGTACTATTGGAAAGGGCCATACTGGCATGTAAATCCGAGTAGAGGATGCAACTTCAGACATCCAAAACCATGGCATAAGCTACTGGTGCATGGCACATGCGACAACCGTGGTTGCAAACTCGGGAGAAAATGTCCCCAGTTCCACCCACTGATGTGCAGAAACTCCATAAGGCACAATATATGTCATGTTGACATCCTATAAATATGTGCACATTAAAGGAATGTGGAAGCCAAATGAAGCTAAAACTCAAACACCAACAACAAAAAAGCTGGTGACTCAAGAAGCAAACCAGATAACGTCAGATGCTGGCCAGCACCAGGGGCAGTCCCAGACTCTCCAACAAACACCAACACTTCTTTTTTAGAAATGGCAAAAGGGCTACAGACCACAATTCAAACACTAACCAAAGCCATAGGGTCACAGGGCAAGATACTGTCCACTCTTATGCAAGACAAACAAAAAATGGCCACCGCTTCCAGCCCATGTTCCCTTAGGCACCTGTCTCCCAACTCAACTAGAGACTATCTTAATGGACAACATAAAGGGCCTCTATTGTTGTTAATTTCTTTATAATACCAAGATTACACCCCCACCCCCACAGTCATCACTGAAAACGCTTCATTCCCCATGCTTTCTTCATTCTATATTGTCTTGATTGTTTACTGTGGTATATGCAATTCATATCTGTGGTCGGTAATTTTGCAGCTACAAACGACTTCTCTTTGATCAAATTACATGTATGTCACACATTTTAAAGAAAATATTTCAAACAATGGAATCATGTGCTAATTTTTTTTACAAAAAAAGTGTATTTCAGCAAAACCCATCCTTGGCCGGTAATTGGTGAGACTGCTGCTACTCCACTTTCACAAACCAGCAGTACTAGTACTTTGTCATAACATGCATGCAGTATTGAAAGCATGTCAAGTACATGCTTCAACTCTTACTCCCTTAATTTGGGCTAAAGGGTCTGTGTGTGTGTGTGTACATGATTTCCTTATTGTATAAATATAATCATAATGTACAGGTGTGGAGCAATGCTCATGGGATACTGTCTAATTTTCACTCACCATACATTGGTTTGGGTTATATTTTCACCTATTCCCCAACACCTTACATTACTTCCAAATAACCCTCCTTGCAACTACACTATCTTAGAAGAAGCCCAAAACTATTCCACTACCATCCATGATAATGTTAATCAGATGTAGGAACTCTAATATCATACCAAATCAAGTGCAAGGGGATGCTAGATCTTGCAGCAGAAGAGGACCACCACAACTGAGGAAGAACCTCAAAGCTTCTAAGTAAATTAAGAGAGCAGGTCGAATACTTTGGTTGCTAAATTACTGGCCTTACTAGTTTTTTTTAACGCTTTCATTACATCATGGCTTGATGAATCGGTCAGTTTCATCTGCCATAAACACTACTGCCATACTGCCCCATTCTCCTCTTTCAGTACTGGCAAGCTTAATGATTTAAACGTATCCAAATTCCACTGTACTTGGAATTTGGTTCATACATGGTCACAAAGGCAACTTTTAGCAAGGAAAGTAATGCTATGCATTACAATGAATATGTAGGTACGCCCAAATCCACGTGCGGTGCCACTGCCAACCATGTACTGCTTTCATCGTCATTTGTTGCGGCCCATTAGCTTTTGTTTAATTCAATTTGAATGCTTCCTGCGTTCAGCGCATGATATTCAAATTACCTTGTTGTTTTGCAAATGTATGCCCAATTCTTGAAATAGAAAAAAATTCAGCGATTTAAACAGAAATTTGGTCATCAAACTCGGCAACATAGTTTTCCGAGTAAAAATATTAAGGTAAGGCATCAATAAATATAATCTTAAAGTTACATAAACAAGTTTATCAACCTATTTTCTCTTACATAAACAAGTTTATCAACCTATTTTCTCCCAGAAATGAGAAGCTTAAGATCGTTGCTCACTAGATGTTTGAGCTTAGCGGCATTATATGTAGGCATATCACCCATGAATCTGATGCGTCCAGTCGACCAATGCCGACCAAAACCACACAATGAGTTTTTGCTCAAATGCATAATTTATATATAAAAAATAGCATATGGTTGCATTATTTTCTTTAAAACGTGTGATTTCCATGTAAAATGATCAAAGAGAAGTTACGTTTTTATCCTCTGCAAAATTACCAACCGGCAACCAAGGCCGACCAAACCCAAACAATGATGGCTTTTGCTCAAATATATAATTGTAAAAAAAAATTAGCATATGGTTGCATTATCTGACCTATTTTCTTTAAAATGTGTGATTTCCATGTAATTTGATCATATAATTACGTTTTTATCCTCTGCAAAATTACCCACCACAGCTACGAATACCGTAAAATTACATGAAAATCACACATTTTAAAGAAAATAATTTGAATAATTCAATTATATGCAAGGTATTACGCTAATAACCCAATAGTAACAAACTTAATAGTGTAGTTTGATCCATACCACCAGTGATCATAGATAGCGGGCAGGACGAATCGTAGCTGTGGTCCGTAATATTACGGAGGATGAAAACGTAACTTCTCTTCGATCAAATTACATGAAAATCACACATTTTAAAGGAAATGTTTAAAATAATTCAACTATAAGTCTATCACACTAATAACATAATAGTAAGAAACTTAATAGAGTGAAGTTTGGTCCATATCACCAGTGATAGATAAGATGGCGGGATGGATGTTGATGTTGTTATCCGATAATCCGACCCGATAGAAAAAAAACTAATTTAAACAACCAATTTCTCAGCTCTACCGTAACATACCGACTTTATTTTGGTATTAGAATAATCCACGATACTAGTAGTTTTGGTTCATTATGGTAGGTAGGTCAAACACCACCAGAGGGGCCACCGTCGATGACGAGCACAATAGCGCGTCATTTTATGCGCACGCCATTCAAACGGCCAAATTTATACACCGCGGGAAAGTTAATTAATAAAAATGTTGTGCGAGTGTATTTACTACAATCGTAGTAAATTTCAAACATTCACACCATCAGTTACATGTCGGTCAATAAAAACATAAGATAAACATGGCGGCCTGCATTCAGCAGTAAATCGAAAATTGGCATATGTTTCAACGTAAAAGATGAGCTAACATATTTACGGTTGTGGCAACTGACCATAATAAAGAAAAACTACTAGTATCGCGGATTATTCTAATACCAAAATAAAGGCAGGGTGTTACGGTAGAGCTGAGAAATCGGAGGTATTAATTAGTTGTTTTTTTCTATCGGGTCGGATTATCGGATAACAACATCAACATCAACCCGCCATCTTATTGCAACCATATGCTAAATTTTTATATAAAATTGTGCCTGTCAGCAAAAACCGTCATTGTTTACGTTCGATCGGCGATTCGTCAGACCGCACGTTTCGGCCCGATTTCCGGGGAGAAAATAGGCCCGATTTAATTCCATTCAAAATGCAATATCTCGAGAACAAGGACAGCTAGATGGATAATTCAAATTGCATTATACTCATAGCGACTTCTTGCATCCCATGAGAACTACTTCAGCTCAAATATAATGAATTCCATTTTCATGTTGACCTAGCTAATTATGGTCAGTTGCCCGCACGATAAATTTGTTAGCTCATTTTTTTACGTTGAAACATATACCAATTTTTGATCTACTGCTGAATGCAGGCCGCCATGTTTATCTAATGTTTTTATTGACCGACATGTAACTGATGATGTGAATGTTTGAAATTTATTACGATCGTAGTAAATACACTCGCACAACATTTTTATTAATTAAATTACCCGCGGTATGTAAATTTTGCCGTTTGAACGGCGTGCGCATAAAATGACGCGCTATTGTGCTCGTCATCGACGGTGGCGCCTCTGGTGGTGTTTGACCTACCTAACCAGTGGTTTAGAGTTAATGTGTATTTCTTTACCGAAATCTTTACAAATTACCACCCTTAATTCTAACACTTTGTTATGGTAAAGGCTAGCCAAATATGCGGGCTAAAAAAATAATTAAAAAAATCGTTAAGCTATTTAAAAAATTCAAAAAGCATTTTGTTTCTAATAAAGTTGTCTTTCATATGCAATAATAATTTAAGGGTTATTTTTTTTTTTTGTGGGCGTACCTAGAATATGCTGTTATCTCCAAGTCGCAATTGCCAATTCCAATTCCACAATGACAACATGCATCTTATAACAGTAGCAAGTTGAGTTTCATTAATGAAGCAACAGTGATCATCCCCATGCTCGTATTGAACAAGAGAATTTAACACTGTATGGTCATATGCTTCCCTTTGACTTTCATTGGTTCAAATGACAAGATAAAGATTGCTAAATGAACCGCAATAAACTTCACATACAATTAAGTATACAACATAAATAATTCAAACCATGGTTCAATACAGTAAGAATGCACATACTGACAAACAATAGTATTGACAAACCAATGATGTAAACAGTAATAAAAATGTATACTCACTCCTTTGGACTTCTAGAATGATGCATGAATAAAGATACAATGTTCAAATTTTTCATTAAATAACAAAAATAATCCAACATACACACTACTCTTAGTAGAATGTTACTTATTTATTTTACTTTAAGTGAGGGACAGTAAATCCCTAAATTTGGCAAAGATGACTAGAATATTATTAGATATATTGAACCTATCTTACGTACCATGTTTACACCTCTCTTTCCTAGGGATGAAGAACTACGTTTTGTAATCGATGTAAATAAAACATATAAACATTAATTTCATATGTACAGTTACCATACAAAATATCAAAATAATATTTTTATAAACATTCTTAATATTTTAGTATTAAAATAAATATTTATTTATTTGTAAAAAATATGAATACATATTATCCATATTTGTTATTATCGAAAACTTGAATGATTACCCTAACGTTACCCTTCTTAGTGTGTGCCGAAGCAAACGCAATGGTGAGACGAAGAAGTTAATGATTTATCGTGAAATATTTGAACCATCTAAAAGGAATGAGCTACCTGATCATATTAAATGAAATAATGAGGTGTTATATTTCAATAAGCAAGCTATTATGGAAACTGGATTAGGGTATTTAATTAAGTTCTGCTTAAATAACGACGAGTACATCTACATCTGTGTACGAGTCCCTAACGTAAATAAATTGTATCAAAGTCTCTGGACTCGTGAATTTAAGTGGTTGTGTTCTATGATTCTTCCAGGCTGACACAGCAGTTGTTTCCGTAAGAACTCGAAAATACCAGATCAACCGCCTCCTGAATAGGAAGCAAATGGTGAGTTGTTTTCAAGTGAACGATATTTTATATTTTACAGTAATATAGTCACTAGTGTTAGTATATTAAGGAGGTCTACGGTTTTCTGTTTGTGTCTATTTTTTGTTGTATGAAATGGTATCAAGGTCCTCCAACTTTCTTTACCACGTTTCGTAAAATTGAGTATTGTGTGTACCGCAGACACCATGCAGTGTATGGTGGGGGTTGCCAAGCCGTGATAGAGGCTTGAGGTGCTCTCGGTTTGCTTTGACAAAACTGAATGTTGTGTGAGCCTAGTGGTCAAATGCAGGAAAATAAATAATGGGTATTATAGTTGGGCATTAGAAACCTAAATATAAATTTTGTAAATCTTAAAACATGAATGTAACATGTAGGTTCGGGTAGCTAGGTCAGCATGAAAATTGAATTCCTGATATTTGAACTGAAGTAGTTCTTATGGGATGCAGAAAGTCGCCATGAGTACAATGCAATATGAAATATCCATCTAGCTGTCCTAGTTTCAAGATATTGCATTTTGAAAGGTACCAAATCTGGTCTATCTTGTACACTTAGATCCATATATCCAGATGTTTTTTGAAGGTGTCTGGAGACTCCCATGTTATATTTCTCAGTTGAGGTGGGATGCAGTTGAACAATCTTGGCCCACTGAAGAACGAGAAGCTGTTATGTATTCTGGACTTGATGCTCAGTGATGATCCGGGAGTGGTCCTCGCATAACATAGCCTCCCTCTTCTTTGGTAGACTGTTACTTGAATACCGGTGTTGGGCACCCTCTTATCTAACACCTTCCAGATGTAGATGATGTAGTAGGTACCTCCACAAAATAATAATAAAAAAAATTAACCTTTATATTATTGTTGCATATGAAAGATAACTTTATTAGAAACAAAATGCTTTTTAAATTTTTGAAATAGCTTGAAAAATAAGGGAGATACGATTTTTTGAATTATTTTCTTAGCCCGCATTTTTGGCTCGACTTTACCATAACAAAGTGTTAGAATTAAGGGTGGTAATTTGTAAAGATTTCGGTAAAGAAATACACATTAACTCTAAACCACTGGTCCAATTTTATTAAAATTCGGAATACTTTGGTTTTATGGATCAACAAATCACATGAGCATGTCAAAAACAAAGTGAGACATCTCCATCATACCATATTTGCCTTTTCATGGCAACCATGAAGCTGTCGCTAAACGCCGACCAAAGTCGACCGACACCGACCAAAACCACACAATCACGGTTTTTGCTCAAATGCATAATTTATATATAAAAAATAGCACATGGTTGCATTATTTGACCTATTTTCTTTAAAATGGATTATTTCCACGTAAAATGATCGAAGAGAAGTTACGTTTTTATCCTCTGAAAAATTATCAGCCGGCAACCAACGCCGACGAAACCCAAACAATGACGTTGGTTGCCGGTTGATAATTTTGTAGAGGATAAAAACGTAACTTCTCTTCGATCATTCTACATGGAAATCACACATTTTAAAGAAAATAGGTCAAATAATGCAACCATATGCTATTTTTTATATATAAATTATGCATTTGAGCAAAAACCGTCATTGTGTGATTTTGGTTGTCAATGGTAATAGTAAACAAAATCGAACGCGAACTGGACGCATCAGATTCATGGGTGATATAGCTAAATTCCAGGGACTTTAGCTCAAACACGAATAAGTCAATGATATTAAGCTTCTCAATTCCGGGAGAAAATAGGTTGAAAAACTTGTTTATGTAACTTAAAATTATGTTTAGACATTCCTTACCTTAATATTTTTACTCGGAAAACTATGTTGCCGAGTTTGATAACCAAATTTCCGTTTAAGTTGCTGAAAAATTGTTTCTATTTCAAGAATTAGCCTTACACTTGCAAAACAACAAGGTAATTTGAATATCTTGCGAAGCGCGGGAAGCATTCAAATTGAACTAAACAAAAACTAGTGGGCCGCAACATTTGTCCATGAAAACAACACATGATCGACAGTGGCGCCGCGCGCGGATTCCGGGGTACCTAGATGTAGCGTTCCCTGCGCCATTGAAGAGTAAACAGCTGCAACTCCTTCAGCCTCTCCCAGTAGTTCAGTTCCTGGAGCCCATGTATTTTGTTGGTGAAGGTCCTTTGGGGCCCTTCAATCTCCATGATTTCTGATATTTTCTGGGGAGACCAGAGCTGGCAGTAGTATTCTAGGTGTGGTAAAACTATGTAGGTACGGGCACAAAATTTTCATTTTTTTTTTTTTTTTTAACTGAAATTATTGTTGCATATGAAAGGTAATTTTATTAGAAACAAAATTCTTTTAAGTTTTTGAAATAGCTCGAAAAATAAGTGAGATAAGATTTTTTTGAATTATTTTTTTTTAGCCCGCATTTTTGGCTGGACGTCACCATAGCAAAATGTTGGAATTAAGGGTGGTCATTTGTAAAGATTTCGGTAAAGAAATACACATTAACTCTAAACCACTGGTCCAATTCGTATCTTGGGTTTTGAGGATCAACAAATCACATGAATATGTCAAAAACAATGCAAGACATCTCCATCATACCATATTTGCCTTTTCATGGCAACCATGAAGTTAGGTAGGTCAAACACCACCAGAGGCGCCACCGTCGATGACGAGCACAATAGTGCGTCATTTTATGCGCACGCCATTCAAACGGCCAAATTTATATACCGCGGGAAATTTAATTAATAAAAATGTTGTGCGAGTGTATTTACTACGATCGTAGTAAATTTCAAACATTCACATCATCAGTTACATGTCGGTCAATAAAAACATAAGATAAACATGGCGGCCTGCATTCAGCAGTAAATCGAAAATTGGAATTATGGTTGTGGCAACTGACCATAAGAAAGAAAAACTACTAGTATCGCGGATTATTCTAATACCAAAATAAAGGCAGCGTGTTACGGTAGAGCTGAGAAATCGGAGGTTTTAATTAGTTTTTTTTCTATCGGGTCGGATTATCGGATATCAACATCCATCCCGCCATCTTATCTATTACTGGTGGTATGTATCAAACTTCACTCTATTAAGTTTCTTACTATTATGTTATTAGCGTAATAGACTTATAGTTGAATTATTTGAACTGTTTTCTTTAAAATGTGTGATTTTCATGTAATTTGATCAAAGAGAAGTTACGTTTTTATCCTCCGTAATATTACGGACCACAGCTACGATTCGTCATGCCTGCTATCTATGATCACTGGTGGTATGGATCAAACTACACTATTAAGTTTGTTACTATTGTGTTATTGGTGTAATAGCTTGCATATAGTTGAATTATTCAAACTATTTTCTTTATAATGTGTGATTTTCATGTAATTTGACGGTATTCGTAGCTGTGGTAGGTAATTTTGAAGAGGATAAAAACGTAATTCTATGATCAAGTTACATGGAAATCACACATCTTAAAGAAAATAGGTCAAATAATGCAACCACATGCTAAATTTTTATATAAAATTGTGCCTGTCAGTAAAAACCCGTCATTGTTTACGTTCGATCGGCGATTCGTCAGATTATCATAACTAAAATCCAAACCCCTGGCCCAATTCGTCAGATTATCATAAATAAAATCCAAAACCCTGGCCCAACTGACATGCAACTTGGCATGTCTAGATTTTATGGGTCAATAAAACACCTGAGCATGTCAATAACATTGCAGAACCTTCTTCTGATACACATTCTTACTAACACCTATCACGTTGGAATGGCAACTGTTGTCAATATAGAAATAATCAATAAAATCCAAACCCCTGCCCCAACTGACATACAACTTTGCATGTAGAGGTTTTATGGGTCCAAAAATATCCTGAGCATGTCAAAAACAATGCAGGACTTTCCTCTTACACCGTTCTTACTGACACCTATCACGTTGCCATGGCAACGATATGTCGAATAGGCATCTAAGCTTCAAGAAACTTAGATTGCACAACTGCGCTATTACCAACGATTTCAGAGTTGCTCATATCCGGTTGAATAGAGGCTAATAAACAACATTATTACATTAAATATTAAATTATTTAGTTTCTTGCCTTTACACTTTTACTCGGAAAACTAATTTGCCAAGGCTAATATAAAAAATTGCCTTGGAATCGGCAAGAATTAGTACAGTTTTGAAGAACTGGTCATAAACTTGTTTAACAACAAGATAATTTTAATACCCTGTGAATGTGCTGAATGCTCCAAGCATTCAAACTAAGCAAAAAAAAAATCCGACGGGGCGCAAAAGATGGCGTTAGGGCGCCGCGCATGGTTTCCCACGTGACTATATGCCTACATGTGATGTCCCTAAGCTCAAACATCAAATGATCAATGATCTTAAGCTTCTCATTTCTGGGAGAAAATAGGTTGATAAACATGTTTATGTATATTAAAATAATGTTTATTGATGCCTTATCTTATATTCTTACTTGGAAAACTGTTGCCGAGTTTGATAACCAAATTTCCGTTTAAATCGCTAAAAAATTGTTTCTATTTCAAGAATTGGGCATACACTTGCAAAACAACAAGGTAATTTGAATATCTTGTGCATGCACTGAATGCGGCAAGCATTCAAACCAACCTAAAGAAAAGCTAGTTGGCCGCAAAAAATGGCGATGTAAACTGTACATGGTCAACAGTGGATTCGCGCGTACCTAACTAATGATTTCCACAGGGTCAGCATACATCTTGGACTTCTTGTCTGGAAGGTATGTAGGATCCACCCTGATGGATGCCTTGCTTTTAACCACATCCATACGGTGACAAAGGAGCATGCCGACAGGAGACCTTTTGGCCTGTGTAGGCGGCATGAGGAGCAAGTGGGTATTCGATGATGCCGACGTCACCATCTTGATTATATTTATTGTAGTCGTACCTATGTAACTTTCATTCTCTCTAAACTGGCTTCATCATATTTTCTATGGTTATCAAAATACATGGGTGAAAGAGAACGAACTATTGAGCACTGACTTTATTTTTTATAATTTGATTATTATGACGCAACATCGCACGTCGACAGCTAATACTGCCAGACGTGCGATGTGCCCCGGAGTGAAGAGGTTAATGTTGTTTGGTTTGTGTGATGATAGAAGGAGGCATCACTGCACATACTCACTCCCAGATCTTTCACTACATCCTTTGCAATGATCTCTTGTTGGCCACAATAGTAATTGTATCATATCTGCAAGCCTTTGGTTTTGTCAGTATCAAGGTAATCAACATGTCTGATATAGTTTCAGCAACTCATCACCCAACACAGGCAAAAAACTGAGTTCATGTGATTTGTTTAGTACTCTGAACAAACCTTGCATCGTGTAGCTCAAGTTGTTGGTCATGTCAATATATACAGGTTATGTTGGATATCTTATTGTCTCAATCAAATTCTTTCAAACTTGCATCTGATGATGTATGATACAATTTAGCTATGGAAATATGAATTAGAAAATTAATTAATTTTATGAGAGTTCACTATTGTTGGTAAAGTATGACTGGATGGGAGAAGACATGATGCACATAAAGATTTGTAAGGTAGATCACGGGGGGCCGAGATGATTTGGACATGGAAAGAAGGGAAAACTAGTTAAAGGTGTGTGTGGAATGCAACTGCAGTTGGAGTGAGCTGGAGATCACAGAACAATGTTGATGGGTGGGGTAATTCCACATGGAATATGTTGAAAAAGGGAAAAGAGTGAAGTGAATGGATGAGGGGATGTCCTCGCCTTCATGAATTATTTGGAGTGGATGAGAGAAGGGGTATGTATATATGAAGTAATCAGGACCAATTGTTATGGGTATTGTTCTGTCACCAAATAATTGTATTAGACCCAGGCTTTGTGTAACGCTGGTAATTTTGAATAGGCATCAGTCATCAACTTCCAATGTACTGTTTTAGGGGGGATTCTGGTGTAGGTATAGGTATGTTGATTTATTTTATTTACTTTTTTTTTACCTCTTTCTTTTTCAGGTTGTGGATGTGCTACACCCAAGCCGAGTTACAGTTAGCAAAATTGAGATTCGTAAGAAACTAGCAGAGGTAAGTTTGCACATTCACTTGGCATTTTTCTTACATAACACATGTGGAAATTGTTACATTTTATTACTGGGTTACTGAATGTGGTCATGCCTTAAAACCCCACAGAGAAGTCCTAAAACCTATGAAAAAAATTATACTAGCCAGTGCTCACTTTACAACATAGTACAAGTGATGCCAACAGTATAGAACACAACTGATACTACCCAACACAGCAAGAATGAAATCATTAAAGTCCTCCTTTCTTTTTTACAGATGTACAAAACTACACCTGATGTTGTCTTTTGCTTTGGGTATAGGACTGCCTTTGGAGGTGGCAAGACAACAGGTTTTGCCCTTATTTATGATTCGCTGGACAATGCCAAAAAGATTGAACCTAAACATAGGCTGGTCAGGGTGAGTCAAATCATGCTAAACTCTGTTTTGTAGATATTGTATTTAAACCCAGTTATGCCATTCAGGCATGAGGGGGAGTGGGTGGGGTATGGGGATGAGGGAGTGGGTGTGAAAAATAAATTGACACAGCCCCAAGGGATTTCTCCCCATCTCCATTTCTGCATGTGGGGATGGAGAGGGGTTGGTTGCCGATTTAATGAAGCAGCCTTGCTGTGGATGTGCAGTGAATGAGATGCTGGGACGACCATCATCCAGGAGGAGCCAAGATGAGATGGAGGGAAGGGGGTGGATGGGAGTGGAGTATGTGGGGATGTGGCTACCTCCCTTATGAGAGGGGAGGGGGGCCTTTGATGTATTTTCTTTCAGTGTAACGCCTCTTGGAAGGAGGAATATAAACAGCTGTAAATGACTCTTGTCCTTTGGTTTACAGCATTCGTTGATTGAAGTGAAGAAGACAGCCAGCAAACAGAGGAAGGAACGTAAGAACAGAATGAAGAAGGCCAGAGGTACTGCCAAGGCCAAGTTGGCATCTGCACAGAAGAAGGTTAGTAGAATCTATTTTTTTTTTAGTGTATCTGGGTAGTAGTAATACTCAAATTGTTTTCCCAAAGGATAGTTGTTTATCATCCGCAAGAAATAATTGTAATGGGGGGGGGGGGCTATGTCATCGTTAAGTTCGTTTAGTTATTGATTTTATTTCCTTTTTTGCACGAAGTTGTTAGAAAATTGCTCCTTGGCTTATTTTATTTGTTTTCTTTTAAGTTTATGGAATGCCACTAGAATATCAAATGTTGAAAATGGTTGAGTTTTTAATATGTACTTTCATTTAAGCATGTAGAACTGTAAATTTTTATGTTCAAGCATGTAAATTTTAAATTCCTTTGTACAGTTGAGGATTCCTTTGTACAGCATGAGGATTTTTTTCTATTTTATGTTTTTCTTTTTCACACTGCAGAAGGTGAGTTGATTATGCCAATGGTGGAAGCTGCTAGCAGGAGGATAAGTATATATATATATATATCTTTTGTGGTTGTATACCAAATTTGTGTGAAGTGTGCCATAGTGTTTGTTCAGAGTATAAATCTACAGTACCTGCTGAAATATGTGGTTATATGTGTTTTCGGGAATGGAATGGGTGGGAATGATTTTATGCCTTGTCCTTTTTGGCTACCTCCATGGTAAGGGCTGAAATTAGTGGAATGAACTACTAAATGTCACTATGATAGTGTTGCATCATTCCTCTATGCTGAGAATTTGAAATGTACTGTTGCTGTCCTTCCTTTATGTCACTCTTCAGAACCTGGTCTTTCCCTTTTATTATTTACCTTTTCCTAAAAAAAATGTGGGGGTGGGGAATATATATATATATATATGTGTGTGTGTGTATGTATATATGTGGAGTTTCCAGAAAAATTGTAGCGGAGAGTTGATGGTGAAGATATCTTGAAGAAAGTCGAGCATTAGTATACATAAGAGTGTGGTGGATGGAAGTGTGGTAGATTGAGCATTAATGGACTATATAGTGATAACCAGGAGTATAGTAGAAAGAGTTAAAGATCATGTTCTAAGGGGAAGGGTGGGGGAATCGGATCATTTTTGATGGAAGGTGAGTTGAGAATGGAGGATATATGAAGAAAGAGGAAAAGGCAGCAAGGTGCTGAGAGAGGAGTGCTTAAATGATAAAGAAAATGAGTACAAGAAGCTGAGAGAGGAGTGGGAGGTGTGAAGGAGAGTAGAACTAGAAGTGGAGGCAGAATGGGAATGGTTCAAGGAGGGAGTCGCAAGGTGTGCAAAGAAGGGTGGTGGGATGAGTAAGGAAAGAAGGCTGTAGAAGAGATGATGTGACCTTTAACAGATCAGATAAAGGAAGCAAAGAGGAGAGTAGATGTGAAATGGGGTTAGAGTGTCAGAAAATTTTGAAACTAATAAAAACATGTTTTGGAAAGAAATTATGAGGAAGAGAAGTTGTGGGTTGTCCTAATTGATGAATGTAGAAATTTTACCATGTAAATTCAGATGAGCTATGTGCGTCTGCTTCCTATATTGTTTTCTCTGATATTCTCTGCTTCTTATATAGCCTGGGAATTGGTGCTTATGTTTCTGGAATGCCAGAAGTAGGTATTTTAGACACCTCCAACCAGTGGGAATGGAGAACTTTTTTATGCCAAATTATGTAAATTTTTTTTTTTTTTTTTTTTTTTTTTTTTTTTTTTTTTTTCTCTCTCCACAAGATTCATTTTTCACTTAATTGCTTTGAAAAAATTATCATAGAAACTTTGTTCATATATCTACATTTTGTTGGATTTGTTTTTCAATTTTTTGTTTTGTCTGAAGTTTTTTTTTTTTTTTTTTTTTTACAAATTGAAAAATCCAATTCCAACAAAAAATTATATTTTTGTTGAAGTATAAATTGATACCTAACATAAGTTGATCAGAGTTTTTACCGATTTTGTGAAAAAATTGAAGTTCAAAAAACATTTCGAGATATCGTTTTTTTTTTCCGGTTTTTTCCTTTTCCTGCCATGTGTATTCATCTGATTGGCATGAAATTTTCACATATGATTGTGTATATACGTATTGTTGACTTAGTGGAGAATGAAGAGAAATGGGGGGTGACTGCTGTTGTGGTGTGGGTGGGAGTGGTGGCGGAGGAGGAGGTGATAAGCCGGACGGCGATAACACATACTCCCCTTCATCTCTGCTAATTTCTTCGCTAATTTCTCCTTGATCTGAAGAGTCTTGATGCCCTTTACTTCTTGAAGTTGGATATCCTCGACAACGTAAGCTTACGTTTGTAAGTCATCTTGCAAGACGAATATAAAATAAATATTACAGGAACGCAGCGTTGCGTTGTCTGTAATGTCTCCGTATGTACTGGACGTGAGTAGCTAGGAATACCACACGCATGCGGGGAAGAGATGCCATTTGTCGAAATTTATATAAAGAAAAAATTATTTTAATGACAGTTCTACATAGTTATAAGCATTGAATGATACCTCATTTTCTAGCGCACGCGTCAGGCTATGACGCAACACCCCGGGTCATTTAAAAATGGCATCTGAGGGGGGGGGAATATTTTTCAGAAAACTTCAAGTGATAGTTTCGGGTAGGACTGACTTCTTGAGTCAATAAAAGTGAAAAGTGAAATTTTAAAAATATTCGTGAAAAATTCACTGGGGTGGCCCCCCTTAAATGAGTGCATAGAGGGATTAGGGAGAAATGTCAATGTATTGGGAGACCTTAACCTCTTCACTCCGGGGCACATTGCACGTCTGGCAGCGTTAGCTGCCCGACGTGCGATGTTGCGTCATAATAATCGTATTATAAAAAATAAAGTCGGTGCTCAATTGTTTGTTCTCTTTCACCCGTGAATTTTGAAAACCATAGAAAATATGATGAAGCCAGTTTAGAGAGAATGGAGGTTATGTAGGTACAACGACAATAGATATAATCAAGTCGCTGACGTCGGCATCATCGCATACCCACTTGCTCCTCATGACGGCTACGTAAGCGTCACTGTATGGAAGTGGTTAATGCTAGGGTAGGAAACAAACCAGTAGATGGAGTGCCATGTTAAAATCATAGTGGAGATGCATCTCGAGAGTTGATGATAGCAAATACAGTGTTTAGGAAGAAAGTCGAGCATAAATACACATGGGGAGGGTGGCAGATAGCGTTAATGGACTATATAGTGGTGACCAGGAGTATGGTAGGAAGTTAAGGATGTACATGTTCTAAGGGGAGAGAGTGGCGGAATATCAGATAATTTTCTGGTGGAAGGTAAATTGAGAGTGGAGGAGGAAAAGGGCAGAAGGGGGAGAGGTACTTAGAGTGAAATGTTTAAATGAGAATGGGGATGGTTCAAGGAGGGAGTCAAAAGGTGTGCAAAGATGGTATATGGAACAAGGAGGGCAGGAGGAAATAGAAGAAAGGGTAGTGAATGGTGGGATGAGGAAGCAAAGAAGGCTGTAGAAGAGAAGCAGGCTTTCATAGATTGGTTACAAATTAGGACGAGGGAATCGTATGAGAGGTTCAAAGTAAAGAGAAGGGAAGTCAAGCATAAGAGAAAGGAGGCAAGGAGGAGAGTTGATGTGATTTGTGGTAAGAGTGACAAAATTTTGAAAGTAATTAAAAAGTATTTTGAGAGGATTAGGAGAGGAACAGAGGGAGTAATTGGTGAGGAACAGTGTGGATTTAGGACGGGTAGAGGTTGTGTAGATCAGATCTTTGTGGTAAGACAGATATGTGAGAAAGCTATAGGAAAGGGGAAGGATGTTTTTTGGGCTTTCATGGATCTGGAAAAGGCCTATGATAGGGTAGACAGAAAGGCACTGTGGGAGGTTATGCAGATTTATGGGATAGGAGGAAAGCTTTTGGGAGCTGTCAAGAGTTTTTATGAGAGTAGTAGAGCATGTGTTAGGATTAGAAATGGAGAGAGTGAGTGGTTTGAAGTAAAGGTGGGACTTCGTCAAGGATGCGTTATGTCGCCCTGGCTGTTCAACTTATACATGGATGGGGTGGTGCGAGAGGTGAATGCTAGGGTAGTGGGTCAGGGATTGGAGATGGTTAAAGAAAATGGAGAAAAGTGGGAGGTGAGCCAGCTGTTGTTTGCGGACGACACTGCGCTTGTGGCAGGATCAGAGGAGGGATTGAGGAAGCTGGTGGCAGAGTTTGGGAGAGTATGTGATAGAAGAAAGCTAAAGATAAATGTGGGTAAAAGTAAGGTGATGAGATGTACAAGGGGTGAAAGTGGCAGTAGACTGGAAGTGAACATTAAGGGAGAGCGACTGGAGGAAGTGGATAGTTTTAGATACTTGGGTGCAAGTGTAGCAGGAAAAGGTGGAGTGAAGGTGGAGGTAGAATGTAGATTGAGAGAAGCGAGTAAATGCCTTGGTGGTTTAAAGAGTGTAATGAGGAATAGACATTTGGGAATGGATGCGAAGAGGAGACTGTATGAAGGAGTGATTGTGCCAACAGCACTGTATGGGGCAGAAACGTGGAACATAAGAGAAGAAGAGAGAAGGAGTTTGAATGTGTTTGAGATGAGGTGTCTGAGAAGTATGGTGGGGGTTACTAGGCTAGATAGGGTGAGAAATGAGGAGGTGAGGAGGAGAACAGGGGTGAAAAAGGATTTGGGAGATAGGGTTGATGAAAGAATATTAGGATGGTTTGGACACATGGAAAGAATGAGTGAAGAAAGACTAGTAAAAGAGGTATGGAAGGCAGATGTGGAGGGAGTGAACATGAGGGGACGTCCTAGGATGAGGTGGATGGATGGGGGGAAGAGGGGAATGTCTGTTGAGGAAGGAAGGGAGAGGACGGAAGACAGAGGTGAGTGGAGAATGGTTGTATATGGATGATGTTGTGACTGCATGAGGAGGAATGGGCGGGGAAGTGGGGGGTGGGGTAGTATGTGTGAGTAAATTTTGACGCAGCCCGAAGGGATTTCTCCCTGTCCTCGCCTTATATGCAAAGGGGGACGGAGAGGGGGGGGTCGCCGATTAAATGAAGCGGCCTCGCTGTGGATGTACTGTGTCTTGCGACACTGCTTCTGACCCAGGGCGGTGGGCAGGGTGCAGGGATGACCCGTCATCCAGGAGGTGCTCAGATGAGGGGAAGGGTGGGAGGGGTGTGGAGTGTATTTAGGGATGAAATGGGTGGGAGTGTTTTTATGCCTTTCCCTTTTTGGCTACCTCCCTTGGAAGGGGGAAAAAGCCTTGGTATATGTATGTATGTATGTATTTTGGAAAGAAATTAAAAGAGGAAGAGGCAGCGAATCAAGTAGAGAAGAAAAGGTGCAGATGGAGAGATGATAATGGAAGATAAGGCAGTGAAAGGAAGGTGGGCAGAGTATTTTAGAGAGTTACTAAATGTGAAGGAGAATAGGGAGGGAAAGATAGTTGCAGTGGGAAGCACTAAGAAAATGAGTGAGGAAACTGGAGGAGAAATAGGGAAAGATGAAGTGAAAGCAGCTGTTAAATAATGAGAGCAGGTAAGGCACCTGGACCTGGGTTGGATGGATGCCATGCAAAATGTCTGATAAAAGGAGGTACAGTTGTGGTGGACTGGCTGGTGAGGTTATTTAATGTTTGTTTCTATTGAGGGTGGAGTGCTGGAGGAGTGCCTGTATAGTTCCGCTTTACAAGGGAAAGGGGGACAAGTGTGAGTGTAGTAGTAACAGTGGGATCAACTTGAGTGTAGTTGGGAAGGCTTATGGAAGGGTCTTGATTGAGAAGATTAGGGGAAGAACATAGGGGGTAATTGGTGAGGAACAGTGGTTTTAGGACCGGTATGGTTTGTGTAGATCAGATTTTTGTGGTAAGATTATGTGAGAAAGGTAAGGATGATTATTGGGCTTTTATGGATTTGGAAAAGGCTTACGACAGGGTAGACAGGAAGACACTGTGGGAGGTATTGCAGATATATGGGATAGGAAGAAAGCTGTTAACCACTTCACTACAGGCCAAAATCTCGCAGGCAGCATTAGCTGCCAGACGTACGATGTTTCGTCATAATACTCGCATCATAAAAAATAGTCACCGCATATCCACTTGCTCCTCATGCCGCCTACGTAGGCAGCACCGTATGGAAGGGGTTAAGAGCAGTCAAATTTTTTATGAGATTAGTAGAGCTTGCGTTAGGATTAGAAATGAAGAGAGGGAATGGTTTGAGGTAAAGGTTGGACTTTGTCAGGGATGTGGTATGTTGCCCTGGATGTTCAATCTATTCATGGATGGGGTGGTGCGAGAGGTGAATGCAAGGGTGGTCAGGGATTGGAGATGGTTAAAGAAAATGGAGAAAAGTGGGAAATAAGGACATGGCACTGTTATATTCATTCTTTCACCCTGAATTATGTCACAGGAAACATGATGAAGCCTGTTCACAGAATATAGAAGTCACTCATTTATCCCACTCACTGCTCATGATGCATACATAGGCATCATCATATTCTGGAGGTTAAGTTGAAGTAGGAAGGTGTTTGAGATTGGAAGTTGTGGGTAGGGTGTTTGGAGTGATTATTGTATGGGGGAAGGTGGCTCTGCTGTTGTGTGCTGAGATGGGGAGGTGTCTGAGGATTATGTAGGCAATGGTGAAATTGGGATGGGAAGTACAGTCTTTAATTAGTGCATATGGTATTGGTAGTGAGACATGATGTGAGATGAGGGAGATTTTTTGGTATAATGAATGTATAGGATTGGAAGGAGTGTAACTAATTGTGTGTGGGGATCTCATTGCTAGAGTTGGTGAGGTATGGAGTCCATCATCCACTAAATTGAAGACCTACAGTGGCTGACAGCAGTCATCGTGACAACCCACAGATTTATCTGGGAAGGAACTTTGGACTGTTTTCTGTACTTCTGACCCAGGGCAGTGGACAGGGTGCAGGGATGACCCGTCATCTAGGAGGTGCTAAGATGGGAGGGATGTGGAGTGTTTTCGGGGATGGAATGGGTGGGGATGTTTTTATGCCTTTTCCTTTTTGGCTACCTCCCTTGTAAGGGGGAAAAAGCCTTGGTATATGTATGTATGTACTTCCCTTGTCACCGGCTGATAGTTATAGGGAGATGAGACCAGTTGCAAGTTGGTAGAAGTTGAGCGTAAGTATACAGAAATGGTAACAGAAGGAATGATTTGGGGTATCAGCTCTGGAATTTGTAGTGATGTCCAATGGGTGGATTGGAAGAGGTCTGGATATTAATGGTTACAGAGGATTGTGGAAGCTCAGTTTGTGATTTAGGTTGAGAGGAAATGTGGCAGTTAATGAAATGAAAGATTGTAAAGGGAGGATGGGTAGAGTACTTCAGGGGGAGTTGTTGAATGTGGCAGAGGGAAAGTGATGGGAGCTGTGAAGGCAGATGGGCTTGATGGATGTCATGTGGAATGTGGCAAAGGGAAGAACACAGATTTGCTAGCAATGTTGTTTATTGTGCCAGAGGACGAGTGCTTGTATAAATTTAAAGAAGAGACACAAAGAAGTAAAGAACTTGGTAATAAGGGTATAGGTGCAGAAGTACAGGAAGCACATACAAAATCTGTATCTGAGGGTGAAAGCAAAAATGTGGCTGTATGGAGGGTTCTTTTCCTGTAATATTGTTGTGCTTAGTTTAACCTGGATGTATGAACTTGTTATTGTTTAGTGCCCACATTGAACTGTGATTGTATTTTTGTGTAGAGCCAGTTTTTTTTTTATACATGATACAGTTTCATTTATTAATTGGATGTTTTTATTTTTCAGTAACAACTGCTTAAGGAAAATAAAAGTAAGGAGAGCAATTAAATGTATTTTTATTCCCTTTTATGGAAAGAAATGGTTTTACCATACTCGGTAGACCAAAACTAAGGTTTGAAAATGTATGCATTTGGCCTTTGACTTGGCTACTACAGTAATGACTGCTTAAGGAAAACAAAAGTAAGGAGAGCAATTCAATGTATTTTTATACCCTTTTATGGAAAGAGAAGTGGTTTTACCATACGCAGTAGACCAAAACTAAGGTTTATAGTGTGCATTTGTCACTGTGGATTCTTTTGGTTGTAGGTACAAGTTGACTTTGGATGAGGCAAGGTATGATTTCTTGTAAATGGGTGCCTCCCTTATATATAGGGGGAAGAAGCCCTTGGTATAAACATTATCCCTTTATAAACTGAAGTCATTGGGGGGAGCTGCCTGATGGTTTCTAAAATGGTCAGAATAGCACCTTATATAACGGCTGAGGGTTGGATTATATGGTGAAGTATTTGGTAACACGTGTTTAAAAAGAGTGACTTCTATTGTGCACATTTTTTATGGTGCATCTTAGTTGGAGTGGGTTTATGCATTTGTCTTTGGATACCTACCTTGTAACAGGAAAAACCTTCAATGGTGCACTACTTAATGTTATATAAACAGTAAGGTACATAAGAATGAAGGAGACTGCAAGATACCATAAGGCCTACACTAGGCAGCTCTGTATCCATCACCACCTGTCATCCCCATCCATAAAGTTGTCTGTTATTATTTTGCAATGTTATGTGTATAATTAATGATTTAGGGGTGTTTTATAAGATACAGTAATAGAATTTACGGATGTATAGTACAGTAACAACTTACGTTCGGCCATTCGGAACGTAACTAAAACGTAAGTTGAGGAGCGTCTGTACTAGTGTGTACTGGTCTCGACAAGATGTGCTATTAGTGCTATGCTTTTTCTCATATTTGTCTCTTGCCTTTGTATATATGGCTCCACTTTCAAAAGGAGAACAGAAAAGCTGCTTATGTTCATTCTCGTGTAATTGCAAAACAATTGTTCATTTTCATCCTGCAATTCACATAGGATTGTCACTGAGCTTCCCATTAAATCATGTCTTTGTAACCACTCCCGGCATCAGACATGTCTCCATGATTTCTTGTTTTTCTTTTTAATGCAGGCAGCAATTATAATGCTGTAAAGTGCTACCTTCTTTCCAAGTATGGCGGGAACCATGGTTATCGTACCGCACCGAATCACTCCCTCCCAACCTCTGCTTGCGGCCAACTAACCTCCAACCACTATCGTCAGCCGTGTGGACACTTCGCGGGCAGAGTATGCGGACTTTGCCCGGTAAGGGCAAAGTCTGCCAGGCACAGCTCGACCGTGTGGACGCGGCATAAAACAACTGATAGTTTCAGTGGTTACCAAGTTTATTGCATTCGTCAACCACCCTATTAGTAAATCAATTCTTGTCTATTTAATTTTTAAATCTAAATTTGTCCAGTTTGTAACCATTACTGCGATGCCCTGTTGTTTTAATATGATGACCTTGTTTTCATCACCCTTGTTAAAGCCTTTGATCCACTTGAACACCTATTAGATCACCCCGCACTCTGTGTCTGTGCCTAAGCCTCTCTTTGTAAGTCAAATTTCTGAGTCCATGTATCATTTTGGTCATTCTTCTCTCTACTGATTCTAGTGAATTGATGTCCATTCTGTAGGACGGAGACCAAAACTACTGCATAGTCAAGGATGGGTCTATTCATTACCGCCCTAGCAATGAAACCTAATGCTCTGTTGGCTTTATTCCTGGTGCTAATGCACTGTTTCCTGGTTTTAAGGTCTGGACACGCTTAAGCTGTATCTATTTACTGGGTTGTGTAGCCCTACGTTTAACACACTACACTTAGATATATTGAAGTTCATTTGCCATTTCACCGCCCATGTGAACAATTTAAGATCATCCTGCAAAATCTCTGCATCGTCTCCTGACCTAATTAGGCATCCTATTTTAGTGTCGTCCACAAACTTAATTAATAACATCACTATTTATCCTGTCGTCTAAGTCATTTATGTACATAATGAGGAACAAGGGACCCAAAACCGAACCCCACCTAGATTTTACTCCATATATGGTGACCCGCTGTTTTCTGTTAATCCAAGCTCTAATCCATTCTTAACACTTTTCCTCCTATACCATGGGCTTTGATTTTATTTAGTAGTCTCTGGTGTGGCACCTTATTGTATGCTTTGCTAAAGTCAAGGTAAATAATATCGTAATTATCATTGTTATCTGACACCTTATATACTTTAATGTGAAAGGGTAGAAGATTAGTCACACATGACTTACCCTTGGAGAAACCATGCTGTGAATCACCCCTATCTCCCAACTCCCTCTCCTCACCTCGCATCATTTCTCACTATCAAGCCTAGTAAGTAGAAGTGTCACAAGAGAGCACTACTACAGCAGGGCTGCTTCATTGAATTGGCAACCCCCCACCCCCTTCTTACCCCTTACACAGTAATGGAGAAGAGGGAGAAATTCCATTGGGCTGTGTCAAATTGTCTCCATCTGGATGACAGGTTGTCCCATCATCTTGCCCACTGCCCTGGGTCAGGAGTGTCGCAAGAAACAGCACATCCACAGCAAGGCTGCTTCATTAAATTGGCGACCCCCCCCTCTCGCCATCCCCTCATACAGAAATGGAGATGGGGAGAAATTCCTTTTGGGCTGTGTCAAATTATTTTTTTACTTGTAATCCCTCGCCTCTAATCCTCCACACACACCCTTTCATGCATTACAGCATTGTACACAATCATTTTCCATTCACTCCTATCTTCTGTCTTCCGTCCTTCAACATCACTTTCCCAATGCCTCTTACCCATCCATCTCATCCTTAGCTGCTCCCTCGTGTTATCTCTGCCTTCCACACCTCTTAATAATTTTTCTTCGCTCATTTTTTTCATATGTCCAAAGTATCCCAAATTTTTCATTAACCTGATCTCCCAACTACCTGTCCACCCCTGTTCTCACCTCATTTTTCACTATATCGAGCTTAGTAACCCCTATCATACTTCTCAGGCACCTAATCACAAAAACATTAAAATTCCTCTCTTCCTCGTTATGTTCCATGTTTCTGCCCTATACAATGCTGGCGGCACAATCTTTTCCTACAATCTTGTTTTAGCATCCATTCCCAAATGTCCATTTCTCATTACACATTTTAATCCCCCAAGGGAAAAGGGGACAAGTGTGAATGTAGTAGTTTCAGAGGGATTAGCTTGTTGGGAAGACTGAGGATCTTGATTGAAAGGATTAGGAGAGGAACAGTGTGGATTTAGGACGGGTAGAGGTTGTGTAGATCATATCTCTGTGGTAAGACAGATATGTGAGAACGCTATAGGAAAGGGGAAGGATGATTTTTGGGCTTTTATGGATTTGGAAAAGGCTTACGATAGGGTAGACAGAAAGGCACTGGGAGGTTATGCAGATATACGGGATTGGAGGAAAGCTTCTAGGAGCTGTCAAGAGTTTTTATGAGAGTAGTAGAGCTTGTGTCAGGATTAGAAATGGAGAGAGTGAGTGGTTCGAGGTAGAGGTGGGACTTAGTCAAGGATGCGTTATGTCGCCCTGGCTGTTCAACTTATACATGGATGGGGTAATGCGAGAGGCAAATGCAAGGGTAGTGGATCAGGGATTGAGTATGGTTAAAGAAAAGTGGGAGGTGAGCCAGCTGTTGTTTGCGGACGACCCTGCACTTGTGGCAGGATCGGAGGAGGGATTGAGGAAGTTGGTGACAGAGTTTGGGAGAGTATGTGATAGAAGAAAGCTAAAGATATACGGGTTAAAGTAAGGTGATGAGATGTACAAGGGGTGAAAGTGGCAGTAGACTGGAAGTGAGCATTAAGGGAGAGCGACTGGAGGAAGTGGATAGATTTAGGTACTTGGGTGCAAATGTGGCAGGAAAAGGTGGAGGTAGAGTGTAGATTGAGAGAAGCGAGTAAATGCCTTGGTGGATTAACCCTGGACAGGTAGCGTGGTGTCATATCTGTTACTTTCACTTTGGGCGCTTATGCCCTTTATTTACTTTTTTATATTTCACTAATATAAAGACTACTTTCTACTGGTGAAGGAGGAAAAAAACGCTCAATATAAAAATAACACTATTTACATGATTACGAAAAAATGGTAAAAATAGACATTTGGGCAAATAACAGGCACTACGTTTTAGAATACCAAATTCTACTAATAACGGGTGTTTTCTTAAAAGTAGAAGAGTTCCCGAGTTGATTGATGTAAAAACATTGTTGATTGGAGCACAACTGCAAAATCTGTAAAGGAAAGAAAGCGGTTAATTTTTTTTAAGTACAAAATCACTAAAATTTTTGGTGTGAAAGGAAGGCCATCATCTACAATGATCTTAGATGATGACAAAACCTTAGAAAATTATATTTAGTGATTATAGAAAAAAAAGGCTTGGTTTCAATGTAACCCCTACTGAGCGCAATTTACGTAAAAGAAAGGCATATTTAGAGTACTAATAATTGATGGATATGCATGAAATTTTGCAAAAGTAATCTACAATGGCCCTAGATGAGGGTAATTTTTTGTTTAGAAATTATTATTAAGTATAAACTGGTAAAAAAAAACATTCGTGAAACTTACCACGCGCGATGGCACTGGTCACAGATGTAGTTGACATGCGAGTTACATGCAAGATTATGGCACTTTGCACACAGAAGCTTGGTCCTGGCATAAGAAGAGGAAGGGCATATGCCTCAAAATTCACTGTAGAAGGCTCTTCATCGCTACTCACGAAAAGGGCCTGCAAATACTCCGTCAGGCTTCTCTTTGCCATGCTGAAATCTGATAATAGAAAAAAAAAAATGAAAATTAGAAATTAGCCTCAAAATCACTTTTGTTGTCCTCCGTTCCAATATGGTGATCGGTACGGGTGTCTACACCATTCACTGATATTTTCCGATAAACACAAAATTATTTCACCAAGTAATAATGCAAAATGCAAAACTTGCAATTGCGTGACTTACCCGAGTAACGGTAGCGTGGTGTTAGATATGCACCATACTTTGGAGGGCGATAGCGGGTGAAGGTGGCGGAGCAGAGGTGACACAAATGTTGCTTCCACTGAGTGGTGGGCAGTTACCGGTTTTATCGGTAACAACCTTAACGGTAGCTTACCGGCAAAAATTCTGCTACCGTTAAAGCTCTGTTAACCGATGACTCAATGAGCTATACCATAACACTCAGAGAGCGGTAAGCACGTCTCAATAGAATTACTGTTATTTCTGTGATCAGCATACGAAAGTTGTGAAAAGTTTCATCGAAAAATTCCGCGTGCCGCCAAACGAAGACCCATATATGTATGTGTGTGTGTATATATATATATATTATATATATGCTCAAGTGATGAAAATGCCAATATGCTTCTGTTTCTAAATAAGAATATGAACTAATTTGTACGAAAAAATAATCGAGGAAATAAATAACAAACATGCTGACAATGAAATCTAATATATCCTTGAGTATTCACCTTGGTCTTTGGATCACGTGCTGGGCTAATTTGTATGAAATAAGTATTAAACAAGGGAGCATAAAAGTTTTTAGGCAAACATTTATTACAAATTAGTCAGGTTAGGTTAAGTTAGTTTTTAGGAAAACATTTATTACAAATTAGTCAAAGCTCATTATATGTGTGTGTATCAACAAAACTCCCACTCCCACATGAACCCATGCATGCAGACACACGCGGATGAAAGTTTACTTATCCACAGACACCCTCCATTCACTCACTCGCGCGGTATATAGCATACTATAGTAGCACCAATTAAAGTATGACTTTTCCCATTACAATGACATAACAATCAAAATAATATGTAAAACAGAACCAGAGATATAGCTTATTAAAGGACAAAAACATTGATATTTCGAACTTGGGACGTCACTACCACCTCACGAATCTTTTACCGGTAAACTGCCGGTAATTTCGGTAACGGTATTGTTGTTCACCGGTAATTCCGGTATTGAAATTAGCGGTATTTGCCCAGCACTATCGGGCACACACTATGTTATGTCAAGGAACCATAAGTCCACTGCGTCGATACTTATGTAATCACTGTAGAAAGTAGAGTGCTGGATGGATACATTGGCATTCCTACGCTGGCGAGTAGGGGAGTGGTCAGTTTGGCATATGAATATCTTTTGGCACAAGATAGTAGTAGCACCAGCAGCTGGCAGATGCAAATCAAAGGTAACATTTGCAAGAAGGCCAATAGTGTTGTACAAACCACGTGGCGTTGAGCACACGTTGTCTCGCCCACGCGGCTAGACTTGTTGCACCAGTCACACACACCTGCCTATGACAGTGGGACCCTGCTTGACCCGACCTAACCTAATACAAAGGATTACAAAGCAGGAGCATGCCGACAGGAGACCTTTTGGTCCATAGCTAGGTCGGATGCGGAAAAAATATAATAATGACAAATGCAAAGCAAAATATATAGAAATTTATAATAAATAAAGTGAATAGATGCATAGCTATAGTTTGATGTCCTTAGTTACCTCATCATGGTATATAGGCATCATCCTCAAAAGAATACTTAAGTGGAATTTTAATATTTTTCTGGACATATTACTGGTCTTCCCGTCTGCTATGACATAAATTATACATAATGGTCGGGGCACCGAAGCGAGCAACCCAGTTATCGACGAGCGCTCGTGCAACGGTGTCGGTGTTGTCAGGAATTGGAATCGCTTCTGACCAATGAGTGAAGCGGTCGCCACGATATCGACGTGTATGTGGCTGAACCTGGTAGAGACAAGTGGGAAAGGAGTTGGTGGAGAAAACGTGTGTCGTGCTACCTGGAAAGCCTGGCACTGGAGGCAGGTGCAGGCCCAGTGCCTGACGTCCTTGTTGATGCTTGGCCAGATGAACTTGGATGTCAACATTCGTCGGGATGCACGGATGCCAGGGTGTGCAAGGTCATGAAGGTGGCGGAAGAGTTGATGCCGGAATGACGTAGGGATAAAGGGGCGAAGGTTGCCGGTGGAAACGTTAGTATACAGACTGATGTCTGTGCCAGGTACATGAATTTTCTCCATCTTGAGGGAAGGGATGCCCAACAGTCGCTGCAATTCGTCGCAGTTGGCCTGTGCCGCTGCAATGGCGGCTTAGTCGATGACAGGAGACTACGGAGAGACTGAGTAAATGTTTCTGGAGAGGGCGTCAGCGGGTGCGTTGTCAGTACCTTGGACGTAGCGAATATCTGTAGAGAACTGGGAAATATACTGTAAGTGGCGGAACTGAGTAGGGGTATAGCTGGCTTTGTTAGCGTGGAAAGTGGTGGTGAGAGGTTTATGGTCTGTGAAGATGAAATACCTGAATCGTTGGACTGCCCGGTAGATAGCAAGCAACTCCCTGTCGAATGCGCTGTAGTTCTTCTCAGCCTTGCTCAAACTCTTGGAAAAGAAGGCGAGCGGCTTCCAAACACTGTCGACGTATTGTTGCAAGACGGCGCTGATTCTGCCGTTGGAGGAGTCAGTGGCGATGGATGTGAGGGCCTTCGGGGCAGGGAAACTGAGGGTGGCGACGGTGTCCAGCGCAGTCTTCGTAGAAGCGAAAGCTTCGTCGGCTCAGGACACAAAGCAAGCTTTATGGATTGACCACACTTGCAAGGCCTAATGAGAGAATACAAATGTTGTAACGTGAGGGAACACTTAGGGATGAAGCGATTGTAAAAATTTATCATACCTAAGAAGTGCTTGAGTTGTCTCTGGATGGAGGGCTTCAGGAACTGGCGAATGGCATCACACCTGGTACGCAGAGGTGAAATACCAGTGAAGGAGACAGTTTGTCAGAGGAAATCTACGGAGGTCAATCCAAAATTTGACTTGGTGGCGTTGATTTGAATTCCGTATCCTCTTAGACGGGTAAGGACTTCTTCGAGGTGACGGCGGTGGGTGGCTTCATTAGGGCTAGCGATGAGGAGGTCATCTATATAGGCGAAACAGAAGGGTAAGCCACGTAGAACTTCGTCGATGAAGCGCTGGGATGTCTGTGCTGCATTCTTCAGGCCGAAGGGCATCCGGACGTACTCATAGAGGCCAAATGGAGTAGTAATGGCCGTCTTCGGGATGTCATCGGGGTGGACAGGGATCTGATGGAAGACTTGAACAAGATCCACCGTAGAAAAGATGGTACAGCCGAAGAGCTGGGAGCCAAATTCTTGGATGTTGGGGATGGGGTATCGATCGAAGACAGTTTGGGAGTTCAGTGCACGGTAGTCACCGCACGGTCGCAAATCACCGCTCTTTTTAGGTACAACTTGAAGCGCTGAAGACCGGTTGCTGTTGCTGGGCCGAATGATCCCTTGCGGCATAAGGGACTCGAACTCATGACGATGCGTTGTCGTTCGGGTGCGAGACATCGTGGCTTGGCGTGGGTTGGGCGGCCAGAAGTGACGATGCGATGCTCGACGTGGTGACGTATCGGAGGCGTGCATGGATGTGGCTGAGTGAGGGTGGGGAACTCTTGCAGTAGGGAAGCAAAATGGGTGTCTTGACTGGTGACAGAGATGCTGGTGCTAACGCCAGGTCGAGTGTGGCCGTAGGACGGGAGGCGCGTTGAGACATCGTAGAGGCGACGGCGCTGTATGTCTACGAGAAGACCGTAGTCGTTGAGGAAATCGGCTCCGAGGATTGGTTGCTGCGTAGAGGGAAGTGAGTGGTGGTAACATCCTTGAACTAGCTGCAGCAGGAAGTATGCTTACTGCAGCACCGGTATCAATAAGAAATAGGTGGCGCGTCAGAGGGCCTCTGATGTAGAGGAGTTGTGAGGAGGAGGGGCGAACATTATGCACCTCATGTTCGCCGCTGGAGTTTAAAGTGGGGGAATGTGTGAAGGCATAGGGTTAGTTACACTTGTGTGCCTTGGAACCGAACTGGGTATGGTAGTAACATACCGCTGGGGTGCGGTCCATGCTCTTGGATCTTGGTCTGGATCTGGAACGTTGCCTGCGGGAAAAATTACGGCGGTCTGCTGCTTGAACTTGTTCCTTGAGCTCGCTAACTTGCAGTGTGAGTTGAGTCACCATGTCGTAAAGGGGGTCTGTCTTAATGTGGGAGACGGAGGGCGAAGAAACAGTCTCGATGAGCTCGTCGGCGAGTGTGGCGAGTTTCTCCACGGGAAGCTGGTCCTTCACAGTGAAGAGGCTACGCTGGATAGTGGCGGGCAGACGTTGGTAGAACAGCTGGAGAAAAAGGGTCTTGTCGAACGTGTCGTACTTGTCTGCCAGGAGATTCTTCATGCGGCGTAGTAGGTCTGACGGTCTCTCGTTGCCTAGTTCTTCCTTAGAGAGAAGCTCTTGAAGGCGTGTAGCGACGGATGACTGGAATCGGGCAAGGATAGCGTCCTTTAAGTCTTCGTACGGAGTGTCGGATACTAACGCTGTAGAAATAGCGTTAGATACACGAGAAAGGACGTCCGGAAGAAGAAGGGAGCAGGCGTTGCTGAACTTGGCGAGGCTAGTAGAGATGCGTGAGGACTTGAAATTACACTCTAGAATGTTGAACCACACAGTCGGGTCATGACTGAGAAGAGGTGGTGCACGAAAGGCATTGACGGCAGATAGGATTGCAGGTTGCTGGGGTGGGTCGATGGGTGGTACTTCCATAGAAACCACGTCCACTGAGGTAGGAATAGGCTGGTCCATGATGGTTAGGGCGTCCACGTCTACTGCAGCAGCGGCTGGGGCTGGCGGCGGTCCACTCCGGCAGGGGCGGCAGGTGGAGGCTGGGACTTGGGCTGGCGGCGCTAGGAGTCCACTCCGGCAGAGGCTGGGGCGGCAGGGGTGATCCACGTCGACTGCAGCAGTGGGGTAGGTCCACAATTACTGCGGTTGGGGCTGTGGCTGGGGACGCTGGAAATCCACTCTACTAGGCGGAGATGCGCTGTGGTCCACTCCAGGAGGCGGCAGGCAGCGGCTGGCAGTCCACTCCAGAGGGCGGGGCAGGCGGCGGCTGGGGCTGGCGGTCCACCTCGGAAGGCGGTGGCGGCTGCTGCGCTGTGGTCCACTCCAAGGGATCACCATTTCTTGTGGATAGTTACCACATCATGGTAAATAGGTCTCGTTTTTAAAAGAAGGATTAAATGAAATTTCATATATCTTCTGGCCTAGTGGACTAGTGGACTAGCTAGGTAAGACCACCCGCTCGCGCGGGATCGGTAGTTATGAGAGGGGAAGAGATGTCCGTATGAAAATGAAAAGATAGTTGTGTATAAAATACTTCTTTGTCGCGGCTAGTGCCGCTTAAATTGTTTTTTATCGGCTTAAGAAACCTGCACAGCGAAGCTATAGCGGTAATCCCCTACCACACTCCTGGCCAAATGGCCACTTCCGGAAGGGAGTGTGTGGTTGGACATTCCGCATAAATCATCGGAAATTTAAAATTCCCGGCTCTGTGCAGGTGGCGCAAGCGTCTACAACCCCACCTCCCCCTCCCTATCCCCTCCCTTCTTACTCGGCTGCACGGATTGAGCCGTCACTTCAATGAGAAATGAAGGCTTCGCCTGTGGGAGGAGGGAGGGACCCTAAATCTGTGCAGGTTTCTTAAGCCGATAAAAAACAATTTAAGCGGCACTAGCCGCGACAAAGAAGTATTATCGGCTGAGAAGAAACCTGCACAGCGAAGCTAAGCATGAGACGAGGATAGGTGGGAGGAGAAGGTGAAGCCCAAATTGTAGTCGAGGACAGGGCTCAAGCCGTTATTACGTGTGTCTCGTATGGGAGACTATTCATCTTATCATTCAGTAGAGGGGAGACAAAAAGCATCAAGTACTTATATCGATATCAATATCAATATATATATATTCATTTGTTTATTTTTTATAAAAATAATATTGTACAATTTACATAGTGCATAAATTCTATGTAGAATATTGTATCTTGCTCAGCGGTTCCTGGGCCTTCCCCTACCCCTCGGTCGCCCTTTGCCCCCCTTCTTTTGCGAAGAGAGGGGTGGAGCCGTTCCCATGGCGACACATGGGACAGGGGTGATCGAGTGGTAGAGATACCGTGTCTTGAAGGAAGTTGCTGATGCCCAGCCCCCGAGGTCCTGCACCCGTTCCACAGAGTGGGTGCGGAGAAATGCCAGCGATGCCGCGAGGCCTCTGATGTTGTGGGCGTGGGGGGCATGGCCCGGGTCGGCCTTCTCTATAATGCGGCAAAGTAGACACGCCAGGGACCTCGGGGTTAGGGGGTTCCGAGATTTCGCATTGTAGAAGAGATGATCCTCGGACACCCCTTCCGTGCGTTCCACGTAGTCTTTAAACGCACGGACCGGGCACAGCGGGTGTGGGTTTCCTTCCTCCAGGAAGGATGGTATTCTGATAGGGCCAATCATGTCGTCCGCCTGCTCATTCTTGGCTAGGAATGTAGGTGATGGAGCGAGAGTTAGGGCAGAGCAGTCCTCCTCCAGGTTGGAGAAGGACTGGTGGCGGGTGATCGCCGCCAGCTGTGACGCCCTGTAACCCGTAGCCAGGGCGAGCAGAAAGACGGCACGTTGAAGGAAGTGTTCCCCCTCCATGATGGTCCCTTCGAACGTCAGGTACTGCAGAACACGATGCAAGGACCAGGCTAGGACCGGCTGACGTCTCGGCTCTCTCGAGGCGCGGATCCCCTTCATTAGAAGGTTTCGCTCCCTTTGTGGCACTCTGATGTTCATGCCGAAGCAGAGTGGATCAGCGAGGGCTGCGGAGTGAGCCGAGATCGTCGCCGGTGCCCTGTTGGTGGTGTCAGCTAGCCAAGACAGGAAGTCCAGAACTGTGCTAGCGGAGATGGTCACTATCGCGTGTCTCCGAAGGTTGGGAGGGTTGTTGGATCTGGATGACGGTCGGGACCGTAGCGAAGACGCGGTCTGTCGCTTCCTGGTCGAACAGACCACGGGAAAGGGGAGCTGCTCTCACCACGCCCCGGCGAGCTATCTCCGGGGCCGACCGCGTTGCAGACTGACGAGCTGCCAAACGAGCCGCGGTGAAGGCCCTCGCTGCTGGGGGTAGGGCTGATGACGCCATGTTGGCTGTACCCTCTGCCACGGTAGAGAGTGCCGCCAGGGTGTGTCTGCATACAGAAAACACGCGAATCAAATTAGTAGGGCGAGAAGGATCCCGATCCCCGGAGGGTGTAATAAAGTCACATCGCTCAATTGTAGAACGTATAACATATGCGAGGCCGAGGTCGTTTCCGAACGACCTCGTCCTCGGGCGCTAGTCAAGAGGCTCCGTCCTGGGTGAAGACGCTACCTGAGCGTCTCTCGCCAGGACAGGTCTGGACCCTCTGTATAGATTGAAATATCCCACTCACCTCAATTCTTCCCGCGGGAAGTCCTCAAAGCTCGTGGCGAGCGTCGTCAGCCAGTTCCTCATCATCGCGATTGCCGTGACGGTCGAGATGGTAGAGGCAAGGTCTTGTCTGGTCGAGGCCTCCGTCGTCAGCAACTTAGCCTCCGGTTCACTAAGTTGATGGGGGAGGGCGGGGTCCCTGCCCGAGTGCCATAAGCAATCGCGCAGGCCCTCCGGCGCGAAGGGTGGTGGCAGGACGACGGGGAATGATGAAGGGATATGCCGTCGAGGAGGAACCGTCTTGGGTTGGTCTTGGGCCCGCTCGAAGAGAGCAGGGATGTCTAAGGCCTTCTCCCCTTTCTCCTGCGGGAACCAGGCGTTTGGGGAGAGTGCTACCGCCGGCGAGTCCCCCGACCTGTCGACAAACATATGCCCATCAGGGTTTAAACGAGGGTTCTCCAGGAGAGCACCTAATGCGTCCAGAGTGTTAGAGGTGGAAATCCTGGAGGGCGTGGAGGCCGGGGCGGAGAGGGGTCAATCTTATATAGAACCTTAGCCCCCTCCTCGTCGTTGGCCCACTTTAGGATAACGTCATCTCTCCTCCTCCAGCCCTCCGGTAGCGAGTAGTCGGGAGACCAGGCCACTAGCTTGTGGCCTTCTCCAAACGAGTACTCCCAGGACCGGGGAAGGTCACACCATGAGAAGGGGCGGAACTCAAAAGAGTCCGTCATGGTAGGAGGATAAGGTAAAGAAGAACTGTAGTGGTCCTCCACCCCGTCCAACCCGACGGACGTCTGATTGGGGGGTTCCTCCTGAGAGGGGCCTTCTAGTCCTATACCTGTCGCCGGCACGGAGGGGCGGAGGGAAGGACCAGGAGGGAGAGTGGGAGGGGGGGCTAGAGCCGTAGGTTCAATAGGAGGTTGCTCTGGAGAGGGGTGCGTTATGATTTGCGCGGCCTGAAAGGCCGGATAATGTGATAGGGCCGATTCAAGGACGGGGCCTATCAGGGACGGAAGGAGGGCAGCCACTTGGGCAGCCAGAGTTCCCTCTCCCCTCGTTTCGTCCTCCGGCTCCCTGCCCTTGTGGGATTTACGGCGAGGAAAAGGAGAGCGAGGAAGGGAGGGTGAGTTGGGGGGAGAGGCTGTGGAGGGTGGGGACAAGCTGAGCGTCCTGGACCTCGGTGAGGCAGACCTCTTTTTCGAGCGAGATTTCCTGCCGGGTTCACGCGAGTGAACTAGGGAGGAAGACGAGTTCGTGGGGGTGCTTGACAAAGCAAGCCGTAAGGGTTTTAAGGACCCTTGATGGTCGGATGTATGGGGCTGCCGAGAGGCCTGAGGACGCTCGGGGACACCATACTCCGCAACATCAGACTCGTCCCCTTGTACTCCGAGAGGCCCAGGTTGTGCACCAACGGAAGTCTCGGAGACATAGGGAGACGGATGGCGAGGGCGAACGAGGCCCAATTCCACGCCTAACGCCGGATCCGCCCACACTAGGGGGGGGGGGGGTCGTCAGCGGATTTCAATTTCCGAGCTCTGCGCCATGCCTCCCGAAGGAGTTCGAGGGCAGCTAGCTTGGAACGGGTTTTGGGAGGAGCAGCACGAATCTCCTCAACCCGCGCTTTGCACACAACGCCAGCTTGTGAGAAACAAGGGGTATGGCGGGAGCAGAGGTCGTGGTGGCCGTCTGACGAGATCCTGGCTGTGCAGCCGGATTCCACACACAAGCGTTTGGTCTGAAAATAGAATAATGGTAATCATAGACGGGGTGTCCCAAAGGTGTCTGGACACAACACCGAAGGGGAAAAACTGCAGGAGAACAGGTAGGGCTCCCACGAGAACACGAGCACGAGCAGGAACCAGACTTACCTGCATGAGAAGAAGGTGGGTTGTTGAGTGACCGACTCGTCTGGTTCCGCGATGCTAAGTGACGGCTCAATCCGTGCAGCCGAGTAAGAAGGGAGGGGATAGGGAGGGGGAGGTGGGGTTGTAGACGCTTGCGCCACCTGCACAGAGCCGGGAATTTTAAATTTCCGATGATTTATGCGGAATGTCCAACCACACACTCCCTTCCGGAAGTGGCCATTTGGCCAGGAGTGTGGTAGGGGATTACCGCTATAGCTTCGCTGTGCAGGTTTCTTCTCAGCCGATAAGAGGGTTTCTGCCACCAGGCGATTAGGGATATCTATTTCATGGTGTCGTGGCTTTTGGAGGTCTGGGCAGGAGACTTGGTGTTGTAGACTGGGATTAATATGTGTAACCGTGAGGTTACGTAGGAATATTTTTTCTTCTTATCATCATCCAACAAAGTTAAAAAACGAGTAGGAGGCTTAGTCCTAGGGAAAAATAGAAAAAATGGAAATAATTTTAGTGGTAGGTAAACAGAAATGAGATGAAGGAGAGAAAGTTAGAAACTAAAATAATTTCAGTAGAAGAAAAAGTTTATGTAGATGTTTGTGCATGTAGGTGTGTTATTTTTGTTTGCGAAATGATTTTGTGTATATTCTATACATAGAGGGTTGTTGCCTCCAACGTGTGTGCTTACAGCCTGACAATCAATGGGCTATATACATTATAATTATTATTATTATCATCATCATTATTATCATTGTTATTATCATCATTATTATTAATATTAATATAATTGTTATTATCAGTATTGTTACTATTATTATATTACAATCACTATCATTTTCATTATTACTGTTATTACTATCAGTCTGGCCTTATTTGAAAATCCCCGTCCTCCATGACATAAATTATACATAATGAATATTTTAATGCTTTGTACAGGTTAAGCAAATAATATTACATTTAGATACTTTTTACAAAATAAGGGCTATCCTTGTATGTGATAAGTGTTGCCACAAGTTAAATAATAAACAAATAGGTAACTAGTAAATAATAATAAATTGACAGATAACTAATAACAAATGAAAATCAAGCAAATAATAATAAACAGACAATAAATAACAAAGAAATACACTAATAATATAAAATAAATGGCAGGCATTACAGCATCTTGCTTAGGTGTTTATCTAAACGAATCTTAAAGCTTCGAACTGAACTACATTGCACTGCCTCTGCAGGAAGTTTATTCCATTCATTAACTACACGGTGAGCGAAGTTGTTTCTACCTACTTCCAAATTATATATATTTTCTGACAGTTTGAGACCTTTATTTCTTGTCGGATTCTCATTCAGTGTAAAAAATTTGTCATTTTTTATGTTGTCAATTCCTTTTAGAATCTTAAAGACCTGTATCAAGTCATCTATGAGTCTACACTTTTTTAGGGAAAACAGATTCGTATGTTTTAGTCGATTTTCGTATGATTATTTTTTATATTTGGAATCAGTTGTGTGGCTCGCCGTTGTACTTTTTCCAATCTGTCAATGTTTTTAATGTGATTCGGTGACCATACCAAAAATGCATATTCCAAATGTGGACGAACTAACGATTTACATAGCTTGTTAATGAGAGATGGACTTTTAAAATCAAAAGATCGCAAAATTAGTCCTATAATTTTATTTCCTTTATCAAAGGCTACTTAGATGATTTGAGATCGTTACTGATAATTACGCTGAGATCCTTTTCACTATCCACTCATGTTAACGAATTTCCAAACTACTTGTAATCGTACTTACTGTTATGTTTACCTATGTGCATAACCTTGCAGTTATTTGTGTTAAATTTCATTAGCCACTTTTCAGACCATTGCTGTAATATATCTAAATCTTATTGAATATATAATTGATTTAAGTAATCATTTGCCATTCCACACAGCTTTGTATCATCGTCAAATTAGACAGTAGATTTTAGTTCGTGATCTATCATTTATATATAATATGGATAGAAGTGGCCCAAGAACGGAACCCTGAGGAACTCCACTTGCAACACCCTTCCATCTAGAAGTTTTTCAGTTTAAAACAACTCTTTGTTTTCGATCATTCAACCAATTTCTAGTCCAACTTAATAGACTACCACTTACTCCGTGTGAAGCTAATTTAATAAATAGTCTTGTGAGGGACGGTATCAAAAGCTTTTGCAAAGTCTAGATATATTAAATTATATTGTTTCTTCTATCATAATTCGAGATAGCTGTGTTGTAGAATTCGAGTAAATTAGTCATACAAGAATGTTTCTATCTGAATCCATGCTGGCTATCATTTATCAAACAGTTACTTTCTAATTTATATTCGAAAGCTCCTGGCCGCACGTAAAACCAGTTCAGTTTTACCTTACATATAAAGGAGACGAACTCACGAATATTTTTTTCTTCTCACCATAGCTCACAGCTACTACAATGTCATTGGCCAGGAGTGTGATGTGAGAGGGATACCATAGGAAACTCACGGAGGTTGTGACCAGCTGTGAGTCACAAGTGCTCAAACTGCTGTTTCTGGTTTGTGTCAACAAAGTAACAGCATCTAAGAATCCGTTTGGATTATAATATGTTTTGTTAAGTTGGGGAGTCGAAGGCCTGTCCAACCCTCTTCCAGTGGATCCATAATTTGGGGAAACACAACCAGCGCTGCCATATCCCTAAAGGGAGCCGTCAGTATAGGGTAACACAAGGAGGGAAGATGGTGCATAAAGATACTGAACAAAAAGGGACTATGAACCTGTAGGGTACCGAGCTCAAATTTCTTGGTGAGGTTACACGCTCTACTAGTACCAGTATTCCACACAACCCCCTACTCCCTCCAGTCTGAAGATTTTACCTACCTTAAAAGTGTAGAAGAACCTTCTGTACAAACTCAGTCTTTTCCTCCCTTTATCCAACTTAAAATTTTCAACTATTCCACTCCAAGAAAACATCAAACTTCCAGGAGAGACCATAGGTGTCATGGAGTTCATTAACTATACCACACCAGTAAAGTTCCCACCACAAAAATGTCAAAAAATCACCTCCCCCCAACACACAGAAGCGAGGTAGCCAGACAAGGTAAACCATTTGTTTCAATTTTGAATATACCTTTGCTCCTTGTGGATGAAAGGCCATCCCTGTTCCTGACCCACTGCCTGGTCCAGAAGCAATGCAACAAAACACAGCATCTCCATAGCAAGGCTTCACTTACTTGGCGACCCTCCCACCTCTTCCCCTCACAACTAGAGAAGCCAAGGAGAAATCCCTTTGGGTTGTGTCAGTTCATCATCCATTCTCCACTCACGCCTATCTCCTGCCTTCTTCCTTCACTGCTCAACAGTTATTTCCCTTTTACCTAAGGCCCCCTTCACCCCATTACCAGTCTTCTTCTTGATTTCACTCTATCCACCACTGCTTTCCAATATTTTTGCTAATATTCATTCATTCATTCTTTCCATTAACCCAAACTATTCCAGTATTCTTTGATCAACCCTATCTGCCAGTTCCCTTCCCACTCTTGCTCTCTGCCTCACCTCATTTCTCACTCCTTCCATCCTTGTGAACCCCAACATGCTTCTCAAACACATAAAAAAAAAAAAAAAAAAATGTAGTCATTTACCCCCTTAAACAGCAATGACAAACTAAACGTACATACATATACCAGAGGCTTTTTCTCCCTTATAAGGGAAGTAGCCAAAAAACAAAGGCATAAAATCCACCCATTCCATCCCTGCATATTCCACTCCCATTTACCCCCTCCCTCCCTTTTATCTTGGCTCCTCCTGGATGACGGGTTCATCCCTGCATCTTGCCCATTGCCCTGGGTCAGAAGCAGTGTCGCAAGACGCAGCACATCCACAGCAAAGCCACTTCATTTAATCGGCGACCCCCCTCTCCGTCCCTTCACACAGAAAAAGAGAAAACGGGGAGAAATTCCTTCAGGCTACGTCAAGTTGTTTTTGACGCACATTCCCTCACCCATCACCCTCACCTCTCCATTCCCTCATGCAGAAAAAGAGAAGATGGGGAGAAATTCCTTTGGGTTGCATCAAATTATCATTCACATATTTTCACTCACCTCCTCATCTCCAACCCACTCCCTTTTATGTATCACAGCATCATTCATACACAACCATTCTCCACTCACCCCTATCTTCTGTCTTCTCCCGTCCTTCCTCAACAGACATTCCTCTCTTTCACAGTGCCCCTTTTACCTCATCCATCCATCTCACCCTTGGTCGCCCCCTCATATTCACATATCCCATCTCTGGCTTCCACACCTCCTTTACTAATCTTTCTTCACTCATTCTTTCCATGTGTCCAAACCATACCCGTACTCTTTCATCAACCCTATCTCCTAACTCCTTTCCACTCCCGTTCTCCTCCTCGTTTTTCATTCTATCCAGCCTAGTAACCCCTATCATACTTCTCAGGTACCTCATCTCAAAAACATTCAAACTCCTCCTCTCCTATGTTCCATGTGCTGTCGGCACAATCACTCCTTCATACAATCTCCTCTTAGCATCCATTCCCAAATGTCTATTTCTCATTACAATTTTTAATCCCCCAATGCATTTACTCGCTTTTCTCAATCTACGTTCTACCTCCACTTCCTCCAGTCTCTATCCCTTAATACTCACCTCCAGTCTGGTGTCACTCTCCCCACATTTATCTTCAACTTCCTTCTTTCACACACCCTCCCAAACTTTGTCACTAACTTCCTCAATCCCTACTCTGATCCTGCCACAAGCGCAGTGTCAATAGCAAACAACAACTGTCTTATGTCCCACTTTTCTCCATTTTCTTTTACCATCTCCAATTCCCGATCCATTACCGTTGCTTTTACCTCTCGCACCACCCCATCCATGTATAAATTGAACAGCCAAGGCGACATAACACATCCCTGGTGAAATCCCACTTTTATTACCACAACCACTCGCTCTCTCCATTTCTGATTCTAACACAGGCTCTACTACTCTCGTAAAAAACTTGACTGCTCTTAACAGTTTTACTCCTATCCCATATATCTGCAATACTTCCCACAGTACCTTCCTATCTATCTTGTCATAAGTCTTTTCCAAAAATCATAAAGGCCCGAACAAAACCCATATCTTTCCCTAAGCTTCCCAACTACACTTAACAAACTGATCCTTATGAAACTAGTACACCCACACTTGTCCCCTTTTCCCTTGTAAAGTGGAACTATACAGGCACCCCTCCAGTCCTCCGGCACTCTGCCCTCTTTTAAACAAACATTAAATAACCTCACCAGCCAGTCCACCATCACTGTACCTCCCTTTTTTAGGCATTCTACATGACACCCATCCAACCCAGGTGCCTTATCTGCTCTCATCATCTTCACAACTGCTCTCACCTCATATTTCCTTATTTCTCCTCCATTTTCCTCACTCATCACTCTCATTTTCTTAGCGCTTCCCATTGCAACTACCTCTCCCCATCCTCCTTCACATTTAGTAACTCCCTGAAATACTCTGCCCATCTTCCTCTTACTACCCTCTCTTCTATTATCATCTCTCCACCTGCACCTTTTACCTTTTCTTCTCTACTTGATTCGCCTCCTCTTCCTCTCTTAATTTCTTTCCAAAGCATATCTTTATTACTTTAAAAAATGGCCACCTTTATCTCATGCTTTATTCCTCTTGTCTTTGTACCTCTCATGATTCTCTCGTCCTGCTTTGTAACAAATCTGTGAGTGCTTGCTTCTTCTCTTCTACAATTGTAAGAGACTGGTAGAGAGACGTAGGTAGAAAGAGGGGTAGATGGTGAGGGTTTCATTTTTATGAGTTGGGTGCTTGGTAAACAACGGTTCGTAAGCGAGCAGTTGTATAAGTTCGCTCTCCGCTTGGAGTAATAAAAATGGCCGGGGGCCTGATACCAATTGATGACGTGTATATGTTTTGCTGACATGTAACCTAATTAAGTTATGCAGAGACTCGAGATTGCATATAGACTTGTAACAATGAATCTGATTTGAGAAAGGGTGGAGAAAATTCAGTTTGTTCACTATTGTAAGATCACGCCCTTAGGGGAGGATCTTAAATAGAAAGTTAATTATCATTGGACTAAGGAAATCATGACGTCACCGCAGAACTTACCTGGGACGTAATAATATGTGTTCTCATGAGATTTAGAGATTAACTGGGGGAAGCACGCAGTATAACCGGTATTTAAGAAAAATATACAAACATTCCATTCCCATTTGTTTGAAGCACATTATAAATAAATTGAAAAGAAGAGGAATACTTGTAGGGACAGGGCCTACCGACAAAATATCTATAAATTAGTACAGAAAAATAAATAACAAGAGAAAGGTGGGTAAAAGTGAAGAAAGGGGGAGTGACTAAAGACAGTGGTGAAATTTTAAGAGACGTACGAAACCAAAGTAAACTCGCAAAAGTGGCGGCTTAGAGTGGCGGCATGGTGGGATGAAACCAACGCTACTAAAGAATACTACATCTAAAGGACTTAGTACAAGATACGGTTACGAGACTGGTGTATCAAACTACAAGCAACTACAGGACCACCCACTGCACACGACCACGCAGTGCACACAATCACGCAGTGCACACAGTGCTCAACAGGATTTAGTTTCTCTATGCAATGCCTTTCGACATGCCATTGCCTTGCCGTGTGAATCCCTAGGTTCTACTGACCTCATTCACCATCACATCCCCCTTCGCGATGGCTCCAAACCTTGTTACATTCCGGTTACAGAATGCCGCACAGTAAACGTAAAATTGTGGGCAAGCTCATTGCAGACATGCTTACCCAAGATATTATTGAGCTCTCCATTTCTGAATGGAATTTCCCCTTGTTGTACGCAAACCAGATGGTACTTTCCGTCCTGTTGTAGATTTCTGAGAACTAAACAAGATCACCATTCCAGAACGAAAACCTATTCCTGTCTTACAGGAAATTTTACATTCTGTTCGTCAGAATAATACTGTCTTTTCAACTTTAGACCTAATGTCCGGCTACATCCAGATTCCTCTTACTCCAGAAAGCCGACCCCTGACAGCCTTCTCAACACCTTCTGGTCATTTTCAATTCAAACGCTTAGTTATGGGTCTAACCTCTGCTCCTTCTGTCTTCACAAGACTTATGCATACTGTTCTTGATGGCTTACTTGGTGATAATGTCTTTATGTATTTGGATAACATCATAGTAGCTTCTAAGTCAATACCAGAACACCTTTAAACCCTTCAATAGGTATTTTCTCGTTTTGCTGATGCCAACCTCAAACTCAAGTTGAGCAAATACTCTTACCTTAAGAAAGAAATTTGTTTTCTTGGTCATGTCCTCACTTCTCATGGCATTCTTACTGTTCCTGATAAAGTCAAAGCTGTTGCTCACTTCCCTCGTCCCACAGACGTTGAGTACCTTCGCTCATTTCTTGGACTTACGGGATATTACCAAAGGTAAATTCGCAATTATTCTTCTATTGCAGCTCCTCTTACTTTGCTGCTAAAGAAAGATGTTCCTTTTCACTGGTCGTCTGCCCAGGAACAAGCTTTTGCAGACTTAAGGAATGCCCTTACTACTGCTCCTGTCTTAACTTTTCCTGACTATAACTTACCTTTCATTTTCTACACTGATGCTTCTTTCCAGGGTCTTGGTGCTGTCCTTATGCAAGAACAAGGCACACACCTTCGTCCCATTGCCTTTGCCAGCAGACTCCACAAAGCTGAACGTAACTATTCTGTTACCGAAATTGAAGCTTTAGCGGTTATTTATGCTCTTCGACATTTTAAAGAAATTATCCTTGGCTACCCTGTCACATTCCATACAGGCCACCAGGCGCTTCTTCAGCTTTTAAAAGGCAACTTTCCATCTTCTAATACGAGTATTGTGTTGCATCGTACATTTGGCAGCCGATACTGCGCGCGAGATTTTGACTCATACTGAAGTGGTTAATAGTTTCCAAAATAGCGGCTGAGTATTTTAAGAAATTACATTTAGTATTATCAAGACTAATTGAAGCAGGGTTTGAAAGTAAAAATGTAAGTTTTTGCAGGACAATGTGTCATTTATTTGGGGCATAGGATAGACAAACATGGACTTAGTACAATGATCAAAGGTAGGAGCAGTAAAGAACTATCCAGTTCCAGATAATGTAGAACAAGTTAGAATTTTCTTGGGACAGAGTATTATAGGAAATTTATCAAGAGTTGTGCAGACATAGTTAATCCATTAAGTTCTTTGTTCAGGAAAGAATCAAATTTTATTTGGAGACCTGCACAATAACAAGCTTTTGACAAGTTGAAAGATAAACTTACTAGTTCTCCAGTTCTCATATTTCCTGATTATGGTGAGGAGTTCATTCTTTGTACCGGTGCGTCTGACATAGTGTTAGGAAGCATACTGATCCAAGAGAGATGGAAATTGAATCTGATAGCTTTCACATCGAGACTTTGTAATAGTGCAGAGAGAAACTACTCCATTACAGAGAGAGAAACATTAGAAGTGATATATCCATTAGAAAGTTTTAGAGACATACCGGTAATAATGGGATACCCAGTGTGGACTGACCATACAGCTATCCAGAACTTAATCAAGCATAAGAATCTTAGGGGCAGATTAGCCAGATGGCATACTACACTTCAGTATTATGAGGTTAAGTTTGAATAAGTTCCAAGTAGAAAGAATGTTGCAGCAGATGCACTATCTAGAAACATTAGCCAACCAATGTCAGGTTTGTTCAATTCCATCTGCAGTATAGACGAACTAATAACATTAGATGAGAAAATGATAATAAGGGAACAAAGAGAAGATAAAACTTGAGAAAAAGCCCAGAATTTGATGAAACCAAAAAACTACAAAAAGGGCAAAATATAGAGGAATTTAATTTGAACAAAGGACTTTTGTATAGGGAAACAGTTGTAAGTGGGAAGGATATTTCTAGGGTCCCAGTGAACCAGTTGGTAATTCCACAAGCTCTTGTACAAGAGGTATGGAAAGGATAAAACTTATGGACAAGCACAACTTAAACACTTTTGTTCAGGTGTGAAGAAAGACATATATGCTTATATAGAAAATTGCTTGAAATGTGCTGAGAGCTAGGGAAAGAGTTCACATAGATACACTGGAGTTACCTAAGTCTGAAAATTTATATTAATATGTATTTGTTGCCATTGATATCTTTCAAGATTTTGTATTTTACAACCCGTACTAAATAAGAGAGTTGAAACAATTGCTTCAGTAATCTATGATCAGATAATCTGTAATTTCACTACTCTTAAGATCTTAGTTTCAGACAATGGTACTGAATTTGATAACAAAATCTTGGTAGAATTATGTATGTTATTTAAGATAAATATTCAGGTAAATCATTCTCAGAACAATGGAGTTATCTTAAAGGTTTGATGAGCCCACATAGTATAATTTGGGATAGCTGGATTCCTTGTGTTAAAGGTGCCCTAAACAACCAAATTAATACAGCTACAGGAGAAACACCCCATTTTATTAATCTTAGGAAGAAAAAAAATTTCCATATGAAATCTTGATTGTAGAACAAAAGCCATTATATATAATATAGATGATTATATCTTAAATACGATACATGCATTTCAAGCTATACACATGAAAGACTATACACAAGAGATGAAGAAGCAACAACACAAAATAGCACATAAAATAGAATTACAAATAGGAGATTTGGTCATGGCCAAAATACATACCATCAAAAATAAACTTTCACCAAGATACTCAGGTCCATATAGAATACAGTAATTGATTTTGCAGGTGGAAATAGAAACAAGATATTGCACTTAGAAACTGGGAAGTGTCAGTTAGACATGTAGATTATTTAAAAACGACTAAGATAGAACTTGATAATGATGATAATTGTGACACTAAGGATTGTACAACAATAACTCTTTTTCAGGGAGAAGAAACACAATGTATTAATTATATTAGGGAATCTGTAAGTGGGAATTGTGTATTAATACTGACAATTTTTACAGATGGATTAATTTTATTAATGTGTAAGTACAGTAATGCCTTGGATTGGAATCCTGTTCGACGTGGAGCCTTGGTACAGCATCAGGGAAACCTGATAATGGTAGACCATATCCTGAGTATAGGTTTAAATTATAAAGAACATATCATTAATAAAGGATAATGTTGACTCCATGCAAGTGAATTTAAATACAATTAAGGAGAACATCTCCAATAAAAATGTTCAAAGTAAACTTGGAAGTAAGGTGAGATAGAGTAAAATTTATCTCAGATTCAAATTTCAAAAGAAATGGTAGGCGAAAGAAAAGGTTGATTTAAAGATTTCCATGAATAGATTGAATGAGAAAGTAGCAAGAATTGATAATTTACAAACAAGTGTAGATAACATAGGGAATTTGATCTCTGAAATTACAGATAATTTAGAGAAACTCAGCATTAAACAGTTTGAACAAGAGAACTCCCTACTTGTTTTCTTACTACTTGATGCGATGCATTTGAAAATAACTGAGATGCAATCTCAGCTGCAATCCTTTGTGGAACACTTAGTTTTAGCAAAGTCTAGTCAAGTTACGTCCTTTCTTCTCCCATTACCTCAGTTTATTAACATTATATTACCCTTTGTTAACTGCATATTTAAATGTCTCTTCAATAATAAGAGAAGTTCCTTTCTCTTCTCACTTTAGACTTAACTTGTACAACCTGATACCCTTCCCAATGAAGATGACATACCACTTGTAAATCCACTTAATTACATCCTTTCTCTAGACAACTTGAAGGCGAGTACAATCTCTAATGATAAACTTAAAAGTTGTAAGATCACTAATAGGAATCTTTACCTCTGTCACTCTTCATTTTTTGTGTTCCGTGAAGCACTGAAAAATTCTTGTGAAGCTTCACTTGTTAGAAATGTGTCCGTGATGAATCATTGTCATTACAAAAAGATTGTGCTAAACCAGTTTCTCATAGTAACATGGGAGGTTCCCATTATCTATTTTTCCCAAACAAGACAAGAGTTTCAATCATTTGTCCAAATTTAAATCCAAAAATGGAATCGGTTGAGGATGCTAATTCAGTTTTTCACAACTGTGAAATCGTGTAGGCACTTTCCACTATTACTAACACCCTTAATACTGTGTATTTGACCAACGTAACATACTTCACAAACATCAGTATCACATTGTCCGATAACTCTCCACCTTTGTATATTAGGAAAACACCAACATTAAGATCTTCCTCAAACAATTCCTCAAGCAATTATATAGTTATTATTTTCAGTATCCTCGTTTCTTCAGTAGTAGTTACTGCCTTAAACACATTTGTAATATTCAGGAAGATGAAGACATTAAATACTATTCGTCACTTACCAGCATGGATTGTTTTGTTTTTAGGATTGTTTAAGGGTCAGTAGGTATTTGGTGTTACATTTGTATATGTTAGAGTAGATGCATTTTTGGGTTACCATTAGTTAACATCCATTGAAGGATATTTCTTTTAACCTTGTTTAGCCAGTTTATGCTGAAATATTTTAATAACTAATTTAGCCCCATGTATATGATATATGAAATATTAAATTCCATGATAATGTAGTATGCCAAAGCCCTGTAAGAGGGTAGTAGAAAATGGTTGGTCGGGATGACCAAGCGGTAGCTGCCGAGCCCTGTAAGAGGTTAGAAGACGTAGGTAGAAAGAGAATTAGATGGTGAGGGTTTAATTTTTATGAGTTGGGTGTTTGGTAAACAACAGTTCGTAAGCGAGCGGTTGTAAAGTTCGCTCTCCGCTTGGTGTAATAGAAATGGCCGAGGGCCTGAAACCCATTGATGGCATGTATATGTTTTCCTGACATGTAACCTAAGTTTTGACCAGCGGCGCGTCACCACAACTGTTTGATGATTGCCAGCATGGATTCAGACAGAAACAGTCTTGCGTGACTTACTCGAATCAACACAGTCATCTCGAATGATAAAAAAGAAACAATTTATATTTGATATATCTAGAATTCTGCAAAAGCTTTTAACACTGTCCCCCACGAAAGACTATTCATTAAATTAGCTTTACATGTAATAAATGGTGGAGTTCCTCAGGGTTCATTCCTGGCCCACTTCTATTCATAGTATAAATGATAAAAGACCACGGACTGAAATCTATTGTTTCCAAATTTGCTGGTGATAAAAACTGCACAATGGCAAATGATCACTATAACTAGATACTCAAGAATATTCAGATGAACTACAGTAATGGTCTGAAAAGTGGCTAATAATTAATTAACACGAGCAAATGCAAGGTTATGCACACAGGTAAAAATAACAATAAGTACGATTACAAGTTATTTGGAAATTCGTTAACACGAGTGGATAGTGAATAGGATCTCAGCGTAATTATCAGTAATTATCTTAAATGATCTAAACCGTGTATTTCAGTCTCTGGGAACGCAAATAAGACTCTAGGACTGATTGCAAAACATTTTTACTTCGAAAGTACATCTCTCATAATAAATCGTTGTCGATAGGTTCGAATAGTATATATACTCAGGAATTTGAGAAGGCGAGAGCAAAACACACATCAACACCAACTAAGATGTCTTTAATCGGATTAACACAGGACAGCTATCCTAGCTAGATTACAATATAAATATATATGTATATATATATATATATATATATATATATATATATATATATATATATATATATATATGTGTGTGTGTGTGTGTGTGTGTGTGTGTGTGTGTGTGTGTGTGTGTGTGTGTGTGTGTGTGTGTATTCACCTCGGATCTGCTGCAGCCTCTTTTCGAGACAGCCAGACACCACCCTACGGCAGTGAGCTCAGAGCTCATTATTAGCAGATCTCTGGGTAGGTCTGAGACCACTCACACTCCACACACCGGGAATACAAGGTCACAACTCCTTGTGTGTGTGTGTGTGTGTGTGTGTGTGTGTGTGTGTGTGTGTGTGTGTGTGTGTGTGTGTGTGTGTGTGTGTGTGTGTGTGTGTGTGTGTGTGTGTGTGTGTGTTTATAACTTTTTGTGGGAGAGGAAAAATGTCAGTAAAAAATTAAAAGATAGTAGTGTATAAAAGAGGGCTATTACCAAATGCGCTTTTTCGTGAGCGATTAGGGGCGGTTTGTGGTCGTGGCTAGGAAGAAATGGGCAGGGAACTTGGACGGCGGCGCCGACGCCTGGGATTAAAATAACCAAAAGTTGAGAAAATGGTAGGAGGCGTAGTAGTAGAGGAAGGTTGAAAAACGGAAAAATCTTTAGTGGGAGGTAAACTAAAATGAGAAGATGCAGTATAAGAGAAAGTTAGAAAGGAAGCGAATTTTAGTCGAAGAAAAGGTACGTGTAGATGTTTGTGCGTGGGGCGTGGCTATGTTCGTGAGAGGTGCGTGTATGTATCTTACGGGGAGTGAGTAGAGTTCACTTCCCGCGTGTGGCGGTGCTGATTAACCCCAGCTAGGTATCGCGGTCCTGATTAGCCCCAGGTTGGGCATGGGAGGTCCTCTTTAGCCCCAGGTTGGGCTTGAGCGTTGAGTGAACGATATCCGAAGCGTAGTCAGGAGAGTGGATCCAATGGCGGTGCGAGTGTTGTTTTATCTTTCTCCTTCCAAACACAACTCTGAAAGCAGAGAATTACGTGACTTGGGAATTGTGTGTAAATGTCAGAAGTGTAAACCCGCTCGCCAGCGTCAGCGAAAAGGCCAGGCATGGCTGCGGGCCGGTCGACAAGAGAGGCTCCCCAATTCCTCTCCCACGACCAGCCGGCGAAGAGTTATGGGCTCCGAATCAGAGTTGGATTAAGGGCCTCTGCTAAGCCAGCGAGCAAGTGTGCGTATATCTCTTTTCTTTCAGAGAATTACGTGACTTGGGAAATGTATTTTTCTTTGGTGTAAACCCGCCTGCCGACATCAACGAAGAGGTCAGCCTTGTGCCAGACCGGCAGCAGCAAAGGAGAAAAGTCTCCTCGCTGCCACCGGCCAGCGAAGATCGATGGACGCTGTTGAGTGATCTGGAACGAGAGAGTGACGTCTGACCTCTGCGAGCGCTGTGTTGTATGTCCCAGTTCCTTCGTGCCCTCCCTCTGTAGATCTGGAAGGGGGGAGGGGACGGTGAGGAGGGACGAACTGCGCCTGCGCGAGCAGCAGTGACCGCGAATTTCCCGGTCTAGTTGGCGGCCCTGGGAAGGTATGACCCCGCGCTATGGTCAACCTTTTGACCTGGTCAGGTGACTGACCGCGATGACCGGATCCTTGCTTCCAACTTGGTCCATCCACGTGGTCAGCGTGTGGTCGAAATGTCCCACGCTGACAATCGTTAATTCGTCCACATTTGGGATATGCTGTATATGGTCACCAAATCTCATTAGACACTGACAGATTGGAAAAACTAAAACGGCGAGCTACAAAGCAGATTCCAAACATAAAAAATAAGTACGAAAATAGACTAAAACATTAATTCATTTCCACTAAAACAGAAGAAAGATGGATGTGCTGGCTTTGAGTGAAACTAAAATGAAAGGGAAGGGCGAGTGTGAGTTTGGGAGTGTAGCTGGGAGGTACTCAGGAGTGAAGAGGGGACGACGGAGAGAAGGGGTGACTATACTAGTAAGTAAAGAGATAAGTAAGCGTGTAGTGGAGTGAAAGGTTTCATCAAGGTTGATGTGGATGAAGGTGAAGCTGGGGATATGTGGGTTTTTGTAAGTGCGTATGGGCCTGGTAGTGAGAAGACCGTAGAGGAAAGGGAGGCTTTTAGGGTAGATATAAATGAGTGCATAGAGGGATTAGGGAGAAATGTCAATGTAGTTGTATTGGGAGACCTTAATGCTAGGGTAGGAAACGAACCAATAGACGGAGTGATTGGGAAGTATAGAGTTCCAGGTAAAAATCGTAGTGGAGAATTGATGGTGGAGATGTGCCTTGAAAGAGAGTTGATGATAGCAAATACAGTGTTTCGGAAGAAAGTCAAGCATAAGTACACATGGGAGAGGGTGGTGGATGAAAGGGTGGCAGGTAGAGCGTTAATGGACTATATAGTGGTGACCAGGAGTATGGTAGGAAGAGTTAAGGATGTACATGTTCTAAGGGGGGAGAGTGGGGGAATATCAGATAATTTTCTGGTGGGAGGTAAATTGAGAGTGGAGAATAGGTGGAGAAAGAGGAAAAGGGCAGAAGGTAGGGAGGTACTTCGAGTGAACTGCTTAAATGAGAAAAAAAAGGAGAATGAGTATAAGAAGAAGCTGAGAGAGGAGTGGGAGGGAAGGATAGAGTAGAACTAGGAGTGGAGGAGGAATGGGGATGGTTCAAGGAAGGAGTCATAAGGTGTGCAAAGATGGTGTGTGGAACAAGGAGGGCGGGAGGAAATAGAAGGAAGGATATTGAGTGGTGGGATGAGGAAGCAAAGAAGGGTGTAGAAGAGAAGAAACAGGCATTCATAGATTGGCTACAAAATAGGACGAGGGAATCGTATGAGAGGTACAAAGTAAAGAGAAAGGAAGTTAAGCATAATATAAAGGAAGCAAAGAGGAGAGCAGATGTGAGATGGGGTAAGAGTATGACAGAAAATTTTGAAAGTACTAAAAAGATGTTTTGGAAAGAAATTAAAAGAGGAAGAGGAGGCGAATCAAGTAGAGAAGAAAAGGTAAAAGGTGCAGATGGAGAGATGATAATGGAAGAGAAGGCAGTGAGAGGAAGGTGGGCAGAGTATTTTAGGGAGTTACTAAATGTGAAGGAGGATAGGGAGGGAAAGGTAGTTGCAGTGGGAAGAGCTAAGAAAATGTGTGAGAAAAATGGAGGAGAAATAGGGAAAGATGAAGTGAAAGCAGCTGTTAAGATGATGAGAGCAGGTAAGGCACCTGGACCTGGGTTGGATGGATGCCATGCAGAATGTCTGAAGAAAGGAGATACAGTTGTGGTGGACTGGCTGGTGAGGTTATTTAATGCTTGTTTAAGAGAGGGTACTTGGGCGTCATCTTTCAAAAAGATGCTCGCTGGACCAGTCAGGTCCAACAAGCCATAAACAATGCCAGACGTGCCCTCAACCTCATTGGGGCCGTCCGACACGAACCATGGGGCCAGCGCAAAGAAACAGTCATCCACCTCACCCAGAGTCCAGTCTGCTCCCGGCATCTGTTTAGCGCACAAGCTTTGCACGACCTGCCGATGTCGGCCATCCGTCGCATGGCTACAGTCGAGTGCCAAGCACTTAAAACTAGGACTCGGCCTCCCGCAGTCAGTCCCTCAGGAGCAAGTATACTGCGAAGCCGGAATCCTCCCACTTTGGCATCGCCTAATGAGAGACACCTGCAGGTACCTCTTCAGCTCAGCGAGGGTATCTAACTCCACGGATACTGAACTAGGCGAAGGCTGGAACCCAGCTCCACCTACTGTATCAGGACATGGTCTGGTCTCCTCTGTCTCCGATCTTTGTTCGAGAGCGGGAATAGAGCCAGCCTACCACCTCCGTGTCCCCCAAGCCCAAATCGATCCATACCCACCCTAGATCATGAAGCTGCCGGAGGTATGAACCAACGTCCCTGGAGTAGCCAAAGAAGATCCCCCACACCCAATCGCCACCTGTACTCGAGAACTGCTGGCTAAGGAGTACGCGAACGACCTCAAGATCTTCACAGGCGGATCGGTGCTCAGTGACGGCAGAACAGGAGCATGACTGTTCTTCGAGACCACTTCGAAGTGAAGCTCCCACCCACCACCATCCTAACTACCGAACTCGTCGCCATCAGAGAAGCTTCGAATACTCAAAGCTCTCCCCCGTTCCCCAACGCAAGTAGTCATCCTATCGGACTCCCAGTCCAGCCTAGCTGTAATACAGAGTGAGTACTGCAAAACAAGACCGGAAATCCTCAAGGAAATCCTAATCCTTTCAGAGGAAATCGCACGACGCGGCCTCCGTCTTCGTTTCCAGTGGGTGCCCTCCCATGTAGGCATCCATGGAAACGAGATGGCCGACCGAGCCGCCAAACAAGGGGCCCTAACCTCTGAAGAGGATTGCATCTCGCTCTACTTCTCAACAAGTGATGACAACAAAAAAATTGACCAAGCCACATGGGATCTCTGGTCGGACGAATACGCCGGGACTGCCGCTACCCGAGGCTGGCCCTTCAAGACCTGCAATACGGGAACCTTCTGGACCCACCCTCCTCCACTTCCTACCCACATTCTTCACCTCATCTCAAGAATCCGTGTCAACCACTGGCGAACCCGCTACCCTGAAGACCGTCTGTGCCTGCGAGACGGAGATGGTCTCTTTCCTCCACTGCATATCGCTATGCCCCGTCCTTTGTAACCATTTCCAGCCGCTACTGAACCTCCTAGGAGAGAACCCCTCAAGAATGTCTAAGTTATATTCAAGCACCGACCACCACAGCATCATCATGGCAGCCCACCTCACCAGTTGGACACTTATTATAGCGCTACTGGCAGCCCCTGACGCTCACCATCTTCCCGGAGACGGGCTAGATGTACCAGATGTACACACTAGTACCTCCAACTGTCTAGCAACACACCACACACAACTAAAATTGAGAAACTAAAAGACAGTCCCTAAATCGGATCCCTCCGCTGGAACTAATTAAAAAAAAAAAAAAAAAAAAGTGCCGGAGGACTTGAGGAGTGCCTGTATAGTTCCGCTTTACAAGGGAAAGGGGGGCAACTGTGAGTTTAGTAGTTTCAGAGGGATCAGCTTGTTGAGTGTAGTTGGGAAGGGTTATGGGATGGTCTTGATTGCTAGGATTAGGAGAGGAAGAGAGGGAGTAATTGATGAAGAACAATGTAGTTTTAGGACCGGTAGGGGTTGTGTAGATCAGATTTTTGTAGTTAAGACAGAGTAGACAGGAAGGCACTGCAGATATATGGGATAGAAGGAAAGCTGTTAAGAGCAGTCAAGAGTTTTTACGAGAGTAGTAAAGCTTGTGTTAGGATTAGAAATGGAGAGTGTGAATGGTTTGAGGCAAAGGTGGGACTTCGTCAAGGATGTGTTATGTGGCCCTGGCTGTTCAATCTATATATGGATGGGGTGGTGCGAGAGGTGAATGCAAAGGTAGTGGGTCAGGGGTTGGAGATTGTTAAAGAAAATGGAGAAAAGTGGGAAATAAACCAGTTGTTGTTTGCTGACGACACTGCGTTTGTGGCAGGATCAGAGGAGGGACTGAGGTGTGTGAAAGAAGGAAGCTGAAGATAAATATGGGCAAAAGTAAGGTGATGAGATGTACAAGGGAAGAGAGTGACAACAGGCTGGAAGTGAGCATTAAGGGTGAGAGACTGGAGGAAGTGGATAGTTTTAGATACTTGGGTGCGAATGTGGCAAGAAGGGGAGGAGTGGGGATGGAGGTAGAATGTAGATTGAGAGAAGCGAGTAAATGCCTTGGCAGATTAAAAAGTGTAATGAGAAATAGACATTTGGGAATGGATGCTAAGAGGAGGTTAAATGGAGTGTTTGTGCCAACAGCACTGTACGGGGCAGAAACATGGAACATAAGAGAGGAGTTTGAATGTGCTTGAGATGAGGTGTCTGAGAAGTATGATAGGGGTTACTAGGTTAGAGTGAGAAATAAGGTGAGGAGGAGAATGGGGGTGGAAAGGGAGCTGGGAGATAGGATTGATAAAAGAGTATTAGGATGGGTTGGACACATAGAAAGAATGAGTGAAGAAAGATTAGTAAAAGAGGTGTGGAAAAAGTGAATATGAGGGGGCGTCCTAGGGCGAGATGGATGGATAGGGTGAAAGAGGCATTACAAAAGAGAGGAATATCTGTTGAGGAAGGACGGGAAAGGACAGAAGCTAGGGGTGAATAGAGAAGGGTTATGTATGGATGATGCTGTGATGCATGATGGGGAGTGGGTGAGGAAGTATGAGAAAAAAATTGACGCAGCCCGAAGGGATTTCTCCCAGTCTTCTCCTTTTTCTGCATGAGGGGACGGAGAAGGGGAGTCGCCGAATTTATGAAGCGGCCTTACTGTGGATGTGCTGTGTCTTGCGACACTGCTTCTGACCCAGGGCAGTGGACAGGATGCAGGGATGACCCGTCATCCAGGTGCCAAGAGAAGAGGGAGTGTAGGAAATGGAATGGGTAGGAGTGGTTTCTATGCCTTTTTCTTTTTGGCTACCCTCCGTGTAAAGGGGAAAAAGCCTTTGGTATATGTATATACTAAAACAGTGTAGGCTCAGGAGGTTACTTGATACGATTCTAAAGGAAATTAACATCAAAAGTGACAATTTTCACACCGAATGGGAATCAGTCAAGAAATCCAATAGTCGCAAACTGTCAGGAAATATACTTTATTTGAAGGAGGGTGGAAACAACTTCGCCAACGGTGTGGTTAATGAATGGAATACACTTCCTTCAGAGGCAGTGTAAGGTAGTTCAGTTAGCTTTAAGATTTTAGATAAACGCATAAGCAAGATGCTATGATGCCTGCCAATTATTTTATATGATTTGTTTATTATTTATTTGATGAAGCGGCCTTACCGTGGATATGCGGTGTCTAGCGACACTGCTTCTGACCCAGGGCAGTGGGCAAGATGTAGGGATGACCCGTCATCCAGGAGGAGCCAAGGAAGGGTAGTGGGTGGTGGGTTGAGGAAGCAAAGAAGGTTGTAGAAGAGAAGCGAACATTCAAAGGTTGGTTACAAAATAGGATGAGAGAATCATACGAGAGGTACAAAGAAAAGAGAAGTAAAGTATAAGATTCAGGAAGCAAAGGAGAGGTGTGAAATGGGGTAAGAGTATGACAAAATTTTGAAAGTAAAAAGATGTTTTGTAAATAAATTAAGAGAGAAATAGGAGGCAAATAAAGTAGAGAAAAAAAAAGGTAAAAGGTGCAGATGGAGAGATGATAATGGAAGAGACACCAGTAAGAAGATCAGAGTATTTTAGGTAGTTGCTAAATGTGAAGGATAGGGAGGGAAAGGTAGTTGCAGTAATGAGTGCAGAAAATGGAGGAGGAATATGGAAAGATGAAGTGAGGGCTGTTATTACGAGGATGAGAACAGGTAAGGCACCCGAGTTGGATGGGTATATGCACAAAAAAAGAAAGAAAAAAAAAGAGTGATGGTGTACCGACTAGTACGGTTATTGTTTGTTTAAGAGAGGGTAGAGTGCCAGTATAGTTCCACTGTATATGGGAAAAGGGGGCAAGTGTGAGTAGTATTTTAAGTTGAGAAGGCCTATGGGAGGGTCTTGATTGAGAGGACGAGAGGAAGAGGGAGTAATTGGTGAGGAACAGTGTGGGTTTAGGACAGGTAATTGATCAGATTTTTGTAGTAAGATATGTGAGAAAGCTTTAGGCAATGGCAAAGATGTTTTTTGGACCTTTATGGATATGGAAAAGGCTTATGACAGGGTAGACAGGAAGGCACTGTGGGAGTTATTGAAGATGGGGTAGTGTGAGGTAAATGCAAGGGTAATGGGTCGGGGATTGGAGATGGTTAAAGAAAATGGAGAGAAGTGGGAGATAAGCCATTGTTGTTCATTAATGGCACTGGACTTGTAGCAATATCAAAGGAGGGATTGAGGAAGTTAGTGACAGTGTGGGAAGATCTGTGAAAGGAAGTTGAAGATAAATGTGGGTAAAAGTAAGGTAATGAAATGTACGAGGTACAAGAGGAGAGTGGCAGCAGACTGGAAGCAACTATTAAGGGAGACTGGAGGAAGTGGACAGTTTACTTGGGTGCAAATGTGGCAGGAAAGGGAGTGTAGGAAGAATGTAGATTGAGAGAAGCAAGTGAATGCCTTGGGGGATTACATACATATACCAAGGCTTTTTCCCCCTTACATGGGGGGTAGCCAAAAAGGAAAAGGCATAAAATCATTCCCACCCATTCCATTCCTGAATACACTCCACACCCCTCCACCCTCCCTCTTATCTTAGCACCTCCTGGATGACGGGTCATCCCTGCACCTTGTCCACTGCCCTGGGTCAGAAGCAGTGACGCAAGACACAGCACATCCACAACAAGGCCGCTTCATTAAATCGGCGACCCACCCTCTCCGTCCCCCCATGCATAAAAGGAGAAGACGGGGAGAAATCCCTTCAGGCTGCATCAAATTTTGCTCACACATACTACCTCATCCCCCATCTCATTCCACCTCATGCATCACATCATCATCCATATACAACCATTCTCCATTCATCCCTGTCTTCTGTCCTTACCCCTCTTCCCCAAAGCCCCCTTCACCCCATCCATCCACCTCATCCTAGGACGTCCCCTCATGTTCACTCCCTCCACATCTGCCTTCCATACCTCTTTTACTAGTCTTTCTTCACTCATTCTTTCCATGTGTCCAAACCATCCTAATACTCTTTCATCAACCCTATCTCCCAACTCCCTTTCCACCCGTTCTCCTCCTCACCTCCTCATTTCTCACTCTATCTAGCCTAGTAACCCCCATCATACTTCTCAGACACCTCATCTCAAACAAATTCAAACTCCTCCTCTCTGTTCCATGTTTCTGCCCCATACAGTGCTGTTGGCACAATCACTCCTTCATACAGTCTCCTCTTAGCATCCATTCCCAAATGTCTATTCCTCATTGCACTCTTTAACCCTGGACAGGTAGCGTTGTGTCAGATCCGCACCAAGGCGCTGCGCAAAACGCGTTTTTTTTTCTGCGCATAGACGCCTAGCATGATCTCGCTTGTATTTCAGGGACCGTTAGTCATTCACCGGCCTCAGTGGTAGTGCTGGGCAAATACCGCTAATTTCAATACCGGAATTACCGGTGAACAACAATACCGTTACCGAAATTACCGGCAGTTTACCGGTAAAAGATTCGTGAGGTGATAGTGATGTCCCAAGTTCGAGTTCCGCCCAGTGGAGTGGATTTCCAGCGTCCCCAGCCACAGCCCCAACCGCAGTAATTGTGGACCTGCCCCACTGCTGCAGTCGACGTGGATCACCCCTGCCGCCCCAGCCTCTGCCGGAGTGGACTCCTAGCGCCGCCAGCCCAAGTCCCAGCCTCCACCTGCCGCCCCTGCCGGAGTGGACCGCCGCCAGCCCCAGCCGCTGCTGCAGTAGACGTGGACGCCCTAACCATCATGGACCAGCCTGTTCCTACCTCAGTGGACGTGGTTTCTATGGAAGTACCACCCATCGACCCACCCCAGCAACCTGCAATCCTATCTGCCGTCAATGCCTTTCGTGCACCACCTCTTCTCAGTCATGACCCGACTGTGTGGTTCAACATTCTAGAGTGTAATTTCAAGTCCTCACGCATCTCTACTAGCCTCGCCAAGTTCAGCAACGCCTGCTCCCTTCTTCCTCCGGACGTCCTTTCTCGTGTATCTAACGCTATTTCTACAGCGTTAGTATCCGACACTCCGTACGAAGACTTAAAGGACGCTATCCTTGCCCGATTCCAGTCATCCGTCGCAACACGCCTTCAAGAGCTTCTCTCTAAGGAAGAACTAGGCAACGAGAGACCGTCACACCTACTACGCCGCATGAAGAATCTTCTGGCAGACAAGTACGACACGTTTGACAAGACCCTTTTTCTTCAGCTGTTCTACCAACGTCTGCCCGCCACTATCCAGCGTAGCCTCTTCACTGTGAAGGACCAGCTTCCCGTGGAGAAACTCGCCACACTCGCCAACGAGCTCATCGAGACTGTTTCTTCGCCCTCCGTCTCCCACATTAAGACAGACCCCCTTTACGACATGGTGACTCAACTCACACTGCAAGTTAGCGAGCTCAAGGAACAAGTTCCAGCAGCAGACCGCCGTAATTTTTCCCGCAGGCAACGTTCCAGATCCAGACCAAGATCCAAGAGCATGGACCGCACCCCAGCGGTATGTTACTACCATACCCAGTTCGGTTCCAAGGCACGCAAGTGTAACTAACCCTATGCCTTCACACATTCCCCCACTTTAAACTCCAGCGGCGAACATGAGGTGCATAATGTTCGCCCCTCCTCCTCACAACTCCTCTACATCAGAGGCCCTCTGACGCGCCACCTATTTCTTATTGATACCGGTGCTGCAGTAAGCATACTTCCTGCTGCAGCTAGTTCAAGGATGTTACCACCACTCACTTCCCTCTACGCAGCAACCAATCCTCGGAGCCGATTTCCTCAACGACTACGGTCTTCTCGTAGACATACAGCGCCGTCGCCTCTACGATGTCTCAACGCGCCTCCCGTCCTACGGCCACACTCGACCTGGCGTTAGCACCAGCATCTCTGTCACCAGTCAAGACACCCATTTTGCTTCCCTACTGCAAGAGTTCCCCACCCTCACTCAGCCACATCCATGCACGCCTCCGATACGTCACCACGTCGAGCATCGCATCGTCACTTCTGGCCGCCCAACCCACGCCAAGCCACGATGTCTCGCACCCGAACGACAACGCATCGTCATGAGTTCGAGTCCCTTATGCCGCAAGGGATCATTCGGCCCAGCAACAGCAACCGGTCTTCAGCGCTTCAAGTTGTACCTAAAAAGAGCGGTGATTTGCGACCGTACGGTGACTACCGTGCACTGAACTCCCAAACTGTCTTCGATCGATACCCCATCCCCAACATCCAAGAATTTGGCTCCCAGCTCTTCGGCTGTACCATCTTTTCTACGGTGGATCTTGTTCAAGTCTTCCATCAGATCCCTGTCCACCCCGATGACATCCCGAAGACGGCCATTACTACTCCATTTGGCCTCTATGAGTACGTCCGGATGCCCTTCGGCCTGAAGAATGCAGCACAGACATCCCAGCGCTTCATCGACGAAGTTCTACGTGGCTTACCCTTCTGTTTCGCCTATATAGATGACCTCCTCATCGCTAGCCCTAATGAAGCCACCCACCGCCGTCACCTCGAAGAAGTCCTCATCCCGTCTAAGAGGATACGGAATTCAAATCAACGCCACCAAGTCAAATTTTGGATTGACCTCCGTAGATTTCCTCTGACAAACTGTCTCCTTCACTGGTATTTCACCTCTGCGTACCAGGTGTGATGCCATTCGCCAGTTCCTGAAGCCCTCCATCCAGAGACAACTCAAGCACTTCTTAGGTATGATAAATTTTTACAATCGCTTCATCCCTAAGTGTTCCCTCACGTTACAACATTTGTATTCTCTCATTAGGCCTTGCAAGTGTGGTCAATCCATAAAGCTTGCTTTGTGTCCTGAGCCGACGAAGCTTTCGCTTCTACGAAGACTGCGCTGGACACCGTCGCCACCCTCAGTTTCCCTGCCCCGAAGGCCCTCACATCCATCGCCACTGACTCCTCCAACGGCAGAATCAGCGCCGTCTTGCAACAATACGTCGACAGTGTTTGGAAGCCGCTCGCCTTCTTTTCCAAGAGTTTGAGCAAGGCTGAGAAGAACTACAGCGCATTCGACAGGGAGTTGCTTGCTATCTACCGGGCAGTCCAACGATTCAGGTATTTCATCTTCACAGACCATAAACCTCTCACCACCACTTTCCACGCTAACAAAGCCAGCTATACCCCTACTCAGTTCCGCCACTTACAGTATATTTCCCAGTTCTCTACAGATATTCGCTACGTCCAAGGTACTGACAACGCACCCGCTGACGCCCTCTCCAGAAACATTTACTCAGTCTCTCCGTAGTCTCCTGTCATCGACTAAGCCGCCATTGCAGCGGCACAGGCCAACTGCGACGAATTGCAGCGACTGTTGGGCATCCCTTCCCTCAAGATGGAGAAAATTCATGTACCTGGCACAGACATCAGTCTGTATACTAACGTTTCCACCGGCAACCTTCGCCCCTTTATCCCTACGTCATTCCGGCATCAACTCTTCCGCCACCTTCATGACCTTGCACACCCTGGCATCCGTGCATCCCGACGAATGTTGACATCCAAGTTCATCTGGCCAAGCATCAACAAGGACGTCAGGCACTGGGCCTGCACCTGCCTCCAGTGCCAGGCTTTCCAGGTAGCACGACACACGTTTTCTCCACCAACTCCTTTCCCACTTGTCTCTACCAGGTTCAGCCACATACACGTCGATATCGTGGCGACCGCTTCACTCATTGGTCAGAAGCGATTCCAATTCCTGACAACACCGACACCGTTGCACGAGCGCTCGTCGATAACTGGGTTGCTCGCTTCGGTGCCCCGACCATTATGTATAATTTATGTCATAGCAGACGGGAAGACCAGTAATATGTCCAGAAAAATATTAAAATTCCACTTAAGTATTCTTTTGAGGATGATGCCTATATACCATGATGAGGTAACTAAGGACATCAAACTATAGCTATGCATCTATTCACTTTATTTATTATAAATTTCTATATATTTTGCTTTGCATTTGTCATTATTATATTTTTTTCCGCATCCGACCTAGCTATGGACCAAAAGGTCTCCTGTCGGCATGCTCCTGCTTTGTAATCCTTTGTATTAGGTTAGGTCGGGTCAAGCAGGGTCCCACTGTCATAGGCAGGTGTGTGTGACTGGTGCAACAAGTCTAGCCGCGTGGGCGAGACAACGTGTGCTCAACGCCACGTGGTTTGTACAACACTATTGGCCTTCTTGCAAATGTTACCTTTGATTTGCATCTGCCAGCTGCTGGTGCTACTACTATCTTGTGCCAAAAGATATTCATATGCCAAACTGACCACTCCCCTACTCGCCAGCGTAGGAATGCCAATGTATCCATCCAGCACTCTACTTTCTACAGTGATTACATAAGTATCGACGCAGTGGACTTATGGTTCCTTGACATAACATAGTGTGTGCCCGATAGTGCTGGGCAAATACCGCTAATTTCAATACCGGAATTACCGGTGAACAACAATACCGTTACCGAAATTACCGGCAGTTTACCGGTAAAAGATTCGTGAGGTGGTAGTGACGTCCCAAGTTCGAAATATCAATGTTTTTGTCCTTTAATAAGCTATATCTCTGGTTCTGTTTTACATATTATTTTGATTGTTATGTCATTGTAATGGGAAAAGTCATACTTTAATTGGTGCTACTATAGTATGCTATATACCGCGCGAGTGAGTGAATGGAGGGTGTCTGTGGATAAGTAAACTTTCATCCGCGTGTGTCTGCATGCATGGGTTCATGTGGGAGTGGGAGTTTTGTTGATACACACACATATAATGAGCTTTGACTAATTTGTAATAAATGTTTTCCTAAAAACTAACCTAACCTAACCTGACTAATTTGTAATAATTTTTTTCCTAAAAACTGTTTTATGCTCTCTTGTTTTAATACTTATTTCATACAAATTAGCCCAGCAAGTGATCCAAAGACCAAGGTGAATACTCAAGGATATATTAGATTTCATTGTCAGTATGTTTGTTATTTATTTCCTCAATTGTTTTTTCGTACAAATTAGTTCATATTCTTATTTAGAAACAGAAGCATATTGGCATTTTCATCACTTGAGCATATATATATATATATATATATATATATATATATTTATATATATATATTTATATATATATATATATATATATATATTATATATATATATATACACATACATATATGGGTCTTCGTTTGGCGGCACGCGGAATTTTTCGATGAAACTTTCACAATTAATAGTTTCGTATGCTGATCACAGAAACAACAGTAATTCTATTGAGAAATTAACAAAAGTGCCGAAAAAACGGTTTTAATGGTAAAAAAAAAAAAAAAAATGATCGAGACCTTAGCGGTACATGCTTAAGTGTAACCGTTAAAATTAGCGGGACACTGGGCACTGGACACTGGATACCGTCAATACCGTCACTCAGTACCACCAAGCCGAGACGTACTTACCGCTCTCTGAGTGTTATGGTATAGCTCATTGAGTTATCGGTTAACGGAGCTTTAACGGTAGCAGAATTTTTGCCGGTAAGCTATCGTCAAAGTTGTTATCGATAAAACCCGTAACTTTACCGGTAGCTGCCCACCACTACCGTCACTCAGTACCACCAAGCCGAGACGTGCTTACCGCTCTCTGAGTGTTATGGTATAGCTTATCGAGTTATCGGTTAACGGAGCCTTAACGGTAGCAGAATTTTCGCCGGTAAGCTACCGTTAAGGTTGTTACCGATAAAACCGGTAACTTTACCGGTAGCTGCCCACCACTAGTGCCCGACTTAGACTGGGCCACCGGCCGGTGTGGAAGTCACTGAAGCGGTTGACATGCCACACTTCACTTATAAAACGTGTAATGCATCCAGTGCCAACACCCTTGTTCACTATTGCAAACAATGTTTTTTTTTTTTAATGACTTAATACCACAGGGACTCGTTAGCGGACACATGTAGGTATTTGTCACAAAATTATCTAGACAATATAGCCATCTATCATCCACGCTTTGGTGGATTGTATGTAGATATAGCCGGCATGTTCTGTGAAGACCGAGTACTTTGTAAATACTTTGATTTTGGCCTCGTGGCCATGCATTATGTCACCCTTGGGCGTAAAAGATAAATGCATAAACCCACAAGCTTACAAACATCAAACACAAAACCAAAGTTCCTTTGTTGCACTCCCACCCTGCAACGTCTTGTGAGCAAAGCAAAGAGGCTTGCCCGCAAACTCAAGAACAATCTACAGTAGTGACACCAGTGCAACCACCCACCCTCTCCTCAGAGGGTAATAATCTCCGATGGTGTTATCAGCAAACCCAAGCATCACAGTGATTACTACCCCAATCCCACTAGGAGATATTACATTCCAGAATCTACCCATACCAATATGAAGAGGCCCTGACTTGGACTAACCAAAATTCTTGGTCCTGAAATCTACCAGCAATTAATGGACAACAACAAAAATGCCCCATGAGAGTATATGATGAATATGAAATAAAAATGTGAAGCTACTCGTGATATGTAGCCCCCCAACAAAAAAAAAAAAAAAAAAAAAAACTATAGCAATAGAATTAAAATCAAGAGCTCAGTATTACAAAATTAAAGCCTCAACAACCCTGGTAGACACCCTAATTCAAACACCACATGTAACATTTAATGCAGATGTCTTTAGAAAGTTCCTTGCATTACTAAAATCAGTAGGCTTTTCCGAATTTCTGTCAGAAAGTTTTAGAAAACCGGAATTATTCTCGTGCTGATTTCTGATGTATAGCAACACACCTTTGATCTGCTCCTTCCTTTCATCTGTTCTTCATTTTCTTCCTCACGACGTGAAAACATTTTGTCAAACATGGTCAGGGGTATAAAAAAATGTAGTGGTGAAATAATATTAGTCGCTATTCTCTTCAGTTAATACCGTCTGGGGTATTGGCTGCATGTTATTGTGCGGTATAAACTGTGCAGTAGCATGCAGTCGATACTTTAGGGACTATATAGGGCGCCCCTACGGACCAGAGCATCTCATAATTTTGTCTATGATAGAGGAAATCTCTAATCATAGAGATGCTGCTGCTTTATTGTACTGCGACTGTCCCTACGTTATGCTGTTGCATCCCCTCTTAAGAACACTGTCCTGCACCTCTTTAAGTATCTATTTCCATTCTCGCTTTCCCCTCTGTTAGGGGGAAAAGAATACTGCCATCGAGTCTTCCCACTCTGGCCATAAAGGCGGCTGAAACGGGACAGTGTGGAACTAGGCGTCCTACTCTCTTTAGCCCGAAAGAGGACATTCGTGTGAGAAATCAAGGCATAAGTGAGACTGGGGAGAGTTTTCCAACCATAACCCTAAAGGGGTTTTTACACGGTCAAACATGTTGGGCCAACACGTTTGGCAACACGATGTTTGAGAGTATGTTTGAACATGTGAAAGGGGTAAATATGTTGGACAAACGTGATGAACGGGTGTCTGATCTGGCCAGACTTTTGTGGGGGGAGCTTGCTCGTTCATGTCCATGCATGAACGTCTGAACACGTGTCAGTCTCCAACCGTCAGACATGCTCAAATCTCGCGGAGGTAACATCTAGAGCAGCTCCTTCAATGACAGACTTGCCGATTATTTCCGTTAAGGACAAGGAAAGGGAAATTATGGTAGATTTCATTGACATAAGGTGCAGATGAATTGCATGGAAAACTAAAAGAACTTGACCCTCAGTGCACGCGGGATGATGTGATGAAAAAAATCAACTGTCTTCGTAGTTCTTTTAGAAGGCATGGCAAGTTTCTGGTAAAATCCTAGATGAGGTGCTAGTTGCGATGATAGCTGAAAATCTCAAGTCTTGCAGAGATCTGTCCGTTGGTATATAAAAAAACCCGCAATGTTGCGCTCAGCCGTTTATGAGGGCTAATGGACTTTCTCATAACGGTGTTTTTATAAGTAATGAATGGAGTGACCAAATTAAGAAGTTATAAATATCTTGATTCGTCCTTCATTAAGTTGGTATGGGAAATGTGGTCTCTTTTCAGTAACCAGTCCTTTGTCCACTTTGAACGCTTCCTTTTCTTTTCGCTGAGGGCAATCACTATCCCAATTGCCATCACCTCGTCTTGAGTAAGGGTGTAGCCAAGCCCTTCCTTACTTAATTATTGTATATATTTATTGTACATGTATCTCCTTTATTGTATAGGTAACACTTCTTTATTATACATGAGTACGTAATATCAACATATATCTATTGTAAATGTTTTTGTATAAGTAAGCCTATGTAGTCATTACATTATACTGTATAAGTGCCCTATACATAATTATATAACCGATTATATATACGTCATTAGGCGTACGCTACAGGCGTATGCGTCTTGCCAATTGTTCGTTACATAGCATTAAGGTATTAATTATATGTTACCCTTAACCATTTTGCATGCATATTCTTCAGTATATGTAATTGTTCTCTTGTTTCTGTACATTCTTATGTATATACCTAGATATGTTTGTATGTATTGTTTTGCCTAATCTTTTTCCCGCCTGGCAACAATGTATCAGAAATAGGTCACGGGCGCGTCATGATCCCCCAAGCATTCGCTTGTGACAGATCACTTCCTGCCATACTTGTGTGTAGACCTACGCAATAAACTCCTACCAAAAATACTGCGTGTTTGGCACTTACCACAAAGGACATGTTGTCCCCTTCTCCTCTTGGCACCGACTGAGGTTGTCTATCTGTTTGGTCTGAACGTGTAACAACTCTTCAAACATGTTGTGTTGGAGGTTTGATGAACGAGTTGGCCAACACGTTTGATTGTGTAAAAACCCCTTAGGTTTTGGATCTTCTAATGTTCGTGGGTGTGGTACAGTTGAGAGTAAAAGGGAAGTTCTAGGCAAAATGTTTGTGAGAAGGAAGATTGATGTGTTGGCATTGAGAGTAAATTGAAAGTGAGGGGTGATTTTGAGTTTGGGAGTGTAGTGGGGAGGGTTGTTGGATGGTATCTCAACATATGAGTTGTGGTAGTACGTGGTCGTAGTTGAGCGGTGTTCGGAGGCTTTAGAATAAAATGCAGCGGAGCAGCGTAGCTCTGTCTCTCTGTGGTCTTTCTCTTCTTTATTTAGTGACAGGAGGTGTTTATATACATGGCTCGTGGCTAGGTTGCCGACGAGATAATATTTATTCACAAGATGCAGTTTTAGCAAATATTAGAGATCAGGATAGGTTTTAACTACCTTATACTTTGTATATACATATATACAATGAAATACAGTTTGTCCGAGGTTGGACAGGATAGACATATCCCGTAGAAAAGGGATTTTAATATAAATAGTAATTGCTTGACTTGGGTGGCAATCCTTTGGGTTGGTGAGGCGTTGATACTCGGCCTCCGGTGAGGTCCATCTCCTTGGACAATAGCGACCTGACCCGGAGCGACCAGGTGCGTGAAGACGTCAGGTCGACTACCAGGCTACTGCTGTATGCACCGAAAGCATATGTGCAGTGCTGATAGTATAAGCAGAGGTGGTAGATGAATGTCTAGGAGATTTTGGTGGTAGATTACGTCTTCTAGGAGGTCTAGAGGGAGGAAAGGAAGGGGCGGCTCTACTAGTAAGTGAGGAGGTAGGTAAGCGAGTGGTGGAGTGGAGGGAGGTCTCTTCTAGGCTAATGTGGATGAAGGTGAAACTAGGAAGGGAGACGTGGGCCTTTGTAAGTGCAGATGGGCCTAACACTGAGAAGAATGTAGAGGAAAGGTAGGCGTTTTGAACAGATTTAGATGAATGTGTAGAGAGCTTTGGGAGGAATGTCAATGTAGTGGTATTGGGATATCTCAATGCTAGAGTAGGGGTTGAACCAATAGATGGAGTTGTTGGGAAGTATGGAGTGCCTGGTAAAAATCGTAGTGGAGAGTTAAAGGTGGAGATATGCTTTGGAAGAGAGTTGATGATAGCTGACACAGTGTTTTGGAAGAAAGTCAAGCATAAGTACACATGGTAGAGGGTGGTGGATGGAAGGGTGGTTGATAAGACATTAACGGACTATGTATGTTTATATTCTCAGGGGAGAGAATGGGGAATATCAGAATTTTTTTTAGTGGAAGGTAAGTTGAGAGTGGAAAAAGAGGAAAAGGGCACAAGGCAGAGAGGTGTTTAGAGCAAACTAGTTAAATGAGAAGAAAGGGAGTGAGGGATAGAGGGGAAGAGTGTTTCAAGGAGGAAGTGACAAGGTGTGCAAAGATGGTATGCGGAACAAGGAGGATAGGAGGGAATAGAGGGAAGGGTAGTGAGTGGTGGAATGACGAAGTGAAGACGGTAGTAGAAGAGAAGATGCGAGGGTTCAGGGACTGATTGCAAAGTAGGATAAGAGAAAAACACGAGAGGTGTAAAGAAAAGAGAGAAGAAGCAAAACAAAAGATAAAGGAGAACAGATGCGAAATGGGGGAGGGGTATGACAGAAAAATTTGAAAGCAATAAAAAGGTGTTTTGGAAGGAAATCAACAGAGGAAGGGGAGGTGAGTCAAGTAGAGAAGAAAAGGTGAAACTCGCAGATGGACAAATCTTAACGGAGGAGGAGGCGGTAAGGGGAAGCTGTGTGGAGTATTTTAGAGAGCTGCTGAATGTGGAGGAAGATAGGGAGGGATTGGAGGTAGCAGTGGGAGCGCTATGAAAATGACGGTGACGGTAGAGGAAAATGGAGGAGAAATAAGAAAAGATGAGCTGCAAGTAGCTTTGAAAATAGTAAGAACAAGTAAGGCACCTTAGATGGATGTCATGCAGATTGAAGAAAGGAGGTACAGTGATAGTGAACTGGCTGGTTAGGTTGTTCAATGTGTATCTAAGGGAGGGTAGAATGCCTGTATAGTTCTACTTTACAAGAGGAAAGGGAACAATTATAAGTGTAGTAGTTTCAGAGTTTTTTGAGTGTAGATGGGAAGGCTTATGGTAGGCTTTTAATTTAGAAGATTAGGAGAGGTACAGAGGGAGTAATTGGTGAGGAACAGTGTGGGTTTAGGAAAGGTAGGGGTTGCGTGGATCAGGAAAAAGTAACGATTTTTTTCACCTTTGTGGGTTTGGAAAAGGCTTATGACAAGGTGGATAGGAAGGCACTTTGGGAAGTATTGGAGATATATGGGGTAGGGGGAAACTGTTAAGGGCAATCAAGAGTTTTTATGAGAGTGATAGAGCCTGTGTTAGATTGGGAAATGGAGAGTGTGAGCGGTTTGAGGTAAAGGTGGGAATGTGTCCGCGATGTGTCATGTCGCCATGGCTGTTCAATGTGTACATGGATAGGGTGGTGCGAGAGTAATAGGCAGAGGACTGGAGATGGTTAAAGAAAGTGGAGTGAATAGGAAGGTGAGCCAGTTGTTGTTTGCATAAGACACTGCGCTTGTGGCAGGATCAGAGGAAGAATTAACCTCTTCGGTACAATAACGCCTACGTAGACGTTATGAGGCGTGAGTAGATACACGAGGAAACCGGCGTTGACGTCTTGATTATATATATATATATATATATATATATATATATATATATATATATATATATATATACTTATGTGTGTGTGTGTGTGTGTGTGTGTGTGTGTGTGTGTGTGTGTGTGTGTGTGTGTGTCTAATGAAATTTAACACAAGTAAATGCAAGGTAATGCACATAGGTAAAAATAACAGTAAGTACGATTACAAGTTATTTGGAAATTCGTTAACAAAAGTGGATTGTGAAAAAGATCTCGGCGTAATTATCAGTAACGACCTCAAATCATCCAAACAGTGTAGAAAGCAAATAAGATTCTAGGACTGATTGCGCGATCTTTTGATTTCAAAAGTCCATCACTCATTAACAAGCTATATAAATCGTTAGTTTCTTCCACATTTGGAATATGCTGTTTCCGTATGGTCACCGAATCTCATTAAAGACATTGACAGACTGGAAAAAGTACAACGGCGAGCCACAAAACTGATTCCAAATATCAAAAATAAATCATACGAAAATCGACTACAACACATGAATCTGTTTTCCCTAAAAAAGCGTAGACTCAGAGGTGACTTGATATATATATATATATATATATATATATATATATATATATATATATATATATATATATATATATATATATATATATATATATATATATATATATATATATATATATATGGGGGAGTGTTTCAAGGAGGAAGTGACAAGGTGTGCAAAGATGGTATGCGGAACAAGGAGGATAGGAGGGAATAGAGGGAAGGGTAGTGAGTGGTGGAATGACGAAGTGAAGACGGTAGTAGAGGAGAAGATGCGAGGGTTCAGGGACTGATTGCAAAGTAGGATAAGAGAAAAACACGAGAGGTGTAAAGAAAAGAGAGGAGAAGCAAAACAAACGATAAAGGAGAACAGATGCGAACAGATGTAGTCTTTAAGATTTTAAAGGTAATTGACAACATCAAAAGTGACAACATTTTCACATTGAATGAGAATCAGACAAGAAAGAATGGTCTCAAACTGTCCGGAAATAGATTCAATTTGGAAGTAGGTAGAAACAACTTTGCCAACCGTGTAGTTAATGAATGGAATAAACTTCCTGCACAGGTAGTGCAATGTAGTTCAGTTCGAAGCTTTAAGAAGCATTTAGATAAATACCTAAGCAAGATGCTGTAATGATTATAATTTATGTTATATTATTTGTTTTTGTTTTGTTATCATTTGTCTGTCTGATTTTCATTTACTATTAGTTATACTGTATGTCAATTTATCATTATTTACTATTTACCTGTTTGTTTATTATTTAACTATACCTATGCATTTATTTATGTATTTTATTTGTTATTTACATTATTATAGTTTTTATTTATCATTTTATTATTAATATGATTTTTTTTCGCATCCGACCTAGATATGGATCAAAAGGTCTCCTGTCGGCATGCTCCGCCTTTGTAATCCTTTGTAATCCTTTGTGTGTGTGTGTGTGTGTGTGTCTGTGTGTGTGTGTGTGTGTGTATTCACTTGGTCTTTGGATCACGTGTTGGACTCGTGATCGACAGCTATTTCCCTCCTGGAAGAGAGCTCAGAGCTCGTAGGTCCGATCTATGGGTAATGCTATGACCCTGCACACACACACACCCCCAACTCCCCGCCCACGAGAGTTGGAGTAACACCCCTCAGCGCTGCGATACTGATATTATTTCAGCCCCGGGCGAGAGTCGAACCCGGACCTCCGTAGTGGCAGGCCAGAGCTCTAACCACAGCGCCATGAGAGGTGTGTGTGTGTGTGTGTGTGTGTGTGTGTGTGTGTGTGTGTGTGTGTGTGTGTGTGTGTGTGTGTGTGTGTGTGTGTGTGTGTGTGTGTGTGTGTGTGTGTGTATTTACCTAGTTGTATTTACCTAGTTGTATTTTGCGGGAAAGGGAGCTATGCTCGTGTTGTCCCGCCATTGTATCTCTCAGTGTCTAGTTTGCTTTTAAACTCGTGAATGGTTTTTGCGCTTACTATTTCATTATCCAGTTTGTTCCAAGTGTCTAAAACTCTATGTGGAAAACTGTTTTTCTTCAGTTCTCTTCTATAGCTATGTTTTCTTAATTTCCTTCCATGTCCTCTTGTGTTTCTCTTGTCCCAGTTTAGTATTTCTTCTCTATCAAGTATCTCTGTGCCTTTCATGATTCTGTAGATGGTCAGTAGGTCTCCTCTCTCTCTTCTTTCCTCCAGTGTCGGTAGCTCCAGTTTAGCCAATCTCTCCTCGTATGATAGGTTTGCAAGTGCAGGTGCCATTTTTGTAGCTGCTCTTTGGATTCTTTCTATTTTCTTTATGTTCTTTTTGGTACTGGGGGACCACAATGTCGCCGCATACTCTAGTCTAGGCCTTATCAATGTAACCAATTTTTTTTTTATCATGTCTTCGTCCAGGTAAGCAAAAGCCACTTTTATTGATCTTAGCAAGTTGTAAGTCTCCCCGACAATTTTGTTAATCTGTGTATCATAGGACAAATCGTTTGTGATAATAACTCCCAAGTCTTTTTCGGATCCTACTTTCTTTACTTCCTTGGTTCCAATTGTATAATTTCTTGATATTCTGTTTCTGCTTTTTTCAAACTCCATTATGCTACACTTCTTAGTATTAAAATCCACTTCCCATTTCTGACTCCAGTTCCATACCCTATTCAGATCTTCTTGCAGTGCTTCACAGTCCTTGTCAGTTTCTACCTTCCTTAACAGTTTGGCGTCATCAGCAAAGAAGCTCATGTAACAGTTCACGCCCTCGTCCATATCATTCATATAGATAGCAAACATTATTGGAGCCAGTACAGATCCTTGCGGTACTCCACTGATCACCTCTTTCCAATCTGAATATTTTTCTCTGAGTACTACTCTCATCTTTCTTCCAGTCAGGAAGTCCTCCATCCATTTTAATAGGTTCCCTTGTATTCCTCCTATGTGTTCCAGTTTTTTTTAGTAGTTTTCTGTGTGGTACTTTGTCAAATGCTTTTTGCAAGTCTAGGAATGCACAGTCATCCCATCCGTTTCTTTCTTGCACTATGTCTATTAGTCTTGAGTAGAAGCATATCAAGTTTGTGGTGCATGATCTACCTTGTCTGAACCCGAATTGTCTTGGGTTTAATATGTTGTTATCTTCCAGGTGTTTTACCCATCTATTCTTGATGATTTTCTCACAAATTTTGGCTATAGTGCTTGTTAGTGATACTGGTCTATAGTTGGTGGGTTCTTCCTTGTTTCCTCCTTTATATATTGGTACAATGTTAGCATTTTTCCAGTCATTAGGTATCTTTCCTTCCTTGAGTGAGCTATTTATTATGATGTGTATTTTGTCCGTTAGCTCTTCTTTGCATTCTTTTAGAATCCAATTTGCAATTCCATCCGGGCCATGTGATTTTCTGACGTCCAGTTTTGATAGATGTTCTGATATTTCTTTTTGTGATGTTGTAAATTCACTCATGTGGGGAGAATGTTTGTTATTATCTACGTCCCAATTTTGTATTTCCTCTCTGGTGATTTCGGCCATCTCTAATTCTTCTGTGTATTCTATATTTCCTTGGCGTAGTTTCACTATTTCCTGTTTGGTTTTAAGTTTACCATTTACATACCGGTAGAATAGCTTGGGCTGATCTTTGCATTTATCTATAATATCCTTCTCATGGTTCCTTTTCTCCTCTCTTCTCACATTAACATACTCATTTCTATAGTTTATATAAAATTGCCATTTGCTTTGTTTTTTCTCTTTTCTCCACCTTTTCCAAGCTTTGTCCCTTCTGTCTTTTGCCTCACTGCATCTTTTGTTGAACCAACATTTAATGTACTCTCTCTCTCGCTTTTGTCTTGGTACATGCCTGTTTACCCCTTCATTGTAATTATCCAACAGTATGTTCCATTTCTCTTCCACTGTTGTCTCTTCCATATAGAGTTTTTCCCAGTTTGCTTTCTGGAAGAACGTCTTTAGTTTTGCAAAGTCTGTTTTGTTGTACATCAATCTTCCTTTCCTATGCTTTTCGCTCCTCTTCATCTCTATTTCTTCCTTTAGTACAGTTTCGATGAGTACATGGTCACTCTTTCCGATTGGTGTCTTGTAGTGGACTTTGTCCACTATTTCAGGTTCCGTTGTAAATATTAAATCTAGATTTGATGGCTCTTCATTGTTTCTGTACCTTGTGTTTTCACTGACCCACTGGGTCATTGTGTACTCCATGGTCATGTCTAGCAGTACGTTGCCCCACACGTCATCTCCTCGTACTGTCATGTTGTCCCAACAAATTTCTTTGCAATTGAAGTCTCCCATAATTACTAGGTTACCCTTACCCATTAGTATTTCATTTAGTGATTTTTTTTTTTGTATCTTCTAGCATTTTTGTGTTTTCGTTTTCTTTCCAAGCATTTGTTCTTGGGGGCACATAGGTCACCACAAACTTTCTACTTTTCATATTCTTGCCTTCGACTTTTATCATGATCAGTTCAACATTACCTTTGCCCTCTGCAATTTTTCTCTCATGTACCTCGCCAATCCCTGTTTTTCTTTTAGTCCATAGACCACAATACATTTTTTCCTATTTACTGTATCCCTGACCCAGTTTGCTTTTTCATTAATCACTTGGATAATTGTGTCTTTTGCATTATCCTGCATTTGCTGCTTGACTATTTCTTTAAAAGCAGTTTCCTTGTTTTCGATGTTTTCCTTCCACTTCTTAATTTTCTGAATACTTTCTTCACCTAGATTCTCTTCGATCTTTTGTGACAACTCATGTAATCTGTTGTTCACCTCTATCTTTAAATTGTCGCTGCTGTTGTTTTCATTAGTTTTCTTCTTTTCATTATCATTCTTCAGCTAATTTATATCCCTTTTCATTTCTTTGATCTCGTTTGTGAGATCTAAGTTGGTTTTTCTTAGGTCAGAGATTTCGTGATTCGCCTGTGCTAAGCATTCCCTTAATCCTATGATATAATTTCTTAAGTCCATAATTTCATTCTCCCACCGAGTCCTAGTTTTGTTCATATCTTTCTCTATCTTTAATAATCGACTTTCATATTTGTTAAACCCTGTGAAGTCTTCTTCGTCGCACGTGGATTTGTTTACATTGCGGTTCGATCGTCTGACGCTAGATGGCTCTGTTTCGTGACTGTCTCTCGAGTCGTTGTTTTCCTTCATTTTCGCTAATTCCATGATAATACAATTGACTAGCACTGCAGATATATCATTTCGGACACTCACGATCACTCCCCACCCCTACAATACAAACCAGGTCTCGTTTTTCGTCGTAAATCCCCTTCTTCTTGGTGACGACGGCGGACGAGTGTGTGTGTGTGTATTTACCTAGTTGTATTTACCTAGTTGTATTTTACGGGAAGGGGAGCTATGCTCGTGGGGTCCCGTCTTCATATCTCATTTTATCTAAACTATTTTTAAATTCATGTATTGTTTTTGCACACACCACTTTCTCATCTAACTTGTTCCAACTGTCTATTACTCTGTGAGGAAAGCTGTTCTTTTTCAAATCTCTTCTATAGCTGTCTTTTTTTATTTTCTTTCCGTGTCCTCTTGTATTTCTGTCATCCCATTTTATCAGATTCTCTCTATCAGTAATTTCTATGCCTTTCATGATTCTGTAAATAGCTATCAAATCTCCTCTCTCTCTTCTTTGCTCTAGTGTCTGTAGTTTAAGTTTTTGTAGTCTCTCTTCATATGATAGTTTTGAGAGTGTTGGTGCCAATTTTGTAATTGCTCTTTGTATTCTTTCAAGTTTTTTTTATACATTTTTTTGTACTTGGTGACCATATCGTTGCTGCATATTCCAATCTTGGTCTTATCAGGGTGATTAGGATTTTCCTCACCATTTCTTCATCCAGGTATGTAAATGCCACTTTGATTGTTCTTATTAAATTATAAGTTTCTCCAAAAATCTTATTTATATGTTTCTCAGGTGACATATTATTCATAACAATGACTCCCAGGTCCTTCTCATTTTCTACTTTTTTTATTCCTTCTTTTCCCAAATTATATGATCCTGTTATTCTGTTTTTGCTTTTTCCAAATTCCATTATACTACACTTTTTTGTATTGAACTCCATCTCCCACTTCCTACTCCATTCTTGTACTTTATTTAGATCTCTCTGTAGTGATTCACAATCTTCTTCAGTTTTCACTCTTTTCAGTAGTTTTGCATCATCTGCAAAGAAGCTCATATAGCTTTCAATTCCTTCATTCATATCATTAATATATATAGCAAACATTATTGGGGCCAGAACTGTTCCCTGCGGGACACCGCTTATTACTTCATTCCATTTTGAGTGCTGATCTCTTATCACTACTCTCATTTTTCTTTCGTGCAAAAAGTCTTCCATCCAATTTAGCAATTTACCTTGTATTCCTCCTTCATATTCTAATTTCTTAAGCAACTTCTTATGTGGTACTTTGTCAAAAGCTTTTTTTAGGTCTAGAAATGCACAATCAGCCCATCCATCTCTTTCTTGTATTATATCTATTAGCCTTGAATAGAAACATATTAAATTGGTGACGCATGATCGTCCTTGTCTGAATCCAAATTGCCTTGAATTTAGTACGTTGTTTTTTTCCAAGTATTTTACCCATCTACTTTTGATAATTCTTTCACAAATTTTTGCTATTGTACTTGTTAGAGAGACTGGTCTATAGTTGGTAGGTTCTTCTTTATTTCCTCCTTTATATATAGGTACTATATTTGCTTTTTTCCAATCTTCTGGAACTTTTCCTTCTTTTAAGGAACTGCTTATTATGCTATGTATTTTGTCTGCCAGTTCATTCCTGCATTCTTTCAGAATCCAGTTTGCTATTTCATCTGGCCCATGCGATTTACTGACATCAAAATTACCCAAGTGTGTCAATATTTCATTCTTTGTTACTTCTATTTCTTCCATAGGGGGGACTTTTTCTTTCCACTCAATCTCTTCAGGTTGTATATTTTCCCTTGTAAACACCGATTTAAAATGTTTGTTCATAATTTCTGCCATTTCCATTTCCTCAGTGTATTCAACTCCTCCTTGTCTTAATTTCTCCAAGTCTTGTTTGTTTTTCAGTTTATTGTTTACAAATCTGTAGAATAGTTTTGGTTGATCTTTACACTTTTCTATAACATCTTTTTCATATTTTCTTTTTTCCTCTCTGCACTTTTGTACATATTCATTTCTATAACCAGTATATATTTTCCATTTTTCAGGTCTTCTGTCTTTTTTCCATCTGGTCCAGGCTTTGTCTCTTTTGTCTTTTAACTCCCTACAACTTTTGTTGTACCAGCATTTTACATATTCTTTTTCTTGTTTTTGTCTTGGGACATACTTTTCCACTCCTTTTTTGTAAATTTTTGTCAAAATATTCCATTTCTCTTCCACTGATGTTTCTTCTTTGTATATTTCTTCCCAGTTTTCTTGTTGGAAGAATTCTCTTATTTTATCAAAGTTTGTTTTTTCATACATCATTCTTCCTTTTCTATATTGTTCATTTCTTTTCATATATTTTTCTTCATTAAGTTCCAGTTCAATCAATATGTGGTCACTTTTACCTATTGGTGTTTTATATTCAATCTTGTCCACTATTCTAGGTTCAGATGTAATTATTAAGTCTAGCCTCGATGGTTCTTCTTCATTTCTATACCTAGTGTTCTCTTGTATCCATTGTGTCATTGAATGGTCAGTAATCATCTCAAGTAGAGCATTTCCCCATGAGTCATCACCACTCTTTACTGTCATTTCTTCCCAGCAGATTTCTTTGCAATTAAAGTCGCCCATCATAACTATTCTTCCTCCGTCTTCCATTATTTTAGTTAATGCTATCTTTGTGTCCTCTAACATACTTTTATGTTCACTCTCCTCCCATGAGGCTGTTTTCGGAGGCACATAATTGATCACAAATTTTCTGCTCTTCTTATCTCGGTCTTCCACTTCTATCATAATCATCTCTACTGTATTCTTTCCATATATGACACCTTTCACGTTTATATCCTTCTTAGTCAGGAACATAACTCCACCCCCTTGTTTTTTCTCTCTGTTTCTAATCCAATAATTGTATGCATCATGTCCTGCACTGTTGGGTGGTAGTGGGCCTTTTAATTTTGTTTCTACAATTCCCATTATGTCTGGTTCTTTTTCTTTCAAATAATCATTCAGTTCATTCAATCCTGTTATCAATCCATCTATATTTGTGTAAGACGCTCTTAGTTTTCTGCCACTTCCATTGTGTTCTCTGTTTCCCTTATGTTTTTCTTTAGTATGTCGAACTGTCTTATTTTCATGTTCACTACTCTCCAATAAAATCTCTCTTTCTCTGACTCCGTTCTTTCCTCGTTTTTTGCCTTAGCTTCAAGTCTTTTCTGTTTTTCTGCCTCTCTTTCCTCCTTATTCATTTCTCTTTTTATCCATACCTTTTTATATTGATCATTTGTTGCTAGTTTCCCTGTTTTGGATAGAATTTTCTCTGCCGTTGTTTGTGACCTGAATTTAATCTTAATTGGTCTGGTCTTATCTGTACTATATTTTCCGAGTCTGAATTTTTCCTCAATTTCCTTTATAATTTCTGGTTCATCTTCCTGGACTAATTTTAATAAACTGCTTACTCTTTCATTTTCCTCCTTGATTCTTGCGGTTCTATCTGAGTTATGTTTCTCTTCCATTCCTAATATAATTATACATTTCTTTTTGTCAGCTAATTCTCTTACTATATTCTCCTTCTGTCTCATCACTTTAATAACTGAGTCTTCATTATGTTCTTTCAATTGCTGTTTGACTATGTCAGTGAATTAAACCTTATTCCCTTCTTGGGTTGTTCTCCAATTTTTAGCTTCTGTAGCTATTTTCTCTCTGTTTTCATTACTATTCTTCTTCAATTTCTCATTCTCCTCCTTTACATTTCCTAACTGTCTTTTTAGGTCCTCTATTTCTTCAGTTAAGTTTCTGTTTGCCTTCTCTAGTTGTTCCAACCTTTCAATTCTTTGGAAAATGGAATCAACATTACCTAACTTACGTTCCAAGTCCTCGATCACCTTATCAACTCTCTCCTCTAGTCTTATCAGTCGGGGGGGGGGGTTGTGTCCCCCCCACCCTCTTTAAATCCCTGGAACATATTCTCGTCACTTTCTACTGTATTGCTCCTCTCTATACTTCTAATCTTTACAATTTTATTAGACATTTCATCCTCACTCAGCCTTTCGCTTGTCTGGCTGGGCCAAGTCTACTCCCTCCTCATTTCCTTCCATTTCCCTCAGTAATCCTTCCCCTTTTCCTCTTTCCCTACTTTCCCACTACTCCACGAGCAATTTCCCCCCCACCCTGTAAAAACACTAGGCACTTCTCTTTGCGTTGGGATCCACAGACTTCAGTTTTCTTCAGAACGTCATCCAAGCCGTCCATTCGCTGAAGTGTGTGTGTGTGTGTGTGTGTGTGTGTGTGTGTGTGTGTGTGTATGTGTGTGTGTGTATTGTAGTTGTACATGAGTTACCCCCGGATTCTGTGAACTGGTTTGATCACGTTTTCTGTGTTTATTATTACTCAAAGTAAATGATAACGAGTAATACAGCAGGGACTTTATATTTTACAATGCGAGTATTGTGATGCATCGTATATATGGCAGCCGATGCTGTGCTTGAGAATTTGACTCGTACAGAAGTAGTTAAAGGAGATAGTGACAGAGTTTGGGAAGGTATGTAATAGTAGAAAGATGAAGGTAAACGTGAGTAAAGGTAAGGTAATGAGATGTACAAGGGTAGAGGATGGCAGTTAGAATTCTTTGGAGAGAGGCTGAAGGAGGTGGATAGCATTAGGTAATTGGGGTCACGTGTGGCAGGAAACGGAGGAGTGGGTTTGGAGGTGAATTGTAAATAGAAGTAAGTAGATGCATTGGAGGTTTAAGAAAGGGTATGAGAAATAGACAACTGGGAATTGATGCAAAAAGGAGATTGTATGAAAAGGTGATTGTGCCGACGGCATTGTATGGAGAAGAGACTTGGATTTTATGAGAGGCAGAAAGGAAAAGTTTGAATGTTTTCGAGAAGTATGGTAGAGAGTTGGATAGAATGGGAAACGGAAAGATGAAGAAGAGAGTGGTAGTGGAAAATGAGATAGCAAATAGAGCTGATGAAAGATTGGTAAAGAAGTGTGGAAGGCGGAGATGGAGGGAGTAAAATTGAGGGGACGACCAAGGATGAGATGGATAGATGGGGTGAAGCGGGCACTGGGCAAGAGGGGAATGCCTGTTAACCAAGGAAGGGAGAAGGCAGGAGATAGGGATGAGTCAGTGGCAGATCCGGGGGGGGGGGGACTGAAGCCCCTCCCAATTTGTTCTTTCATTACCTCTTCGTAGTGGTCGAGAAACCTGCCACGTGTACACCGGTACACGATAGAAAGCAGTGTTACAATGGCAAAAGTATGATCAATACATTGAGGGTAAATTTTTAGAATGTAAGATTAAGTATTACATTTGCCCAATATATTGTGTACATCCCTTTAAAAGCGTCATTTATATTTACAAAATTCAGGTTAATCCCCCAAACGTCATCTACATTTACAAAATTCAGATTTTTTTTTTTTTTTTTTTTTTTTTTTTTTTTTTTTTTTTTTTTTTTTTTTTTTTTTTTTTTTTTTTTTTTTTTTACGATATTGGTGACCTGCTCCGATTGGGCCACCATCACACCCACATGTGGAGGGTCGCCAGGGCTCCTGTCGATTCCACTTGGACACTGCTCAGGCGAACAGTACGGGCGCCAGAGGTGGAAAAAAATATCGGGAAAAAAAGATTCAACTTTCTATGGTCGCCACGCACAGGCTCCTCGCGTCTACCTCGCGGTGCACTATGCCCGACTCTCTCCCTCTGGAGTAAGTTTGGGCCAAATCGGTAACCTGTCGAATTTGACTAAAATCCGTGGGTGAGATGGTGGCCCAATCGGAGCAGATCACCAAAAATTCAAAGGTTCCCACAGAATTGATAAAAAATAGCCCGGTCACCGATTTGACCCGAACTTACCCCAGAGGGAGGAGTCGTGCACAGTGCACTGCGGGGTAGACAGGAGGAACGTGGACCCAAGGGCGTGTGCGTGGCGACCTGCTAAATTTGAGCCTTTTTCAGATTTTTCACATTTCTGACTCGGACCCCCGTACCTTTGGCCTGAGTGGTGTCCAAATGCAATCGGCAGCAGGGGCGAGATGGTGGCCCAATTGGAACAGGTCAACAAAATGACCCCCAAACCCACCAAAATTGAAAAGGCCCACGGAATTTGCCAAAAATTGTCAGGTCACCGATTTGACGCAAACTTATCCCAGAGGGGGAAAGTCGTGCACATTGCACTCCGAGTTAGACGGGAGGAATGTGGACCCAAGGGCGTGTGCGTGGTGATCGGCCAAAGTTGAACCTTTTTTGTTTTTTTCACGTTTCCACCTCTAGCGCCCGTACCTTTGGATTACACTTGGGCACCGCTCAGGCCAACAGTACGGGTACCAGAGGCGGAAATGTGAAAAATTGGAGAAAAGGCTCAAATTTGGATGGTCGTCATGCACAGGCCCTCGGGTACAGGTTCCTTGCGTCTACCTCGCGGTGCGGTGCGCGGAGTAAGTTTTGACCAAATTGGTGACCTGCCGATTTTGGCCAAAATCCGTGGGTCCCCTTTGGAATTATTTTCGTTTTGGGACCATATTGGTGACCTGCTCCGATTGGGCCACCATCTCACCCACATGTGGAGGTCTGCCAGGGCTCCGGTGGATTTTACTTGGACACCGCTCAGGTCAACAGTACGGTCGCCAGAGGCGGAAATGTGAAAAATCGGGAAAAAGGCTCAAATTTGGATAGTCGCTACGCACAGGTCCTTGAGCCCAAGTTCCTCGCGTATACCTCACTGTGCATTGTGCCCTTCGTTTTGGGGTCATTTTGGTGACCTGCTCCCATTAGACCAACATCTCACCCACAGGTAGAGGGCCGCCAGGGTTCCTGTGGATTCCACTTGGACACCACTCAGACCAACAGCACGGGGGCCAGAGGCGGAGTTATGAATAATCGGAGAAAAGGCTCAAATTTCTATGGTCGCCACGCACAGGCCCTTAGGCCCAGCCTCCTCGTGTCTACCTCGCAGTGCACTATGCTCGACTCCCTCCCTCTGGGGTAAGTTTGGGAAAAATCGGTGACCTGCCAATTTTGGCCAAAATCCGTGGGCATACCCAGTGGCAGATCCTGGGGGGCTGAGGGGGCTGAAACACCTCTCGAATTTCTTCTTTCATTACCTCATTATAGAGGTCGAGAAAGCTGCCACATGTACGTCGGTACACGGCAGAAAGATGTATTACAGTGGCTGAAGTATAATTAACACATCATTGAAGGTAAATCTTTAAAATATACTGAAAAAATCTAAGGTGATAGCATATACTTCAATTTATATTCAAAATCATCGTGTTCGTGCTGTAGAGTACATATAGATATACAAAATTCAGGATCTGCCACTGGGATGAGTGGAGAATGACTGTGTATGGATAATACCGTTATGTAATGAAGGGAGGGATGGGGATTAGGGGGTGCTTATATGTGAATGATATTCTAACGGAGCCTGAAGGGATTTCTCCCCGTCTTCTCTTTTTCTGTATAAGAGGACGGAGAGGGATGGGGGAGTCGCCGATTAAGTGAAGCAGCCTTGCTCTGGATGTACCGTGTCTTGCTGCATTGCGTTTGAGCCGGAGCAGTTGGCAGGTGCCAGGGTGACCCATCATTCATGAGGGGCTGAGATGGGAGAGTGGTGGAAGGAAGAAAAATGGGTGGGGAGAGGTGCATGCCTCTGACTTCGCTATCTCCCTTGTAACAGAGGAAAAAGCTCTCTGTATATAGATAGATTCTCACTGTGCGTTGTATTTACAACACCAAAGTTTGTCGACCAGGGAAGATATTATATGTCTTTTTAAATATTCAGTCCTATTAACTCTATGATGGTCTGGCGCTACAGTTTCTTGCCGACTTCTTCGTTTACCTACGTAGTTCACAAGAAAAGAGAAGAATCACAAGTACACACACACGCGCGCGCGCACACACACACACACACACACACACACACACACACACACACACACACACACACACACACACACACACACACACACACACACGCACACACACACACACACACACACACACACACACACACACACACACACACACACACACACACACACGGCTCGGTGGCGGATTGGTAAAGCACTGGCCTCACAAGCCAGAGAACCGGGGTTCGATTCCCCGGCCGGGCGGAGATAAGTTGGGTTTGTCTCCTTTCACGTGTAACCCCTGTTCACCTAGCAGTGAGTAGGTACGGGACGTTAGTCAAGGAGTTGTGACCTTGCTGTCCCGGTGTGTGGTGTGTGAGTGGTCTCAGACCTACCCAGAGATCGGCAAATAATGAGCTCTGAGCTCACTACCGTAGGGTGGTGTCTGGCTGTCTCGACAGAGACTGCAGCAGATCCGAGGTGAATACACACACACACACACACACACACACACACACACACGCACACACACACACAACAGATTTGTCTATGACTTGCATTCCTTGCACCCCAGTGGTGTCATTTGTATATATATTTTTCATTTCTATTTCTCAAGATTCAAAGTGAATTCATTATGCTTTTTAAAATGATCCCTATGTTAAAGGTGGAAGTGCAATTAATTCATCATAGAATTCAGCAGTCTTAAGTTCCCTCCGCCAATGTTAGTAATTTTCCATTTATTTTTTCTTCGAGATTATTTCATTAATCTCGATGGAGAAGGGATAAATGCAAAGCAAATAAGTCTCACAAAGTTTTTTGCATCTCTGTTGTGTCAAGTTTGAGAGTTAGAATAAGGTGTATCGAAAAACTCAAAAGTTAATAAAACATCAGGGCCTTACGATTGGCATCCAAGAATCTTAAAGGAAATTATAAATGAGATTATTGCTCCATTGGAAATTATTTTCAAGAAATCCATCATACCCGGAGATGTGTAGCCAAGCCCTTCCTTACTTAATTATTGTATATATTTATTGTATATGTATCTCCTTTATTGTATATGTCATACTTCATTATTATACATGAGTACTTAATATCAATATATATCTATTGTAAATGTTTTGTATAAGTAAGCCTATGTAGTCATTACATTATATAAGTGCCCTATACATAATTATATAACCGAATATACATACGTCATTAGGCGTACGCTAAACGCGTATGCGTCTATGCCAATTGTACACGTCGTAGAATTAAGGAACTAAATATATGTTACCCTTAACCATTTTGCATGCATATTCATCATTATATGTAATTGTTCTCTTGTTGCTGTATATTTCTATGTATATACCTAGATATGTTAGTATGTATTGTTTTGCCCAATCTTTTTCCCGCCTAGCAACAATGTAACAGAAAGTAGGCCACGGGCGCGTCTTATGCCCAGCTAGGCCCCCCAAGCATTCGCTTGTGACAGATCACTTCCTGTCTTACTTGTGTGTAGATCTCCGCAATAAACTTCTACCAAAATACTGCGTGTTTGGCACTTACCACAGTGGTGACCCCGGAGTGACACGAACACCCAGCCTTCTGACCACAGTGGTGACCTCCTGGAGTGACAGTGCCCAAGTGACCCTAATACCCAGTGCTCCATACCTAAGTGATTTAGGGTCATACATATTACGTGGTTAAGTGCCTATGCGTATTCATAAACTGTGAATCGTCACGCGCATGGAACTACGCATTTACGAACTTCAAAGTGCGCAAGAAATAATCGGAGTGTGCGGCATTGTTCAGTTCTGATCTACACGCAACACGTATACGATACGCAACACGTATACTGGGAAACATCCGACAACAACAACATGAATTCCCCTTCTCCGCCTACAACCACTGTAGCCACTTCAACAACGACAGCAGCAGCAGGAAGCACTTCTTCCTCTACGCATTCCACGACTTCCGCCGCCGTCGCTGTTCGACCACCACCATTCGACGAAGCATCGCCGGCAAGATGGTTTTCGTTGCTAGAGGCGCAATTTGCACTAGCTAACATAACCGTCCCCCAAACTAAGTTCAACCATGCACTTGCGAACTTAACCATCCCTGTGCTCAACCAGCTCGATGACGATGTCGTTACTTCCGGTGACTACGACCGCTTGAAGAAGGCGCTAATCGACGTCCTTACCAGGTCTCCGCCGGAACTCTTCGATGCCTTGGACCATCAGAACAATATCATGTATGATAAGCCGACGACCTTCCTACGAGAACTTCGCACCATAGGTAAGCAACTCGGTGTCGACGACGACTTCATCCGCCTAAAATTTTTACGTGCAGTGCCAAGTGACATACGACCACTACTTGTTACACATGCCGGTTCCCTAGATGAGTTGGCCCGTGTTGCTGATACTCTCATCGCCCATGGCCACGGAAACAAAGGGATAAGTGCGTCATCGGTGAACAAGCCTGTGCCAAGGGCTCCGCGTAGTGATAGTGTGCCAGTGTTTCGTAGTGGTGACCCCACTACACGTGTTTCAGCATCCACTACCTTACCACTCGGATTAACTCCCTTCTATGACGGTCAAACACCACGAGTGTGCCGTTACCACCTCTTCTACGGCAACAGTGCTAGAACTTGCAAACAATGGTGCATATTGTCCCACACTAGTGCTAACGTGTTGCCCAGTTCACGACCTAACTCACGTTCTTCATCCCCAGGACCTCAGCTTAACACGTCGGGAAACTTGATGGGCAGTCTGTAGAAGTATCCCTTGCAACCGCAGGACTGCCTCTCGTCATTAGTGCCACTATAGGTTGCAAGAACTATGAATTCCTTATAGATACCGGTTCTCAAGTATCGCTCATTCCCTACGACCCAGGCTTAACGCCACTGCTCCGTCCTACGGTAGTACAACTTACTACTGCTTCCGGTACCCGTATTCGTACGTACGGCGAAGTCGACGTGGAACTTGGGATTCGACGTATCAGACGTTCTCTCCCATGGTCATTCGTCGTTGCTGATGTTGTCCGCCCAATTCTTGGTACCGATTTTTTAACCCATAATTCACTAGTAGTTGATTGTAGAAATCGCCTCCTCTCTGATCCTTCCACTGCATGCACCATTCCCCTTAAGGCTTCTCCTCTCCCTATCTCTTCACATGCGGTACATTATGGGGATATTGATTCAAGAGCCATTGCTCTTCTTTCAAAATTCCCCGTACTTACCGCACCCCGACAACTGTCTGATCCTCCACCATTAGAAACTACAACCTATCATCATATTGATACAGGTGATTCTTCCCCTATATCCTGTAAATTAAGGCCATTGACAGGTGAGAAGCTCAAAGCTGCTAAGGATGAGTTTCAATTTTTGCTTAATGCAGGGATCATACGACGCTCCAACTCACCTTGGGCGTCCCCACTTCATTTGGTTCCCAAGAAAGAACCACATTCCTGGAGACCTTGCGGAGATTACCGAGGTCTCAACAATGTAACTGTAAATGACAAATATCCCATACCACACTTGCGCTCTCTCACCATGTCACTTAAGAATAAGGTTATATTCACTAAGTTAGACTTACAACGTGCATATCTGCAGATTCCTGTAGCTGAACAAGATATTCCTAAGACTGCGATATGCACGCCATTTGGTTTATTTGAATTTTTGTACATGCCCTTTGGATTGAAAAATGCCGGAGCCACATTTCAGCGCTTTATAGATACCCTCTTAGCTAACGTAAACAACACGTTTACGTACCTTGATGATGTACTGATTGCTAGTGAGACCCTTGAAGAACATATTTCAGATGTTCAAACTGTTCTTTCTATTTTGGCTCAGCATAACATGCGACTTTCTCTTGACAAATGTCAATTTTTCAAGTCAAACCTTACCTTTCTCGGTTACGAGATTAGCTCACAAGGGATTAAGCCACCTAAAGACCGTACTACGGCCATTTCCGATTTCCCTTTGCCTCAGACTTCACAGGCTTTGCGCCGTTTCATGGGTATGATAAATTTTTTTCGGCCCATGATTCCTAATTTTGCAACCGTAGCCTATTCCCTTACTGAGCTTCTTAAACAATATCCTTCTTCAAAGTGTCTCACTTGGACTGATGCAGCAAAGGACTCCTTCAATAATTTGAAGCAAGCCTTACTGGACTGTCCAACCTTAGCTTACCCTTCCCTATTACCGACAAACTACCAACTCGTGACTGACAGTTCAAGCCTAGCCGTTGGCGCCGCTCTCTATCAAGTTATAGACGGCGAGCCAACGCCCCTAGGATTCTACTCGAAGAAACTCTCTGACGCACAACGCATCTATTCCACCTACGACCGCGAGTTATTAGCTGCTTACCTCGCAGTTTTGCATTTCAGGACTCTCATTGACGGACATACAGTTACCCTATTTCTTGACCACAAACCCCTTGTAGCTGCCTTTTACTCTAAATCTCTTGCTAAAACTGACAGACAACAACGACAACTCTCTGTTCTTTCTGAATACGTTTCTTCAGTCGAGTACATTCGTGGCGACACTAACGTCATCGCTGATTGCTTATCTCGCACGTCATGCGCTGTTACACTCGACGCTTTTGACTTAAGTGGCATAGCTCAAAGTCAGACAACAGATGACGAACTGGAAACTTTCAAGCCTAGACTCTCTAAATTCACTTTACCCTCTGATTTAACACTCTGGTGTGATACCTCTACTAACACTCCTCGACCTTTCGTTCCATTACCCTTACGTAATGACGTAGTCTCTTCTTTGCATAACCTTTCTCATCCTGGTGTTCAGTCCACCTCTAAGTTGGTCAAACAACGTTACTTCTGGCCACACATTGACAGAGATGTAAAGACATTTGTAAGACAATGCCTTAGGTGTCAACAGTCTAAGACTACCCGTCACACTTCCTCTCCTGTTTCTCCTATATCTACTCCTACTGACCGCTTCCAGTCAGTACACATCGACATTGTAGGACCGTTGCCCCCTGCTACTCTTCCTAACTATCCTTACCCTCTCCCATACAAATACTTGTTGACTTGCATTGACCGAGCTACTCGTTGGACTGAAGCAATTCCCCTCATTGACACTACTGCCACTTCTGTAGCAATCTCTTTTGTAAATGGCTGGATATGCCGTTTCGGTGTTCCACTTCATGTCATTACGGATAGAGGTTCCCAATTCGAGAGTGAACTTTTCTCTAAGCTTTCATCTATCATTGGTTTCCACCATATGCGTACAACTAGTTATCACCCTCAAGCTAACGGCATGATTGAACGTTTCCACCGTTCTCTGAAATCAGCTCTCCGCGCTAGGCAAGATAACTGGTTTTACTCCTTACCTATCGTCCTTCTTGGCTATCGCATGACACCTCACGTCACCAAATTTTCCCCATTTACCGCCGTTACTGGCGCTCATATGTTATGCCCTTCTGTCGCCATTACTCAGGAACACACCCACTCCTCGGATGACCCAACCATCCTCCGTCTCATCAAGGAAATGCAGTCTGTCAACCATCCTCCGTCTCATCAAGGAAATGCAGTCTGTCAATTTCCAAGATCTCGCATCCGGTGACTGCCATACACCACCTCCACCCTATCTCCCTCACGACCTTCACTCTTGCTCAAAAGTTTGGTTACGAGTCGACAGAATTCGTAAGAGTTTGGAGGCTCCGTACTCTGGTCCATATGACGTCATTCGACGTGAACCTAAGTACTTCATCCTTAACCTACCTCAAGGCGAAACCTCAGTTTCCATTGATCGTTTGAAACCAGCTTTCCTCCCAGTTTCTCCTCGCCCTAAGACCCGTCTCCATGTAACCCCAGACATACCCTCACCACCTTCCACTCCTCCTGTTCCTACTTCATCCACTTCTGACACTTCAACTGTCATCCCACCGAATCCCATACCACCCACAAGTGCCAATGACCTTGGCCACCCTATCACCTCTTCCCATCCCTCCCACCCTCATACTTCCGCTCTCCCATACAAAAGTCGCTCAGGCAGGGCAGTCAGATTTCACAATAAATCTGATTTTTACTACTACTAAAGACTTTCTTTACTGACGCTACACTCTCAAGGGGGTAGTAATGTAGCCAAGCCCTTCCTTACTTAATTATTGTATATATTTATTGTATATGTATCTCCTTTATTGTATATGTCATACTTCATTATTATACATGAGTACTTAATATCAACATATATCTATTGTAAATGTTTTGTATAAGTAAGCCTATGTAGTCATTACATTATATAAGTGCCCTATACATAATCATATAACCGAATATACATACGTCATTAGGCGTACGCTAAACGCGTATGCGTCTATGCCAATTGTACACGTCGTAGAATTAAGGAACTAAATATATGTTACCCTTAACCATTTTGCATGCATATTCATCATTATATGTAATTGTTCTCTTGTTGCTGTATATTTCTATGTATATACCTAGATATGTTAGTATGTATTGTTTTGCCCAATCTTTTTCCCGCCTAGCAACAATGTAACAGAAAGTAGGCCACGGGCGCGTCTTATGCCCAGCTAGGCCCCCCAAGCATTCGCTTGTGACAGATCACTTCCTGTCTTACTTGTGTGTAGATCTCCGCAATAAACTTCTACCAAAATACTGCGTGTTTGGCACTTACCACAGATGTCCCAAGAGAATGGAAACTAGTTAATGTTACTCCCATATTCAAAAAAGGTGACAAAAAGAAACCAAATAATTACAAGCATAAGCTTGACTTCAATCGTACGATAGATAGTGGAAACTATTATCAGGGATGCTATCGAGCGTCATTTAGAAAGTAACTGTTTGATAAATGATAGCCAGCATGGATTCAGACGGAAACGTTCTTGCGTGACTAAATTACTCGAATTCTACAACACAGTCATCTCTAATTATAAAAGAAACAATATGGATTTAATATATCTAGACTTTGCGAAAAACTACTTACTAATTTAGCTTTACATGGAATAAGTGGAAGCCTATTAATTTGGACTAGTAATTAGTTAAACGATCGAAAACACAGAGTTGTTCTAGATGGCAAAACTTCTAGACGGAAATTTTTTACGAGTGGAGTTCCTCAGGGTTCCGTTCTTGGGCCACTTGTATTCATATTATCTATAAATGATAGAGACCACAGACTGAAATCTGTTGTCTCCAAATTTACTGATGATACAAAACTGTGTGGAATGGCAAATGATCACTTAAACCAAATAGATACTTAAGAATATTTAGATGAACTACAGCAATGGTCTGAAAAGTGGCCAATGAAATTAACACAAGTTACTGCAAGGTTATGCACATAGGTAAACATAGAAGTAAGTACGATTACAAGTAATTTGGAAATTCATTGAGAAAAGTGGATAGTGAAAAGGATATCAGCGTAATTATCAGCAACGGTTTCAAATCATCTAAGCAGTGTATTTCAGCCTCTGGGAAAGCAAATAAGATTCTAGGGCTGATTACACGATCATTTGACTTTAAAAGTCCATCTCTCAATAACAAGCTACATAAATCGTTAGTTCGTCCAAATCACATTAAAAAACATTGACAGATTAGAAAAAGTACAACGGTGAGCCACAAAACTGATTCCAAATATCAAAAACAAATTATACGAAAATCGAATAAAACATACGAATCTATTTTCCCTATATAAACAAAAATCGTAGGCTCGGAGGTGTCTTAATACAGTTTTTTTTTTTAAAGATTTTGAAGGGAATTGACATCAAAATTGAATTTTTTTTCACACAAAATAAGAATCCGACAAAAAATAATGGTCTGAAACTGTCAGGAAATAGATTCAATTTGGAAGTGGGTAGAAAAACAATTTGCCAACCGTGTAGTTAATGAATGGAATAAACTTCCTGCAGAGGCAGTGCAATGTAGTTCAGTTCGAAACTGTAAGATTCATTTACATAAACACCTAAGCAAGATGCTGTAATGCCTGTCATTTATTCTATATCATTCGTTTGTTATTGTCTGTTTGTTTATTGTTATCTATACGATTATTATTTATTATCATAATTTAACTGTCAATTTATTATTATTTACTATTTAGTTGTTTGTTTATTATTCAACTTTACCTATTTATATATTATTATTATTTATATTACTATTATTTCTATTTATCTATTTATCCCTATTACAATTTTTTCGCATCCAACCTAATTATAGACCAAAAGGTCTCTTGTTGGCATGCTCCTCCTTTGTAATCATGCTGTGGTAAATCTTGAACCGTTCTTGTGCAGCTGTCTTTTAACTGTGTCCTGCTGCATTGCTTCAGACCTGGATAGTGGGCAGGGATGACCTTTCATCAACAAGGAGCTAAGATAATAGGGAAATGACTGATGGGTGTGCTTTGGCTGGTTACCTCCCATATAATGGTTAAGAAGCCTATTTGGACATAGTCTTTTAACACCTTCCGTACCTAGTAGCACATTTACCTCACTGGCTTCCCTCAGGCCATTATTTTTGTCGTTGTGACAGCTCTTTATTCTCTCTGTATGAATGAGCAATTTTGACACAAACGAGTTCGCACGCCACTAAGGCCATATAAAAATGAAATAATAAAGATAAAAAAATGGTTGGTTAAATAAATAGATAAACAAAAATAAAAATAAAATCGCAAGCCATTCAGACCTTTGCGCCTGTAGAGTTTCAAGCCTCGGTATACTTCAGCGCAGTGCATAACTGGCTGATGTGGCGAAAGTGCCGGAGTGTTTGGTTTATGGCATTTTTTATATCTTTTATCGAAGCTAGCATAAAACAAGAGGGCAATACCCTCTTAAAGCCCTAGTATGGACTGAGCATTGCCAACGACACGTCTCTGATTTCTACGCAAAATTCTCTAATGGAAGGTTTGACAACGAACCACTACAGGAGCCATGCAGGCGATTATTTGTCAAACTTCTACCCGGTGAATTTGCATGTTTCATGCACATATTTTGACAAATGAAAAAAAAAAAAAAAAAAAAAAAAAAAAAAAAAAATCCAGAAACAAGTACAATACTATATACAGTATATGCAGGTTTCCCCCGCTATACGATTGGGTTACGTTCCTGAAAACCAGATCGAATAACGAACGATTGGATAGCGAACTTAATTTCTAATAAGATTTGATTTAATGGGGATAGTAGCCTTGGTCTAGCCTATATTGAGTTATATATAACACCTTTCCGCACCATCCAAAGAGGTAGTGTTATAAACGCGTTATTTTTTTTATATAGTGGTTCCCTCGGTAGGCATATATCCACTGAAAAGAGCAGAAAAAGAGGCTCTGTAGAACGCCACTAGTTACCTGATCCCGCACCGTACATACCTTTCATGGCTGTTCTTACTAAAATCACTGAATCCAATGAAGTTGTCAGCTGGTTTGACACACTTGGGCCACAGTTTCTTCCAGTAGCCATTCGTTGTTTTTTCTGTTACCTCTTTCCATACTGCACTGATATTGTCAATGGCCTTCTTGATATTATAATTGGCCCAGAACTGATTGACTGTGGGCTTTTCTGGGGTGTCAGTCATGTTAATCAGCTGACTCATTGTGCGGCACTGGTGGGCCTAGAAATTGGTGATCACACCTTGGTCCATGGGCTGGATGAGTGTTGTATTTTTGGACAAAAACATTACCTCTATGTTGTCTGCCCAATCTTCCATAGTTGTTGGGTGGCTTGGGGCATTGTCAACCAGCAAAAGGAAACTGTTGGCAATGTTTTCTTTGGCAGCATAGTCACGCAGTACAGGGGACAAATTATTTACGACATAATACTGACTAATAGAAAACGTTATCCAGGCCTTCTTGTTGGATCTATATATCACTGAAAGATTTTCTTTCACATAGCCCTTAAGTGCCCTTGGGTTTTCACAATGGTAGATCAGTAAAAGCTTTAGTTTCAGGTCCACAACTGCATTACCACCCAGCACCAGGTGGTAATGCAATAAAGATTCTGGATGACATTTTCTTCTAATACAGACCTGTCTCGTCGTAGTTTATCACCTATTTGGCACTGTAACCACACTCTTCAATGTGTTTATCATTGTTGGTATGAATACTGCAGCGGCAGGCTCGTTAGAACTTGCTGCCTTACCAGTCATATTGATGTTGTATAGGGCTGCTCGGGCTTTAAAAAGCTCGAACCAACCCTTACTGGTGTAGTAATTCCTCTCTTTACTTAGTTATTGCATGTTTATTGTATACGTAACTCTCCTTTATTGTATATGAAATACTCCTTTATCATACATATAGTACTTAATCTCAATATATGTATTTATTGTAAATGTTTTATGTAAGCCTATGTAGTCATTACATTATATAAGGGCCCTATGTACAATTATATAACCGCCTATGTACGTCATTACATGTCGCTAGGCATACGCTCCGAGCGTAAGCGCTGTTGTCAAGTTTATATGCACGTTTTGCACGCATATTCCTCATTATACGTGATTGTTCTCTTGTTTCTGTATGTTCTCATGTATACATTTATATGTTTGTCTGTATTGTTCTACCTACAAATTCCACCTGGCAACAGAGTACCAGGGAAGTAGGTCAAAGAGGGTACCCATACCCCGAGGCAACGCCTCGAGGGCAGATTCCTACTTACCGTGCTTGCGTGTAGATCTACATAATAAACTCCCGAAATAAAACCAGTGTTTACACTTAACCACACTGGCACTGAAAGTTGACCCATCCTTAACTTCATCTCCTTTCTTCTGTAGATCATCATAAATCGAGAGGGCTTTCGTTGACACAAGGGAGGTAGAAAGAGAATTGCTGCTGCGAGACAGGTCATCAATCCACAGCCTTAAGAATCTATCCATTTCCTCCATTATTGATTCCCTCTGCCTCGTCAGCGTCTCTGCCATTAACGTAGAAGCTGTTTAACCAGCTTTTCATACTGTCTCCTTGTTTGATTATTGTGGGGACAGTTGACTGGGGCAACTGCATGATTCTGACGATGGAGTTGCCCCTCCACCTCTCATGGCGCTTAACAATTTCAAGTTGTTGTTTTTTCTCCAACGATAAACTCTTCCTCGTTCTTTTGGGCTTGATCTCACCAGTAGTAGTTGTTGCATGCCACTTGGAAGTCATCACGTTATGTATTACTCTCGTACAAGCAACAGTGAATGTGAAATAGTAGCACACAATACAGACACTGATACACGGGCCGAGGGAGTAAACACAAGTGAATAAAGAGCGGGAACGAGTTTCGATGGGTGGCCGATGGAACGTAGATGGCGCTGCAATCGCGGTGCTTTTGTTTACGGTTTGGTGATCGTATAATGGAGTGCTTACATCGAAAAACGAGAGTCGTATAAATTCAAAATGATTGTAGAAACGAAACATCGGATGTCCAACCATCGAATAGCTAGGGAGACCTGTATATATATATATATATATATATATATATATATATATATACATATATATATATATATATATATATATATATATATATGTATATATATATATATATATAAATATATATATATGCAAGGTTGACCACGAAGAAAAACTATCAAAGCAGAGCGCTTTCGTGTATTCACATGTTCAGTGCAAATAATACATAGTGAAAGTTTTTTTTTCTTATTCGGTAGATAATGGTTATCTACACACGGTCCTTTCTCCATTCGGAGACCCGTAAGTGTTGAGCCGCTCTGTGTTCAGCTACTCCGGCGTTTTTGTAGTTATCTGGACGTAGGGTATCCGATCAGGATGTGGGCGAGGCGTTCTATTTTTCGGTGATGTTGTAAACTATGTCGGCTCCAGTCTTCCAAGCTTTTGGGGGCCATGGGGTTGAATTGTCTACCTCTTCTCAGGGCGATGGTGTGAGCGCACTCCAGTAGGTAGTGAAGGAGAGGCTCTGAGGTGTTCATCCCGCAGTGGTCGCATTCCCTTTCCTGTCGTTCAATGATTTCCCAGCAGCATTTGTACCCCAGCCTGAGCCTGTGGATGATCACGGAGAGTCCTCTGTCGGCGATCTTGGTGGCGGGATGAGGGCACAGTTTGGTGGCCCTCTCGTACCACTTTGCACTTGCTGATGCTAAGTTGATCAATTTTCTGTGGTTGGCTACCTTTGTTCGTTGTAGGTGGTCTCTGGCCCAGCTTTTGATTAATGTGGTTGATGGTTGGACTTGGATTTCAATGTGAGGATGGTAGCGTGTTGTCTTGGCCAGCTCATCTGCTCGTTCGTTTCCGTGTACCCCTATGTGGCTGGGTATCCAGTTGATGATGACTGGGCGATTTTGTCTTGTGTAGCTGCAGGAGGTAGAGTATTGTTGTGATAATGTTTATGTTGGTAGGTATGTCCTTCTTCTGGAGTACTTGTGTCACCGCAAGAGAGTCTGTGTGTATGACCACCGGCCCTTGCAGTTGGCTTGAGTACTCCAGGGCTTTTTGCATTGCCACCAGCTCAGTCTGTAGGGTCGAGCAGTGGTCTGATGTGCGCCAGGAGGCGGTGTAGGTTGCGGAGTATACTCCTGCACCTGTTATGCCGTTCTCCGGGTCGACAGTGCCGTCAGTGTAGCAGACAAAACCATCATGGGCCTCCGTTGCCTGGATCGCTGTTCGTGCAGCGTCTCTCAGTTTCCCTGGTGAGCAGTGATTCTTTGCGTGTGGTAGTTGTGTGTGGTTGAAAGTAGTTGTTGGGGATGTCCACGGGGCTGGAGGTCGGTACTTCAGGCATGCCCTGTCTGGCTTCAGAGCCTTTAGGTGCCCTTCCATGCCTGTCGCGCGGATTTGGTCTCCTAGGTGTCCGACGTTTGTATCTGGTCGTGGTAGGTCCGGGTGCGCGTCCAGGTGAGCCTTGAGTTTAGTCTTGAGATGTGAGTCCCTGTCGCTCAGCAGGGCCTTGGCTGCCGCGGTGCAGTTCCGGTTCTGAATCCTGGCCATCAGTGGTGGTATGCCAGATTCCATTTGCAGGTTGCTTTTTCTGGTCCACATGGGGGCACCTAGGATGAGGCGAAGGGCGTTGTTTTGTGCAACTTCAAGTGATTCTTCCTGCTGTGATATTAGATGTGATAGGACAGGTGCTCTATATTCAATGATGGGTCGGATGCAATACTTGTAGTAGTGTTCCAGTACCAGGCGGCTGGCACCCGCATCAAGTGATTGCATATATCTCATCGGAGCTGTCTTCGTTTTTGTCATTTGCTTCAGCCTCTGGATTTGAAGAGAGGATGACAAGATTTTCTGCACAGTTACTCCAAGATAGGTGAAGTCATCCACCCACTCAAGATCTTGCTGTTGTATGGAGATTGGCCTTGGGTTTGCCATTTTGATAGCCATGGCTTTTGTTTTCCTTACGTTTATCTTGAAGCCTAGGTGTGTGCACCTTTTTTGTATGGCGTTGAGTGCTTTTTGGGCATTGGTGCGGCAGTTGGGTCCCTTGCTGACGATGGCGATGTCGTCAGCATATATGAAGATCTCAACGTTCCGTGGTCGTGGGAGGGAGGCTATGTTGTCCATGTGCACGTTGAACAGGTAGGGACTCAAGATGCCTCCTTGAGGGGTGCCGTATTCCAGGTCTTTGTAGCTAGACATGGAGCCCTGGAAACGGACTCTAGCCCGTCTGTTTTGGCAGTATGCCTGTACCCATGCCAGAAGGTTGCCTGCGATTCCCTTCTCGACGAGAGAAGTCAGCATCGCTGAGGGGGTGACCAATTCGAAGGCTTTTTCTAAGTCCAGGAAGACGACGATTGCCTTTTTCCCGTTGATGAAGCTGAGGAAGTCCATTATGCACTCTGTGGTTCCCACAAAGGTGCAGACTATATAGGTGGGAAACATGGGGGACGTGGAGACATCCTGGTGAGAGAGGTGAGGTAGTACCCATGGACCAACTGTCCGACGGCGTTTATAATGGGTGCGGAAATGTCCTACATGGTTACAATTTATACATCTTATAAATTTTCTTTACAAATAAAGTTGTCTAGTTTATATTATAATTTTTCAGTGCGAATAATACATAGTGAAAGGTACAGAAATGCAGACAATATGGGTTATAGTGTGGTTCAACTGTCCGTCTGTGCTTACAATGAGTACACAATGTCCTACATGGTTATAACTTATATATCTTAGTAATTTCTTTACAAATAAAGTTGTCCTACATGGTTACAATTTATACATCGTATAAATTTCTTTACAAATTTGTCTAGTTTATATTACCATTTTCAGTGCAAATAATACATAGTGAAAAGTACAAAGTGGGTTATAGTGTGGACCAACTGTCCTACATGCTTACAACTTATACATCTTAGAAATTTCTTTACAAATAAAGTTGTCTAGTTTATATAATTCTAGATTAAGGTTTATATTATCATATTGTGTGGTCTTGATTAAACTGCTTTCGATTACATTTCTTTCGACTATTGTAAGGACAGGAATTTTGAAGGGATATTATTTTTGGAATTTCGTTTTATTTATCTATTTATTTATTTGAGTGTTGATTTGAGAGACTGGGTATTATGGACGTCGTGACGGTTTTACTCAACCAAGAAGCAAAGTAGAAAATAGAGCCTTAATAGACCATGAATTTATTCTATTCTATGTCTGCCTATCAAGATGTGTTGGCAAAGAGCCTTACTATAATCATTGAAGAAAAACATACAATAGGAGATAGCTACAAATATATTTCAGCTGATTTTGGTTAAACTGAGTTTCGACGCGACATTAGAATGTTCTCGAACATAGCAGGGGCACCGTAGCTCCGCCCACCCGTGACGTCACTAAACGTTCGGACAGAGGCGTAAGCTAAGGCCATTAATTTTAAGAGTAATAGGAAAAATTCCCAACTTTCAGTTCAGGATTCCACTAGAGAAATAGTTTAGGGAGAGATTGTAGCAGCTAGGGGCTCTGTTGAGAAGCGAAATGAAGTTTTACGAAATGATACAACAGGGAGGTTAGTAGTTTACCCATAGATACGAACACATAGCCGTCTCGTTCTTTTTGTGCGCAGCTAAAATTTTAATCTGATGCCAAAAATGATTCCGATAACAGGTATGAACACGTTCTGTAAGATTAATGAAAACAAATGTCAATATGTGAGTTAAATGATATAGTGCAGATATAGTAGGTAGATAGTTATTATTATTATTAAGTTTTGAATCTGATGCCAAAAATGATTCCGATAACAGATATGGAAAAAGGGGTTTAAGGGAGTGTACTTCACAAACACTTTGCGTATATACATTAGCTATGAGAGTGTAAGCCTTAGAGTACAATTCTGTCTGTGATCGTTCTCTAATAAGAATACGGGGTTGAAGGTAGACACAGTGCTTGAAGGTAGACACAGTGCTTGAAGGTAGACACAATATTGTAAGTAGACTTATACAGTGACCGGAAGGTTGGAGCGTAAATAACTACGTTTTTCCACGTGCCTGTGACCTTACTTATGATGCCCATAAGAAAGAAAAAACTGTGTTATTAAATGTCTCGCATACCCATATATTTTTCATATTGTAAGGATCAATAGATTAGTTGGAGAAAACCACAATATACTTTTGTATTTCCTTACTATATTTTTGCTTCAGTGTAATAATTAACACATAGCAGACCTTCGCTTATTTTCTTTTACTACCCCCACTTGGGCATAGGCCTTTTCGCTACCCAGAACCAACCCCGAACGACCTGAGGAAAGGGGACGGAGTCAGACGTGAATAACAAGGAGCAGTTTCCATTTATGGTCAGATATATCCATATAGACGATTGGGTGGTGGCAGCGTATACCTTGATTTTTTTTATTTCCCAAATCGTTCTTATGTGGGTATCTCTGATCACTCCCATTGGAGGTGCTCTTGGTTAAACACTAAATCAATCGACGGCACCACACTATATTGTTACTATAAGCTATTATTTTAACTTCTTCCCAATTAATAGGGTGGTTAAAGGTACTGAGGTGTTGAAAAATACCACTGGACATATTTCCATCTTTAACACATTTCTTATGTTGTACCCATAGACAGTTGGTCCATGGGTACTACCTCACCTCTCTCACCAGGATGTCTCCACGTCCCCCATGTTTCCCACCTATATAGTCTGCACCTTTGTACCTTTCACTATGTATTATTTGCACTGAAGATGTGAATACACGAAAGCGCTCTGCTTTAATAGTTTTTCTTCGTGGTCAACCTTGCATTTTCAAGAACACACGCTTCCAGTGTTTTTCCTGCATATGTATATATATATATATATATATAAATATGCATTATATATATATATATATATACATCTACACTGAATGGTTCCCAGCGATCAATTGATATCTTTATTCAACCACAAACAACTTTTAATTCCATGCCATCGCAATCGAGACTGAAGAATCGCTCGATGGAGACACACACACACACACACACACACACACACACACACACACACACACACACACACACACACACACACACACACACACACACACACACATATATATATATATATATATATATATATATATTGTAACGTAATATTAGATATTACGTCATATGTGTAATTATGTTATAGAATTGTGTTCCTTTGTATTACATAACTATGTTCATATTTCTTGTCTATGTATGTATTGTAACAATGTTAAGCAGTAACGCCCGTCCACTATATGTAATCTTGCCTACGTGCGGAGAAAGGTGCGCACTCTTGTAGAACAAACAGACAAGCGAAATCCTGAATAGTTCGGAGCGCACAGATTTGACAGTTACTAAATAAGTAGATTGTTCAAGCGAGTCGAGGGTCTTAAAACTACCCATGTTGACGTGTGTTAACTTACCCTCCTCCCCCCTTTGCGCTCACCCGCACCCTTCACCGGAAGTAGCCCGCTTCCGGTCCAATGGTATATAAGCGGTGGAAATCACTCACACCTTGTCATTTTCTCGCATATTGATCTCTTGATAAAAACTAGAAGTTTAGACTCCATGAAGACGATTGGTGTGAAGTGATCACCCTTTTTTGCCTACATTACGTGTCTTATATACATTGCATTACTTTATACTTATATTTGTACTTATTACTTATTTTGATACATGTTCCTGATCTCTTTGTACTTAGATAGTACCATATTGTATACGTATCTTGTGTTTCTTATTTGAACGATACTTTCCATATTCTTATAATCATGTAACGGTCCCATTGACCCTACTGCCCATTCTCTTTTGTGTTGATTGCCTGTAAATATTTTCCATGATATTAATAATTTTCGTTTACTAGTTTTATCGCTAGTTTAATATTCCTTTCCTGGAATCTTCTTTGTTACCTTTACTTCTAGTCTTACGAATTATCTAGGCCCTGACCAGATAGTTCAGTCCTACAGTGGCTTCTAGAAGTGAGCTGGTTCTTAAGCACTTATCCGTTATACGTAACGTCTCTTCACATAACCAGCCCGTCCGTAACAAAGTGGCGACCTTGCCAGGATATTTTATCAGGTATTTAACACATTCTTTTAGAGATGGATGATATAATTCAAGAATTCGTTCAAAATCCCAAGGTAAGTTTCTTAAAGAAACAAACTAAAGACACTTTGATAGAAATAGGCAAGCACTTTGGAGTAGACATTGATACAAGTTTGCGAAAGAAAAAATTACTTCAGGAACTCGTTGAAAATCTGATCGAAGATGAGATCTTATCTCCAGAAGAGATTACAGCTATACAAATTCCTTCAAATAGGTTAGAAATAGAGGCACGACTAACCGAACTTAAGATTTAAGGTCAGGAGAGTAGAAATTGAGGAGGAAGCTAAATTGAAACAAATGCAAATTGAGGCAGAACTTAAAGCTAGAGAGGAGGAAGCTAAACTGAAACAAATGAAAATTGAGGCAGAATTTAAAGCTAGAGAAGAGGAAGCTAAAGTGAAACAAGTAGCTAAAGAGGACGAAACTAAAATCAAATTGGCAGAATTTAAAGCTAGAGAAGAGGAAGCAAAAGTGAAACAAATAGAAAGAGAGGACGAAACTAAAGTCAAATTGGCAGAGTTAGAATTAAAGAAGGCAGAAGTAGAAGCTAGGATTGTTGATAGACAACCCGTAGTTCAGGAAGGTCATATAGATATTTCCAAGTATGTAAAACTTCTACCCCAATTTTCAGAAGGAGAGCCAGAAACTTTCTTTCTCCAGTGGGAAAAATTGGCGCAACAGTTACAAACCCCTAAAGAAAATTGGCCATTAATCATTCAAACACAATTTAAGGGTAAGGCTCAGCAAATTTATACTTCTCTTTCAGAAGCAGAAAGCGAGTATGATAATATGAAAGCTTGTATTCTAAAAGCTTATGAACTAATACCAGAGGCCTATAGACAGAAATTCCGTAATTATAGGAAGACACCTCAGTTAACATACGTAGAATATGCGGCTCAACAAGAGAGGTTATTCAATAGGTGGTGTTTGGCTAGTGAAACGGACACCTTAGATAGACTTAAACAGTTGATTTTATTGGAGCAGTTTAAGAATACCTTAGAGACAGATCTTAGGATTTTTATAGATGATCATGTTCCCGAAACTTTAACTAAAGCTGCTGTATTGGCTGATGAGTTCACACTAAATCATAAACCTAAGTCAAGACAAATGGAATCCCAAAAGTCAAAGTCATATATTCCAGATTCAACAAAATACTCTGATCCTTGGTCCCCAAAGAAACCCTTTGAAAATCAGTCTAGCCCATCACATTCCAGTTACAGGTCTGATTTCAACCAATATCCTCCAAACCAACCTTGGCCAAGAATGGAAAGCTTTAAGACTAATCCCCCTGTAACTTGTTCATATTGTAAAAAGGCTGGCCATCACATTTCAAATTGCAGAAAGAGACTGACTCCCTCATTCTCCAATAAGACACCAACTCTTGTAAGTCATATAAAATCAGATGATTCAAAATCCTCTATTCAGGATAAACTACCAAAGAAGCCGGTATTGTCAAGTAATGTAGAACCCCCCTCATCAGATCATGATCCTTGTTTCAAACCATTTGTATCTTCAGGAACTATATCTCATAGTAGTAGTTCACAACAATATCCTATTTCCATACTCCGAGACACAGGAGCAAAGCAAAGTCTGATTTTAAATTCTGTCTTGCAGAATCTGGGTGAGTCATATACAGGTTATGATATATTGATAGAAGGAGTTGGAGGAATTGTAAAATGTCCATTACATAATGTTTTCTTGCGGTCTGATTTAACAACCGGAATGGTTAAAGTAGCAGTAGTAGACTCTCTTCCCATAGTAGGAATATCCTTATTGTTGGCCAATGACATCGCTGGAAGCAAAGTCATTTCTCCTTTAATAACAAATAACCCTAAGACCTCAGTAGAACCTTCAGATAACTTACAGTTGTTTCCCGCTTGTGCTGTAACCAGATCTCAGTACAAGAAATCTGAAGAGGAGACCTATAATTTAGAATCCCTATTCTCCCAAACTGACCCATCTTCTTCTTCACCAGTTTTTCTATCTAGAGCAGAATTAATCAAAGAACAGAAGTCAGATCATTCTCTTAAAAATTTGTACGAGTTTGTTTCATCTCCAGAAGAAGTTGAAAATATGTCACGAGGTTTCTATATAGAAAACGGAGTCCTAATGCAAAAATGGAGAGCATCCACCGCAACCGCTGACCAGCCATGGCAAGTAAGGAATCAAATAGTCCTCCCTCTTGGTTTCAGGAATAATGTTCTAAGATTGGCTCATGATACTCCCTTAGCAGGTCACTTAGGGGTAAGAAAGACCTTGTTCAACATAACCCAACATTTCCATTGGCCCACGGTTGTCAAAGATGTTGCCCAATATTGTAAAACATGTCATACATGTCAACTTGTAGGTAAGCCCAACCAGAAAATTGTAGAAGCTCCACTCCATCCCATTCCTGTAATGGAAGAGCCATTTAAAAAAATTCTTATTGACTGTGTAGGACCTTTACCTCCTTCTAGTAAAGGAAATCAGTACATTCTCACAATCATGTGTATGAGCACTCGTTTTCCAGAAGCAATTCCTTTGAAAAATATTAAAGCTCAAATATAATCAGAGAAATGTTGAAATATTTCACTATGGTAGGATTTCCCAAGAACATTCAAAGTGATCAAGGAAGTAATTTTCTTTCCAACAAGTTTAGAGAAACTCTTGTAACACTAGGTATAAATCATGTAACTTCCTCCGCCTATCATCCTCAATCACAAGGTGCTCTAGAGCGCTTTCACCAAACGCTCAAGACAATGTTAAGAATCTTCTGTGCTGAGAACACTCGAAATTGGGAAGACGGACTCCCCTTTTTGTTGTTCGCCACCCGAACAACAATTCAAGAAAGCCTTGGATTCAGCCCGTCAGAATTAGTCTTCGGTCATGAAGTCCGTGGTCCCCTAAAGATACTTCATGAACAATGGATGAAAGAAGAACCACCAGTTCCTTCTTTGAAATACGTGTCCCAGGTCACCGAGAAGTTGTTAGAAGCTTGGAAGTTGGCAAGAGAGAACTTGACGAATGCTCAACGAGTAATGAAAGGTCGGTATGATAAAAATTCTAAACTTAGAACTTTCTCTCCAGGAGATCAAGTGTTACTTTATCTTCCCATACCAGGAGATCCATTGCAGGCTAAATACAAAGGACCCTATGAAGTCCTTGTCCAGAGCCAGTGATCTCAACTACATAATCAAAACTCCAGACAGAAGAAAGAGTTTCCCGTCTCTGTCACATTAAATACCTTAAAACCTTATTATTCCAGAGATCCAATTCCAGCTTGCAGCTCTACCACAATAGAATCGAAGAGACTCCTGATAACCTGCCTAATCCTCCTGAGATTCCCTTGGAAAACTCTCAGATACTACAAAATCTTCAGATAAAAGTAGGACACTTATCTGAGAAACAAGGTAAAGACATTCTTTCTCTCTTAAGAAGTTTTCCAAAATTATTTCTAGATTCCCCAAGATTCACTTCTTTGATAGAACATGAAATAATTCTAGACTCGCCAAGAGCTATCAAACAAGCCCCTTATAGAGTCAATCCAAAAAAGAAGGAGTTTATAAAAGCAGAAATAAACACTCTGCTTCAACAGGAATAATTGAACCCTCCAGTAGTCCTTGGGCATCTCCTTGCATTCTTGTCCCTAAATCTGACAATTCTTATCGCCTGTGCATTGACTACAGGAAAATCAATGCCCATACTAAGGCCGATGCTTTTCCTATCCCTAGGATAGATGATATCATAGACAGTCTAGGAACTGCCAAGTATGTATCCAAGTTGGATATGTTAAGGGGATACTATCAAATCCCGGTACACCCTCGCTCAAGTGAAGTTACCGCTTTCATTACGGAAGAGGGATTGTTTCAATTCCGAGCAATGCCATTTGGGCTTAAAAATGCCCCTGCCACTTACCAAAGAATGATAAGTAATCTTGTTGCAGGATTGCCAGGAGTAAAAACTTATCTAGATGATGTGATATATTTAGTCAGTCTTGGACAGAACACATTGAACACTTAAATAATTTCTTTTATAGAGCAGACCAAGCAAACCTTACCATCAATTTGTCCAAATGTGATTTCGGACATACACAGGTCCCCTATTTGGGATTTAAAGTTGGAAATTCCCAAGTGTTTCCAATAGACGCCAAGATAAAAGCCATCAATGATGTTACCAACACCCACTAATCGTAGAGAGGTACGTCGATTCCTTGGAATGAGTGGCTATTATCGCCGTTTTTGTCCAAATTTTTCAGATGTAGCAGAACCATTGACTGACCTGTTGAAAAAGACCACGACTTCGTGTGGACACCTACCTGTGTGAACGGCCTTCAAAAAACCTGAAGTCCCTTCTCACTAACGCACCAGTTCTAAGGGCACCCGATTTCCAACGACCCTTTCTTCTGCAAGTCGACGCCAGCGACACCGGTATCGGTGCCCCCCTCTGCAAGAAACACAATGAAAGTTCTCACGCTATCGCCTACTACAGCAAGAAGCTGTCCCCTGCGCAGAAGAACTACTCAACAATTGAGAAGGAGACGCTCGCTTTGGTCCAGGCCCTTATCCACTTCGAAGTCTACCTGGGTTCCTCAACTACCATTCAAGTATATTCGGATCACAACCCCTTAAAGTTCCTACAGACTATGAAAAACAAGAATCCGAGACTTACACGTTGGAGTTTATTTCTCCAACCCTTTAATCTAACAATTCATCACATTAAAGGCGTCCTTAATGTTTTAGCCGACGTCCTTTCTAGAACATAGCTTTTCAACAGAAAATGAAAAGTTTTCCCAAACGGTGGAGGTGTAACGTAATATTAGATATTACGTCATATGTGTAATTATGTTATAGAATTGTGTTCCTTTGTATTACATAACTATGTTCATATTTCTTGTCTATGTATGTATTGTAACAATGTTAAGCAGTAACGCCCGTCCACTATATGTAATCTTGCCTACGTGCGGAGAAAGGTGCGCACTCTTGTAGAACAAACAGACAAGCGAAATCCTGAATAGTTCGGAGCGCACAGATTTGACAGTTACTAAATAAGTAGATTGTTCAAGCGAGTCGAGGGTCTTAAAACTACCCATGTTGACGTGTGTTAACTTACCCTCCTCCCCCCTTTGCGCTCACCCGCACCCTTCACCGGAAGTATCCCGCTTCCGGTCCAATGGTATATAAGCGGTGGAAATCACCACACACCTTGTCATTTTCTCGCATATTGATCTATTGTTAAATACTAGAAGTTTAGTATCATGAGAAGATTGGTGTGAAGTGATCACCCATTTTTGCCTACATTACGTGTCTTTTATACTTTGCATTACTTTTATACTTATATTTGTACTTATTACTTATTTTGATACATGTTCCTGATCTCTTTGTACTTAGATAGTACCATATTGTATACGTATCTTGTGTTTCTTATTTGAACGATACTTTCCATATTCTTATAATCATGTAACCCTACTGCCCATTCTCTTTTGTGTTGATTGCCTGTAAATATTTTCCATGATATTAATAATTTCGTTTACTGGTTTTATCGCTAGTTTAATATTCCTTTCCTGGAATCTTCTTTGTTACCTTTACTTCTAGTCTTACGAATTATCTAGGCCCTGACCAGATAGTTCAGTCCTACAGTGGCTTCTAGAAGTGAGCTGGTTCTTAAGCACTTATCCGTTATACGTAACGTCTCTTCACATAACCAGCCCGTCCCGTAACAATATATATATATATATATATATATATATATATATATATATATATATATATATATATATATATATATATATACGTACATATATCTTATGTGGTCTAATAAGCAGAAACGGGTGACCATGTTTTGTTACCTGTTAAGAGGATGTGTAGTTATGTGAGAATAAACACCGTGTGAGATCGAAACCTTTATTGGTACGACGTTTCGCTTGTTACAGCTTTTTCAAGTACAGACATGGCAAACACTCTGAGTATATATAGGCAACGGGGAAGGAACTGGGAGAGGTTATCAGGGAGGGGTGGGTGGTAGGTGGAGGGGCGGGGGTGTGAGAAAGGGGACGGGTGGGACTTGGTGGAGATAAAGGAGGACATTTCGGACAGTTTGTTGAAGTGGACTAAGGGGGACATTTCATACATTTGTATAATGCGGGTAATAGATGGATGATAGGAGGGGCGATGTTAAACATGCCTCTGTTCTGCTCAATGGTTTTGAAGCTTTGAATGGCGGCCGCTTCGAGGCATTTCCTCCTCACCCTGTCTGGTTCACTAAAAAGAAGCTCTGCGTTATCCCAATCCATCAGGTGATCGTTGGTGTTCCGGTGGATAACACAGGCGTTGGTGGTGATGTTGTTCCGGGAATCGTAGCGATGCTCCCGGATCCGGGTCTTCAGGTCACGGGAGGTCTCGCCGATGTATACTTTATCACATCCAGCACAGGGTATGGGGTAGACACCAGCGTTTTTTCCCCACATCTCGTCCTGGCTGTCACTCCTTCTAGAGAGCTCTTTGATAGTTCTGCTGGACTGGCCCACTACCTGTATGTTGCAACGCCCAAGTGTCCGGGTGAGGGTGGTGGTGACGCTGCTGGCTGGAAGGATAAGCCTCCTAGCTGGTTCTTCCGTTGGTTCCCGCCCTTCCATTATTTTGAGTGCCTTTTTCTTACACTGGTGGATGATGCACGCTGGAGGTTTTTCAGAAATTAAAATATACTCAGAGTGTTTGCCATGTCTACTTGAAAAAGCTGTAACAAGCGAAACGTCGTACCAATAAAGGTTTCGATCTCACACGGTGTTTATTCTCACAGTCTTGTCGGCGTTTGCCATTGTGTTTCAACATGTGTAGTTATAAAAGACAAATATGATTTCATAGTTTCATTTGTGTATGTGGGTGAATTTATCTATCAATCTATCTATCTATCTATCTATCTATCTATATATATATATATATATATATATATATATATATATATATATATACATATATACATATATATATATATATATATTGCGGGAGTCAAATTTAGTATCCCGAACACAGAGGACCTTGATGAGAAGTATGAAGAAGACAGCTCGATGTTCACCAACAAAAGTTTGTAGCACATTTTCAGTTTCCAAAGTACGCTAAGGACGGGATTGCACGACGATAGAGGCCTGTCAGGGGTCAGAATATAAAGACAAGTCCCCATCTTTATACAAAAAAGGATAGTTACCCCAGTGAGATAACCCAGGCTTAATTTCCTTCCACCAACTCTACCATATCTTCCAGTGGCCCATTGATTTTAAACACAACAGGAACACTTGTTAAGGCTACATTTGCATTTCATAACTGGCCCCGCAAGACTTCTACGAGACACTACTTCCCATCTGGATGTGCTGATGAAGAGGATGTGAATAATGGTGACATTAACCCAGGGGCATGTCGACGGCAAGTGTTCAGCCCTCTCCAATCTGTGGACCGTAGGGGAAGGTGGGGTAAGACGGACCACTTAAGAAAGTATTGAGTCTAGAAACCACATTTATATGATTTTTTTTTAGGGGTTGGTGGGTTTGTGGTGGTGCTTTGGGATGTTATCTTTGAAGTCCACACCCGGGTCACGGTTTTTGAAGGAAAACAATGAAGCACGAGATTTTACAAAATAATAATTTTTAATGGGCCAAAAACAAAATGATGGGGTAAGGCGGCACCCTGGGAGTCCGTCTTACCCCGCAAACTGAACATGAAGAAACAAATCCTTATTGGCATAAAGCACAGATAAAAAAAAATCTTCTTCGTCATCATCATATCCCTTCGCATTGCTCATGAGTCAAATTTATTGATACAAATCAAATGGAAAAAAAACTCTTACTCATCATCATCATCTATTCCTGCACAACTTAATGACAAATCACAAACAAAAACCTCATATCTCAGCATCATCATCATCTATCTCTGCACATTGCTCATGAGCCCAGCTTTTGCAATTAACACAACAAACCCACTCTTCTCCTCTCACAGAATTACCAAATGTGTTATTGCAGTACAAGCAGTTGAGTCTCCATCTTCACTGTCACTATCACTGTGATGAGCCCAGGATGGTCCAGCTTTCTCTTGATTTCGTTTTATCTGTTTTGTCATTGTTAGTTTCCTTTTCTTCTTATCTTCTCTCTCTTGTCGTTTATATGCAACCGGTAGAGCAAGGTATTTTTCCTTTTTCTTTTGAATTGCTGCCTCTAACTGGGAATGCTGTCAAAACTAGAGCTCGCCCATGGGGCTTGGCTCTCTTCTTTCGTACAGCTGGGTTCACCTTTGGCAAATTAATTATATCCTCGGATGAACTACCTGGCTTGAACAGGTTCTGAGCCACTTTTGGAGTTACAGGTAGAGGCACAACACTAGAACTTTCCGGCTCAAGGGCTCGGCAGCCCCATACCTCCGACCATCAATGGTCCTCTAACGCCTCACGGCTTGTATCGTCAGGCCCTAGGCGTAGACTTTGACCTTATACTCTCGCAATCCGTCCCCGTCTCCGAGTCGTCCCTGGTATACAACCCGGGTCCTCTCGGAGGACAAGGGGACGTGTCTTATGGTACGGAGGGTGGCGCCCCCCAGGATCATCAGTAAGAACCCGGGCCTCTCGGAGGACAGGGGGACGTGTCTTATGATACGGAGGGTGGCGCCCCGAGGGTCATCAGGCCTCGGCAGCCCCATAACTCCGACCATCAATGGTCCTCTAACGCCTCACGGCTTGCTTCGTCAGACCCTAGGCGTGGACTTTGACCTCTTCCGTCGTCTCCGGGTCGTCCGTGGGTGGGCGGCCCGGGGACTCTTGGGGGACGGGGGGGGGGGACGTGTCGGGTGGTGCGGAGGGTGGCGCCCCGGGGGGTCGGCGGGCCTCTCGGCGGCCCCCGTGCCCCCGACCGTCGTGGTCCTCTAACACCTTTCGGCTTGCCTTTTCGGGCGGGTCCGTGAGCCCACCTTCCTCCCGGAGCCGCTCACGTAGACCCAACAGGAAGTCCCGCTCGAGAAAGAGTTCTATCTCTCCCAAGAGGCCTAGGACGCTCAGCTCGTCCACACCCTCCACATCCCGGTCACGGCACCACCCTCCTTCCGGGTTTCTTAAGCCGATAAAAACAATTTCAGCGGCACGAGCCGCGACAAAGAAATATTTTACCATGTTAAAATTAATTTCAACGCTGTGACTCAGGTCGAAATGAACATGACTTTTCCTATTCAACTTAAGCTAATCTACGGTCATGATGGTCGAGAATTTTACCATGTTAAAATTAATTTTAACGCTCACTGTGACTCAGGTCGAAATGGACATGACTTTTCCTATTCAACTTAAGCTAATCTATAGTCATGATGGTCAAGAATTTTACCATGTTAAAACTAATTTCAACGCCCACTGTGACTCAGGTCGACATGAACATGACTTTTCATATTCAACTTAAGCTAATCTACAGTCATGATGGTCGAGAATTTTACCATGTTAAAACTAATTTCGACGCTCACTGTGACTCAGGTCGAAATGAACATGACTTCCTATTCAACTTAATTCAATCTACAGTCATGATGGTCGACACTTTTACAATGTTAAAATTTATTTCAACGCTCACTGTGACTCAGTGATGTCACGGTATGATAAGATGACGTCACGATGTAGTCCTATGACGTCAGTTTGTGTCCCTGTGACGTCACGAGGCGATCCTATGACGCCATGATTAAATCCGGTGACGTCGCAGTATAATCACATGATGTCACTAGGTATTAAACATATGGAAGTCAGCTTGTGGGTGAGGAGACGTCACAAACTGCCATAGCACACTATTGGATGAGGACGCTCGCCACGGGCTTCGAGGACTTCCCGCGGGAAAACTTGGGGTGAGTTGGATACATACCGAGGGTCCAGGCCCGTCGTAGCGGGAGACGCTCAGGGAACGTCTTCACCCAGGACGAAGCCTCTTGACTAACGCCCACGGACGAGGTCGCTCGGAAACGAACTTGGCCTCGCATACTCCCTTTCGGACTCTCGCTTACCCCGAGGATCTTCACGAAACTAGTGAGAGTGGTAGGCGTACGCTGGAAGGAAACAAGCGTCTCCACACTCATGTACCTAGACGGCTAGTTGATGCATTTGCCCACCGGGAAGGGTGCATCGGCCGACATCTCGGTGGCTCTGAGAGTGTTGGCGGACGTGGAGTTCGGGGTGGACTGGGACGGGTCTGCCCTCGCTCCCACACAGAGACTTTATTGGCTCGGGATTGAGTGGGACACAGTCAGCGCTCTTCGGGTGCTCCCCTGCGCCAAGAGAGCGTGCTTCTCTCACACGTTCTCCCTCCTTCGGTGGCGGGGGGGGGGGAGTTCAACTTCGCGACCTCGGCCCTTCCACTGAGCCGCTTGGGGCGCCGACGGCTGGTACGGGAGGTCGACAGGAGCATACTGCTTCTCCCGCGTGACCTGCCCGGGCCGATACCCTCAGCACTCCACAGGTTGTTGCGTCCCTGGCTTCGGTCGGGGGCCCTACGCCGGTCGCTCTATCCAGGTTTCAGGAGACCTACGTGGTGTGGCAACTACGCCCACAAGTGTTCGAGTCGCTCTCCCTCCGCTACGGCACCCCAGAGGTGGACCTGTTTGCCTCCCCAAACACGACCCAGCTCCCCCTCTACCTCACCTACATCCAAAGGACACGCACAGGAGGCCCAGACGCCTTCACGGAGGACTGGAACAGCTGGAAGTACGTATTCATTTTCCTCCTCCAGCGACACCGGTCCTCCTGAAGGTGATGCAGACCCTCAGATCCTTCAAGGGTCAGGTCCTCCTGATAGCTCCCTACTGGCCAACCCAGCCGTGGAACTTGATACTTGGAGTTTCTACAGAGGCAGCAGACAAGATGCTTAGAGCTCACCTTCCGTCCTCAGTGCGGCAGTGTGGGTCCTGCTGACGGAGATTCCGGAACTGCCTTCGGAGACACGCGATGGTGACCATCTCCGCTAGCACGGTTCTGGACTTCCTGACTTGGCTGGCTGCCTCCACCAACAGGGCACCGGCGACTATCTTGCCTCACTATACAGCCCTCACTGATCCGCTACGCTTTGGCATGAACATCCGAGTGCCACAGAGGGCGCGAACCCTCCTAATGAAGGGGATCAGCGCCTCGAGAGAGCCGAGACATCAGCCGGTCCTGGCCTGGTCCTTGCATCGGTTCTGCAGTACCTGACGTTCGAAAGGGCCATTATGGAGGAAGAACACTTCCCTCAACGTGTCGTCTTTCTGCTCGCCTTGACTACGGAATACAGGGCTTCACAGCAGGCGGCAATCACCCGCCACCCGTCCTTCTCCAAACTGGAGGAGGACAGCTCGGCCCTAACCCTCTCTCCATCACCAACATTCCTGGCCAGGAACGGCCGAGCGGACGACATGATTGGCCCTCTCAGAATACAATCCTTCCGGGAGGGAGGACGCCCACATCCGCTGCGCCCGGTCCGTGCGTTCGAAGACTACGTGGAGCACACGGAAGAGATTTCTGAGGATCATCTCTTCTACAACTCGAAATTTAGGATTCCCCTAACCCCGAGGTCCCGGATGCACCTGCTTTTCCGCTTTTTGGAGAGAGCCGACCCGGGCCATGCCCCGCACGCCCACAGCATCAGGGACTTCGTGGCATCGCTGGCGTTTCTCCGCACCCACTCTGTGGAGCGGGTGCGGGACCTAGGGGCTGGACATCGACGACTTTGGGGACACGGTGTCTCTACCACTCGGTCGCCCCTGTCCCATGTGTCGCCATGGAAACGGCTCCACCCCTCTCATCTCATGAAAAAAGGGGGGTGGGGGGGCAAAGGGCGACCGAAGAGTGGGGAGGGGCCAGGAACCGCTGAACAGGATACGAATTTCGTATAATTTACGCATTGTGTGAACAGTGCAATGTTGTGCATGTCACATTCTTCGGTGTGGGTACTTGACGTTTCTTTTCTCCCCTCTACTGAGTGGTAAAATGAATAAGTCTCCCATAGGAAAGACACACGTAATAACGGTTTGAATCAGGCTTCGCCTCTCCTCCTCTCATGCATAGCTTCGCTGTGCAGGTTTCTTTCAGCCGATAATATTTCTTTGTCGCGGCTCGTGCCGCTTAAATTGTTTTTATCGGCTTAGGAGAGGAACAGAGGGAGTAATTGGTGAGGAACAGTGTGGATTTAGGACGGGTAGAGGTTGTGTAGATCAGATCTTTGTGGTAAGACAGATATGTGAGAAAGCTATAGGAAAGGGGAAGGATGTTTTTTGGGCTTTCATGGATCTGGAAAAGGCTTATGATAGGGTAGACAGAAAGGCACTGTGGGAGGTTATGCAGATTTATGGGATAGGAGGAAAGCTTTTGGGAGCTGTCAAGAGTTTTTATGAGAGTAGTAGAGCATGTGTTAGGATTAGAAATGGAGAGAGTGAGTGGTTTGAAGTAAAGGTGGGACTTCGTCAAGGATGCGTTATGTCGCCCTGGCTGTTCAACTTATACATGGATGGGGTGGTGCGAGAGGTGAATGCTAGGGTAGTGAGTCAGGGATTGGAGATGGTTAAAGAAAATGGAGAAAAGTGGGAGGTGAGCCAGCTGTTGTTTGCGGACGACACTGCGCTTGTGGCAGGGTCAGAGGAGGGATTGAGGAAGCTGGTGGCAGAGTTTGGGAGAGTATGTGATAGAAGAAAGCTAAAGATAAATGTGGGTAAAAGTAAGGTGATGAGATGTACAAGGGGTGAAAGTGGCAGTAGACTGGAAGTGAGCATTAAGGGAGAGCGACTGGAGGAAGTGGATAGTTTTAGATACTTGGGTGCAAGTGTAGCAGGAAAAGGTGGAGTGAAGGTGGAGGTAGAATGTAGATTGAGAGAAGCGAGTAAATGCCTTGGTGGTTTAAAGAGTGTAATGAGGAATAGACATTTGGGAATGGATGCGAAGAGGAGACTGTATGAAGGAGTGATTGTGCCAACAGCACTGTATGGGGCAGAAACGTGGAACATAAGAGAAGAAGAGAGAAGGAGTTTGAATGTGTTTGAGATGAGGTGTCTGAGAAGTATGGTGGGGGTTACTAGGCAAGATAGAGTGAGAAATGAGGAGGTGAGGAGGAGAACAGGGGTGAAAAAGGATTTGGGAGATAGGGTTGATGAAAGAATATTAGGATGGTTTGGACACATGGAAAGAATGAGTGAAGAAAGACTAGTAAAAGAGGTATGGAAGGCAGATGTGGAGGAAGTGAACATGAGGGGACGTCCTAGGATGAGGTGGATGGATGGGGTGAAGGGGGCTTTGGGGAAGAGGGGAATGTCTGTTGAGGAAGGAAGGGAGAGGACGGAAGACAGAGGTGAGTGGAGAATGGTTGTATATGGATGATGTTGTGACTGCATGAGGAGGAATGGGCGGGGAAGTGGGGGGTGGGGTAGTATGTGCGAGTAAATTTTGACGCAGCCCGAAGGGATTTCTCCCCGTCCTCGCCTTATATGCAAAGGGGGACGGAGAGGGGGGGTCGCCGATTAAATGAAGCGGCCTCGCTGTGGATGTACTGTGTCTTGCGACACTGCTTCTGACCCAGGGCGGTGGGCAGGGTGCAGGGATGACCCGTCATCCAGGAGGTGCTCAGATGAGAGGAAGGGTGGGAGGGGTGTGGAGTGTATTTAGGGATGAAATGGGTGGGAGTGTTGTTATGCCTTTCCCTTTTTGGCTACCTCCCTTGGAAGGGGGAAAAAGCCTTGGTATATGTATGTATGTATGTAAGAAACCTGCACAGATTTAGGGTCCCTCCCTCCTCCCACAGGCGAAGCCTTCATTTCTCATTGAAGTGACGACTCAGGCGAGCCGGCTAAGAAGGGAGGGGGTAGGGAGGGGGAGGTGGGGTCGACAATGCGCATGCCTGCACAGAGCCGGGAATTTTAAATTTCTGATGATTCTGGCGGAAAATTCAAACCACACTCAACCTTCGGGAAATGGCCATATGACCAGGAGTGTGGTATGGGATTATCGCTATAGCTTCGCTGTGCAGGTTTCTTAAGCCGATAAAAAAAATTTAAGCGGCACGAGCCGCGACAAAGAAATATTCTGTCATAATATGCGGTTTCGGGTGATTTCGGCCCAGGGTTTTTCTGGGCCGAAATCACCAGAACTCTGCAGGATAGGACGTTTCGGCCAGTCCTCCTAATGTTGCTATTATTATTTACTTATTATTGAAAAAAAATATATTAAAAGAATGTTAAAAAATTACTTATATATTATTTCAGGTAACAATATTTTTTGCACATACTGTGTGAAAATGAAATTAAATTTATGAAACAAATTATCTAAATTGAAATTATACAAGTTTCATGTGTGGACTAAGGTAGATGGTGCTATTGTTGCACAAAAAGTTGCCTAACATTGATAACATGTTATAACAAGGAGTCTAGGGCTGGGTTGTTCAAAAAACTAATTCTGGCGTTAGTTTATCTTGATGTTAAATGTCATGGTAATGCTCTGTGTTACCATGATGTTTAATGTCAAGAAAGATTTAACGCCAAGATAGTGCAAAATTTTGTTTTGAACAGCCCAGCCCAGAAGTTCAACTTCATTAGTGAGCACTCAGGAGGGGAGCGCATCGAATGTAGGATATTTCGGCCAGAACTCTGCAGGGACGTTTCGGCCAGTCCTCCAAATGTTGCTATTATTATTTTCTTATTATTGAAAGAAAATATATCAAAACAATTAAAAAATTACTTATATATAATTTCAAGTAACAATATTTTTTGCACATACTGTGTGAAAACGAAATTAAATTTATGAAACAAATCATCTAAATTGAAATTATACAGTGCACCAAGCCAGGGCACCAAGCCTTCAAGCTTAAAAGGTTATTTTCGCTGGGCCGAAATCACCTGATCCCTAATATGCTATGGCATGAAGACATACCAGACATGCTTGGGGCTCCTGCACGCTATGGCAACAACACATTCTTAGAGTCCCCGGGGCAATTTCCCATGGCAAGAGTAGATACCATATGGGGTTCTATGTTGCGGGTATCCTTTTATCCATCTCAGAATGTTTGACAATAACTTTACTAGCTGGTGTAGGGTGATGTCTCTGTTGACGACGTCGAATACTTTCTTCATGCCAATGAATTCCAAAACACTGATGGGGAAGAGGCAAGTGTAAACTAGATGAGGAATTGGTGCAATCTTGCTGGGACAGAAAACCGTACATGGGCTTAAGCTGGTCTTGTAGCCGGAACATGAAGCCTTAAATGAGAACATGTTGTAATGCTTTGCAGAAACGGTGTGAGAGATAGGTTGGTGATGACTGTACTATTGTACTGCGGATCCAGCCTTGTGGTACGTATTCCAGGTGAAAGCAGGGACTGTACAGCTAAATGAGGGTGTTGCTAGGTACATCCAGGCATACGCGGAGATATGCAGAAATAACACCATTGTCACCAGGAGCTGCTGTCTTACCTATGGCAAGGGCATATTGCAGATCATGATCATTTATTACCACGTCATCATTTACGTTAGTCTCCAGTAAGGCAACGGTGGAGTGGAGTGCAGAGTAGTTTTTCTCGGTGAAGAGAGCGTCTTGTGTGTGCTGGAAGGTTGTCGGCAATCGTCAATAAGATCCTGTGCATAATGAGCAGGACTGGTGGGGAACATTATAAGGTTTTTTCCTCACTTTTTTTTTTATAATATTTCACATGAACCCAACGTTTGCTAGATAGTTAATGCCCACAAGTTTGTGCCACGAATCTGTTTAGACTCAACACTGCAGAGCAACGATGCCATCTATTGATATACAATTGATAATTGGTTCAGATTCTCAGGACTTAGTTGCCATTGAAAGGTAGGCCGTCCTTCATCGCCTTCCTCCACGGCTGCATAATACCGTGATCCAGTGTATAGGTGTGGTCACTGGGGAGGAATCGCGTGATGTGTGACTGATGTCGTATTGGGTATGGAAGACACATGTTTACAAGGGAAGAATAAAACTTTTTGGGTAGTGGAGGTCAAACGTAGGAAGGTTAGTCCAATATGATGTGTAGATAGATTTCCAATGCAAATGTGTGTGGTGCACTGGAGACAGTGTAGCAAGGAGAGAATTGTGGATAGTGAATATGTCATCAGAGATAAGTGCTGGTACAGATCATCTGACCGCGTCGAGCGTGTGATGCCAGCTGTATCCCACCAAGGCAGCTGATTCCGGCGAATGTAGTCCAAAAGTCGATTTTCTTTACGATTTATACCACAAGCAAGGTGTCGGGCATTAAAATATCCCTTGTAAATCATACCACAAATATTGGAAGCTGAATACTCGTTGTTTAATTGCATGGTGCCACTGCCAATGATTACCTCATGAAGCTAGAATGTCATGTCAGTACTCAGAAGTTTATTGGAAACAATGCTGGGTGGAGGAGTGGATATACATGATAAGCCCATTCCTAACCCAATGGACGTGTGACTTGCCGAGGGTATTTTCCACCCATGTGTCCAGAATGTGATAATGACAACTAGTCTCTGTGATATATACTTGTTGCTCAGCTTCAAGTCGGCCTCAAGATCCTCAAGGGAGTCTAGACTCAAATGAACCATGGTACACACCTACAGAAGGAAGGTGGTGGGCACAGCAGAGTTATAAGTTTCATATGTGTTGCGGAAGGTGTAGTGACATATCCATGACATCACATTGATGGCACTGTGCATGTGCAGAAATTGTATCTACTGCCAAGAGAAGCTTGGCCAGTGAGGCTGAATATGCAGGCCATAGTGGTGGATGAGAAGGTAGTTGAAAGGGCACTGATGGACTAGGTAGTGGTGCCCAAAAGGAGAATTGAAAGAGTTTTGGATGTAAGTGTATTCAAGAGAGAGAACAGAACAATGTCAGGTCATTATCTTGTAGAAAGGAAACTGAAAGTGGTGATAAAGTAGTGGGGGAAAAAAGGGATGCAGAGGGGTGCTGAGGTATGAAAATTAAGTGGAAAAGAAAAAGAGAAAGAATACCAAGCAAAGCTGAGAGAGGTAGTGAAGAGTAAAAGAGAAACAGGAGTAAAGGAAAAAATTGTGTTTCAAGTAGAAAGTACTGAATTGGGCAAATACAATATGTAGCATGAGGATGAAAAGGAACAGGAGAGGCAGTGAATGGAGTGAATAGGTGAAGATGGTAGAAAATAAGTGAGCATAAGAAGATTGGTTACAAAACAGAACTAGAGAAGCATATGATTCAGAAGAAAATGTGTGGAAGCAAAACACATGATGAGGGAGGCACAGAGGATTTTAGAAGCTGAAAGAAGTGGGATGTAGTGCTGCAAAGTATGGAAGAGATGTGGTTTCTTTCCTGTTCATTCAGGAGGCAAGGGTACACCCTTGCCCCAACACCAGCATGGACTGGGTATTGGACAGAGATATTCAATGTCATTGAAGAATATCCATTGGCAAATCTAAGGTCATTGACCTTGTTTTTTCCCAATGATGATATACTTCTTGCAGAATTGTTGGAGGTTCTGGTTGCAGTCTTCCAGGCACTGCACAGGGAGACAAGGCTGCTTAGACTACCAAGTCTCCTGGACTTAAATCAGGGCCCAGGCATTTGGATGATAATAAAACGACAGAGTTTATTCTGCCCATGTACGTGGTAAGGACACTGAGGTATCGGAAAATGCCACATACTTTGATAGTGTAGTGCATAACAGAGGGGGGCCATGTGAGCAATTTTTTTAATGGATTGGCATTGACCATGGTGTTATGGGCTAGGTTAGTCAAACTATATGGGATTGTAAATACTTATGCAAGAGGACTGATATCTAAATATTCAAGTTGCTTGTGCTCCCTGCCTTACTGTATGGCTATGAAACATGGACACTGAATGATCACTTGAGGCATCTCAACATCTTTGGTACCAAATGCCTTTGGAGAATCATAGAATACCACTGGGAAAACTATATTATCAAACCAGATACTATTACAGGAGACTCAGTTTAGGCCTGTTACCAGCACAATTCATGAATGCCAACTCTGGCTATATGGGCATGTGGCACATTTCCCTGATGTTGACCCTTGCCACATGGTTGTCTCCACAAGAGACAACCCTTGATGGAGGAGATGAAGGGCCCAAAGAACTCATGGCTAGGGCAGGTTGACTGAACCTACCAATAGTTGTTTGGAATGAGAAGGGAGGGTGGCTGCAAGGACAAACTGTAAGGATTGATGATGAAGTGAAGTGAAGAATGTGAAGTGATGTTCCCCTCCCAGGCATATGCTCCCATTTGATGATGATCACAATGCAAAGAAAGGTATGGTCAATAGGTACTCATTAGGATTAAAAATCTTGGGTAGTCTAGGTCAGGATCTAATTCAGCCTGGTAAGGGTTGAGGTGAGGATCAGGAGAGATGGGCAAGTTTAGAAATGTGGTGTGGTAGCAGCTAATTATATAGTTTCATTGCTGCAATAGTCATTATTTCATTTGTTGAGAGGTTTAACCACCAATGCATCTTCATGTTTGATTATCCCTGCATTTTTTCTTTAATATATATATATATATATATATATATACAGACGCTCCTCAACTTACGTTTTAGTTACGTTTCGAACGGCCGAACGTAACGTGAAAATGAACGTAAGTTGTTACTGTACGTTCCAGTAATGTATGATCATTCATACTGTACTATACATCCATAAAGTCTATTACCGTATCTTATAAAACACCCCTAAATCATTAATTATAAACATAACATTGTAAAATAATAACATTAATTTCAAATAAATTAAATTCAAGAACATAAAGTGAGATGGTGGAGAAGGAGGAGGGGGAGGAGGAGGAGGCATGTTCAATTCTGTCGTTTGTTCCATGTAAACAATGGACGCAGCGTCATGCGTATCGTTTGAACATTTCATACTACGGAGAGCGTACTAAACTCAAAAATTCACTCAATTTTTTTTCTTTTTTTTTCAGTCAGTTCAAACGTAAAATCGAAAAAAAGTAAAACGAATGAACGTAAGTAGAGGAGCATCTGTATATATATATATATATATATATATATATATATATATATATATATATATAAATATATATAATATATATATATATATATATATTAGCTATATATATATATATATATTATGTATATATATATATATATATATATATATTATATATATATATTATATATATATTATTTTGAAATGGGTGGGAATGTTTTTGTGCCTTGTCCTTTTTGGCTACCCCCCTGGTAAGGGAAAAAAAAAGCCTTGGTATATGTATGTATGTATATATATTTATATTTATATATATATATATATATATATATATATATATATATTTTTTTTTTTTTTTTTTTTGGGGGGGGGTATTGGTACAGGGTAGGATAGGATGAGAGTAGGTAGGCTTTGATGATTCTGGAGAGGCTGTTGATCTTCTCGTGTGATCCCGGTGGTTGATCTGTTTTGTTATTGTGGTTGCTGAACGGGTGACAATGTTGGTAGTAGCTCCCAAACCAGGTGGTGAAAAAGGGGCAGGACATCTTTTCAAGCCTCACACCTCATATGGAGTGAATTGTGTGCATCCTGAAAACAGTTGCTCAGATGTGCAGGCAGATACTAAACTGTACTGCTGCCTTATCATGGTGCAGAATGACCAATGTTCCTGCACTGCCCATGTATGGGTTGTGATGAAATATTTCCAAAGATCACCTTCTACACCCAACTGTCATAAACCTTTGCCATGGGTTAGTAAAAGGGAAGAATGGATATATTGTTAGTATAGTAGGGGTAAAAGATTTACAAACTGATTATGCTGTTAGTTATTTAGTCTATACCTCACATTTAGCATTGACTTCTCTGGTGTGAGTCAGTCCTAGAGGGCTGCAAGGAGGTGGTGATGTGTGGCAATCAGTTTCTCCTCTGGGGAAGAGAGCTTAATGCCATCTATCCAAAAACAGTCCTTATCAAGACAGGTTGAACTGGTTTAAAGTAATGACCAACATATAGAATTGCAAAAATGTTGAGTGAGGTTATTGTCAATAAATGCAACTTGTAACTGTACAGATATAAACATTAAGAAGCATAAGAAATTTAGAAAGCAGTCACATCTGCCAGGAACATTTGTTGGCCCAGAATATAATTTGGTGACTTTTAATGGCTTCTTACACCCAGAAACTGCAAAATAGGTGAAACATTCCTACAGTTAACTCCTGCACAATGGTGATGTCCTTTGCATATTTCATATTGGGTAATGCTTGGTAATTTCATTAAGCTGTAGGGTAGACTTAGGTCAAAATGAGGGTTTTGACTGATTTGTCCCTGAGCTGAGTGAATTTGTCTGGTACTTCTAGGCAGAATAAAACCTGTGAATGGTGTTGAAAGCAAAAGGGTTGGGAAAAGGGAGGCATGACACATGTCAAAGATAAGGCACATGCAGTTTTACACAATGCATAACCATTTAGTACTGGTGGCAGTTCTAAGACTGCATGATAACAATGCATAATCACCACCTAAATTCCTGTGATATCTTTTTTAATTTAGCAATGCAAATATAGCTTTATTTACTGAAATTTTATATATCTTTGTATTCCTTAGTTGTCTGGCAATGGAAGTAATTTTTTTCTATAAATGAAATAATGTGACATTTTAATAGATATAGATGGGAAGCCTGATCTTGGTTGTGATTCAACCATTCAATTGTATAACACAGGAAATGCACTTTGGTGCCTTTTGCAATATATATACAATATCAAACTGGATTGGAGCTACAACACTTTCAATGTTATGACTGGCAAAATTTAGCAAATACAGAAGCAGAAAATTGAGGACTTGCCAGACATTTTAATTATGGTATGCTATATTTTGTCTTGACAGGCAAAGAATACATACATACATATACCAATGGCTATTTCCCCCTTACAAGGGAGTTAGCCAAAAAACAAAGGCATAAAATCCACTCCCACCCATTCACTCCCTTCCCTCCCTCTTATCTTGGCTTCTCCTGGATGAAAGGTCATCCCTTCATCTCGCCCATTGCCCTGGGTCAGAAGCAATGTCGCAAGACAGCACATCCACAGCAAGGATGCTTCATTTAATTGGTGACCCCCACCCCTCTCCATCCCCTCATGCAGAAAAAGAGAAGATGGGGAGAAATCCCTTTGGATTGCATCAAAACATCATTCACACATTTTCTCTCACCTCCTCATCTCCCACTCCCTTTCATGCATCACAGCATCATCCATACACAACCATTCTCTATTCACCTCTATCTTCTGTCTTCTCCCATCTTTTCTCAACAGACATTTCCCTCTTTCCCAATATCCCTTTTACCCTATCCATCTCATCTTTGGTCACCCCCTCATGTTCACTCTTTCCCCCTCAGCCTTCCACACCTCTTTTACTAATCTTTCTCCACTCATTCTTTCCATGTGTCCAAACCATCCTAATATTCTTTCATCAACCCTATCTCCCAACTCCCTTTCCATCTCTGCTCTCCTCACCTCCTTGTTTCTCACTCTATCTAACCTAGTAACCCCTATCATACTTCTCAGGCACCTCGTCTCAAACAATTTCAAACTCCTCCACTCTCCCTCTCTTATGTTCCATGTTTTAGATACTTGGGTGCGAATGAGGCAGGAAAGGGAGGAGTGGAGGTGGAGGTAGAATGTAGATTGAGAGAAGCAAGTAAATGCCTTGGGGGATACAAAGTGTAATGAGAAATAGACCTTTGGGAAGGGATGCCAAGAGGAGATTGTATGAAAGAGTGATTGTGCCAACAGCACTGTATGGAGCAGAAACATAGAACATGGAACAAGCAAAGAAAAGAAAAAAAAGAAAAGAAAAAAAAAAAATAGAAGAAATAATAACAAATAAAAATAATAATAATAATAAATGAGCATATTCAGCATTGTCATTAAATGCAGAATTTGATTAAAGTTATGAAGATAGTTATTGCTAATCTGACACTACTATAGTTATCTATCAGTTCACAGCCATTCTCACTACAAAAACTTCAAAAAGTGCTTAGTATTTCAGCCCTTCTACACCCTCGTATTCTGTTACATAGTACATGACAAGTGTTTGGTCTAGATACTAAATTCAGTTATTTGTATTATGCAAATCTCACATTTATATATACTATTAGACCTCCCCCAACATGACTTCACCGTGCACAAAGTCTCATGTTTACACAAATAGGTAAGATCCCAGCATTTGCCAAACTCGACCATGATTCATGATTTGAATATCTTGCCTGGTCATGTAGTGTGTTAGAGTCTGGAGAGGGTCCGAGAACATAACCTATTAACCTATTTTTTCCCATAAGACCTGTTATTCACCCAACAATAATTTTGTCCTGTATGACAGCTGAGGAACCTGACACTTGTGTTCAGTGAGGTCTGACTGTATATATATTGTTCTCCAGGTATATATATTTGAAAACCATGTCATTTACTTTATTCTTTTTTTCGAATATATTCTTTGGGCACAAATCCAGTGCGCCCTTTGATTACTGCCATCCACCATCCTGTGTCTCCACTCTTGTCCACAATAAGAATTTGGTCTCCACGATCAAATCCAATAGATTGTGGGATTGTGGCTATATAAGAAAATTTGGCGATGTACCATTCTGTAATCACAAAACAGGAAAACATTATAAATATAGGAAAGCAAAGTGTAAAGGGTATTTCCACAAAAAAAATATATATATATAAATTTCTTTACCACTGTAATAGAAAAAGAGCAAATTAGGGTATAGAAAAGCAGTGTTTCAATGGTACAAAATAGTTTTAACTGGCTTTTTACCACTGCATTCTCAAAACATGATCATATTTGAAGTACAAGAAAGTCAAGTAATATTTCCACAATTATACAAAAATAGTGTAAGTTATCCTTACTACTGCAATAACAAAATATGAGCAAGAATGAAGAATCAAAACAGTATTTCTACAGACACAAAAATAATCTATATTACCTCCTATAGTGTCTTCCTGTTCTTCAAGTTGGCTACAATTATAATTTTCATAAAGATCAATTTTTGAGGTTTCAGTAACCTTTACTTCTTCCATCACTCCATTATCTATTTCATTTTTATCTACTCCATTTTTTTGTGGTTCTGGGAGCATAGGTTTTACTAGACTATCTTCATTTATCAGGTTTGGTCTGTCTTTATCTCTTTGTGTATTTGTAACTGAATTTGTTTTTTGTTGAGAATCTTTGGTCACTGAAGTTTGTACTTTATTTAAAATTGTATTTCCACTTGTTCCCCCTTCAATGGTATTGTTTTTATTCATTCGTGAAATTATATCTTTAACAGAAAATCCTTGACCAAACTCTGGATCCTTTGCAATGCCTGTGTTGAATTTTGCATGGATATTCCTTTTATTTTTGTCTTTATCTTGACTCCCTACTTCTTTTTGGCAAACTTGATCCTTCTTTTCAAAAGACTTAATGTTCTGAGAGACATTGGTTTGGGCTCTAAAACTGTTTGAAGTTTTCTTTTCATCACTATCATTACAGGTTCCTTCAGACATAAGTTGTGTTGTTGAAGGTACTGCTGCATTTGAAGGGGGAACTTGATATGTTGGAATGTTACCTTTTCTGACTTGGGAATTTGAACTAGCCTGTACTGGGTTAGACTGGGGAACTTGATATTCTGTGTCGAGGTTAAAAGACTGGGGGACTTTGTACTCTGTATCATCAGTTGGTAAAGGCTGAGTTGGGATTCCTCTTGGGGGTAATTTTGGTGGAGTACTGACAACTGTAGTATTGGTCATTCGGAACTGGCTAGGAGGAGGGTCCAGGTTTATATCAGGCTCCTCATAAAGCTCATCACTAAGTGTGTCATTTGGAACAGATGAAATTTCTGAGTGAGATGGGTTTGTAGGAGGTGTACGCAGTGAGTGTTGTGTGGTGGTTGATCCAGGGGTATGGGTCATTGTCAGCTGTTCTCCATCAACCTCTTCATCAATCTCACAATAAATTTCATCCCCATCTTCTTCATTGGCTTCTCCACTGGGCACAGATGAACATGGAGTGTTTGGAAGAGGTCGGAGTCTCTGCTGTAATACATGCTGAAGTCGTAAGGGAAGTGGGGGGCGATCAGGTGGAGACTTTTTTGGTATAAGCCCTGGTGTATTGAAGACTGATGGGACTGTTGGAAGGGGTTCTGCCTCTTCATAAACCTATAAGAAATAATAATTATTTGATTTCGGTAAATTTTGAATTACAGAAAAATTATCAAACTACAACTGCCTCATCTTTTTACCTCATCAGTGTCATCATCCTTGGTAGGAACTGAAGGCTTTGATGTGCTGGTTGATGATGCAAAAACTGAAGAAGGGTTGGAGTTAGAAGGATTGGCATCCAGCTCTTCATAAAACTGAGGAAAATAAATCTGATGAATGCCTATTTAAGCACAAGAATACATCTCATGGTTAATTTTCATATATGACAGTACAGTCTTTCATTAAATTTTGGACTGTAACTGGAATGTGATACAAAGATCATAAGAGATAGGGAAATTTACAAAAATAAATACAGATTTTTTATTCTACCTCATCAGCCTCTTCCTCTGGAACTTCTTTGTTCCCTAGAGGTACACTTCCTCTTTCATGAGGGTCTTTAACTGACATTGGTGGTGGAGGCTTTGGGGGTAGCATCAAGCTGGAGGGCTCATCGAGGTCTTGCCTTGACTCCATTGGGAACTCTTGTGTGTCATTCAAATTCACAGAGGAAACTCTTTGTATGGCAGCCAACCACTGATTCTTGTCCTTAGCTGTCCTGGCAACAAACTGAGAGAAGTAGGAGGTTTAATACAGAAAATTACTGACCTTGTGGTATAGGACAAATTTGCCAATGATATAATAGTAATTATTATTGCCTCAGGTTTCAGCAACCTGTAGCCTCACAATGAGTGATAATGGTCCCTAGGCCCTCCCACAGATTTTTCTGTGAAGAAATATTGTACTGTTGTCCACTGTATTAATTTGGGACTATGTATAATTCACTGGTAGTAGAAGGGGAGCAGTTGTCAATTGTCAGGTCTCCTTGTGTGAAAAAGTGGAGGAAATAAAGAACCATGCAGCATCATTTTCATTTTGCACTATAAACTGTTCTGAACACAAAGTCCTCATCAATTTTCAAGAGGATTTTTTCACTAATGTTTTGGAACACTTAATTTGCAGTTCTCAGGTTTCATCATGCAGGTTTCACAGTTTTTCATTATTTCCTGAGTTTTCAAGTTAATGGAGGCATTTTGCTAAGATTTATACCTAAATGGCTGATATCATACTTTTTCTCCAACAAATTTCTGCAAAACTGAAATGAACAGATTTAACTTACTGTGTGTGTCTTCTTGCCCACACCAACCAGCTCAAAGGCAGCATCCTTTTTCCTTTGATCCTTGAAGTCATCTCCTGTAGCCACCCTTGCTGTGTACTGTGTCAGATCAATGACCTGTAAGATCAGATATTTTTTAATGTACATATCTCAAAGAGCAGCAAAATACATACATACATACATATACCAAAAAACACGAAATGCATGCAGATGACACATAAGCACAGCCCAGAGAATACAACAAGAAAACAACCCCTGCAATAAACCTCTCCAACATCTTCTACAGCTCTGGTTCTGATTACCATTCAGGTTATACTAGAAAGGCAGCTACACCAATTATCATTCTTGATCCAAATACTAAGTTGAATTAACATGATACCAAGGAATCACAGGGAAAATCTACCTATAATTCCTATTGTACAAAACCATGCACACCTGTACTTTTCCTGTATACAGTACTAATAGATTGTGTTTAAAACCAATGATTATGGAGCAAACTATTAGAAAAGAATGAATATACTTCCCCATATTAAAGGCTTTAGAGCTTGTAGTATAAAATAAACCCTGCAGGCAGGTTTTATGCAGTTTAAGATGTTATTGAGGGTAAGAAAATAGTCAAATTTCTGTATCATCAAATTCAGCTCTTTTTTTTCACCTTGGAAAGTATTTATCATATGCAGATTCTACAAAGTATCATGACAGAAAGTAGTATATAAATAAAAATATTTAAGTAAAACTTTCTTTCTTATGAGAGATATCAGAGTAAAACTGTCATTCAGAAGTGATCATCATACAATTTTGCTTAGTGTGAAGTGTCAGAGTTTGGTAAGGTATGCAAAAAAAAAAAAAAAAAGTTGAAGATAAATGTGGGTAAAAGTAAGGTGATGAGATGTACAAGGGGAGAAAGTGGCAACAGACTGGATGTGAGTATTAAGGGAGAGAGACTGAAAGAAGTGGACCGTTTTAGATACTAGGGTGCAAATGTGGATGGAAAGGGAGGAGTGGAGGTGAAATGTAGATTAAGAGAAACAAATAAATGCCTTGGGAGATAAAAAAGTGTGATGAGAAATAGACATTTGGGAATGGATGCTAAGAGGAGATTGTATGAAGAAGTGATTGTGCTGACAGCACTGTATGGGGCAGAAACATGGAATATAAGAGAGGAAGAGAGAAGTTTGAATGTGTTTGAGAAGAGGTGCCTGAGAAGTATGATAGGGGTTACTTGGCTGGACAGAGTGAAAAACGAGGAGGTGAGGAGGAGAACGGGGGTGGAAAGGGAGTTGGGAAATGGGTTGATGACAAAGTATTGGGATGGTTTGAACACATGGAAAGAATGAGTGAAGAAAGATTAGTAAAAGAGGTGTGGAAGGCTGAGGTGGAAGGAGTGAACATGAGGGGGTGACCAAGGATGAGATGGATGGATGGGGTAAAAGGGGCATTGGGAAGAAGAGGAATGTCTGTTGAGGAAGGAAGGGAGAGGATAGAGGTTAGGGGTGAATGGAGAATGGTTATGTATGGATGATGCAGTGATGCATGAGGGGTGGGGGGTGGGAGAGTGTGTGTGAAAATAAATTGACACAGCCCGAAGGGATTTTCCCCCATCTCCATTTCTGAATGACTGGACAGAGAGGGAGGGTCGCCAATTTAATGAAGCTGCCCCAGGGCAATGGGTGAGATGCAGGGATGATCCAAGATAAGAGGGAGGGAGAGGGGTGGATGGGTGTGGATTATGTGGGGATGGAATGGGTGGGAGTGGATTTTATGCCTTTTTTTTTTTGGCTGATATGCAAAATTCATACAAATACCTTAATGGAATGTAACAGCTGAACAAAAAACTACCCTCAGGATTTTGTGGAAAACAATGAGATAAAACTAAAGAGTGATTAAGATTTTTATATATAATGCATGGCTGCAAGTTAGCTATAAAGGAAGTCTAAAAGAGAAACACTTTCATTAGCAGATACATTTCCCACCCATAAGTACCATCCCCAATGAGACATTAGTCATCCTTGTGTGACTTTTGCATATACATGGCCTATTAATATAGTTTTCTGTGCCACTTAACAATATATGGAAACATCCATTATTATCTATCCTCCTCAATCCCTTTTCTTTTTTCATCCTACCTTCTTTTGAACTTCGTCAGTCTCCTTGAGATAGAGGTAGAGTAGACGATTAGCTACAACTCCATGATACTTTTTGATGTTGCGTAAGAGTCCCTTACTTTTCTTGAGTAGCTCCCCATTCTTCTCACCCTTAGCTGTGGGGAAAGATTTGTCATTATAAGCATTCTCTCTTGTTACCATAGCTTGAGGAAAATGTACATTCACTACTCTAATAAACCAATCAAATGTTGCCCCAAGTCCTTCCTGTAACACCACAATCCCACATATGTCTACAACAATTTTTGGGTCTTCCCATAAATCTCTCAAAGACAAATTAGTGACATTATGAGAGTTATTTTCAATGAAACACAGGTCGAAGCAATCATTTTTGTTGTATGCCATCCCTTGTGGATGTGACAGGCATTTTGATCTATTTGAAGAGGCTCCTGTCAACTCAGAGCCAAAGGTATTTCGTTGCCTATAAACACCGCTTTTATCCTTGGGGAAAAAATTATGCCAAAGAGGTGGTAAAGAACTTAAGGGAGGATTGCAAAAGTGATTCAACTTCCATATTTCATTATCAACATATTATTACTTATCCTAAATTTTAATTAACTATATTTTGTACATATAGTGTTATTTTTCTAGATCTTATGAAAAATTAGATATTTTTATTTATGGTTTATTTTTTCAGAGTATACTTAATGTACAATTACCATTATGCTGTCAGTCAAGAAGATACTCCCTAGTGTGATAATACTTACCGTACTGTATCGCCTGTTCTTCCGAGCGCGTTTGATTGTATTAAATTAATTTATGCTACTAAGTTACAGAAAGTCAATATGGACTGTATACTTAATTAAGTACTTTTAATATACTAGTACATAATAAATACATTAGAAGTTTGATTTGTACAACTTATTTTTACAAAAAAAAAAGTAGATAAACAAACACAAATTATGTAAAAATTATTTGTTATTAAAATACCATGCCGTTAATTACAATGATACCAATCCAAAAACCAGAACATCTGGAAATCCGTATAGACTCCTATCCCAAGGGTTTCGGATAACTGATGGTGTACCTGTATCAGAACTGGATAAGTCCACACAAACGCCTATGACTAATACACCCTTCGGGCATTACAATGTTTGAATCACCACAGAGAATGCTTTCCCACCTATAAGAGTACTGAAAGCCACGCTGGGTACAGTCGTCATATAGTTTTCTTCTGGATCATCCATGTCTGCGACCGCTTCTGGTGTTGGGTCTACATTGGAGGAGTGGGAGGTCGTCGGGCAGGAGGGTTCCGATGTCGACTCAGCAGGAGGAACTACCACCACATGAGGAGTTTCGCTAGGTTCGAAAAAGGTTTCTTTGGTGTATTTGTTGACATGGTTCTGTAAGGTAAAGTTCGTCAGCACCAGGGAAGAATGAAAGAAATGTGTTTGGTGTGACTCAACATTACGTGACTGACTGATGGCGCAAACAGACTAAGATGAGTGTCCTAAGTGTGCCCATTTGAGACACCCACCCTCAGGAAGTCTTGGTCCAGTTCTTCGTACTCATCCTCCTTGTCATCGTCCACTGTAGATTTAATTCTTCCTCCAGTTTTCGTCGAAGAGGCGGGTTTCGATGGGAAGGTGAAGGGGTCTCCGCTGTTACTGCTGTTGCTGCAAACGCTACTCCCGCTGCCCTCGTTGGTAAGGAGTGGTCTTTTGGCTAAGAAGAGGGAAATTATAGTTAAACACATACCTAGGAAGAATACCTTAATAAAAGCCAAAAGAAAAGAGAAAAGGGCTAATGGGATGAATAAGATAACGAGTGGAAATCTTTCAGTATTCAAAAAGTGATCGAATGAGGCGTATTCTATTAAAAAAAATCGTAAATTATGTTGTTTACGCCATGTAACCAAAACTAATACACTGTTCCCAATGACTTGATGGATATTTACAAATCAAATGTCAAATTGATGGTGATATATATTTTATACTTCTGTGTAGATAAACAAGTAGAAAAATAAACAAAAACATGAATTATTGGATGGATAAAGGCTGGGATTTATAAATCGGAAAATCAGCAGCAAAAGAAAGCCAAAAAAAAACAAAAAACAACAACAACACCGAAATCAGTATAATTTTCTTATTTATTTATAAGTTTCGCCGAAACTTGGCTTGAATTTACTGAAATATAAATAATACAGCCACTTGGCGATGATATTGATCGGGCATGGCGTATTTAGATAACGGCGATATCATTGTCCTGTGCCAATGTCACTATACGGCCATATGATGGGCAAGTTCAATTATCTTGATAAAATAATTTGGTGATAGCCATAATTTGATATAACGACCACCATCTTCCCCTGGCTGATTAAAATACTATCACAACCTTTCGAGTCTAATGACTCATAAGTGAGAACATGCTATAGCCAAAAAGCCGCAACGGTGGCGCCAGACAGTGCGACACTGGCCTTATCGGTAGTGGTGGGCAGCTACCGGTAAAGTTACCGGTTTTATCGGTAACAGCCTTGACGGTAGCTTACCGGCAATAATTCTGCTACCGTTAAGGTTCCGCTAACCGATAAGCTATACCAAACACTCGTGGAGCGGTAAGCACGTCTCGGCTTGGTGGTACTGAGTGACGGTAGTGGTGGGCAGCTACCGGTAGTTACGGGTTTTATCGGTAACAACCTTGACGGTAGCTTACCAGCAAAAAATCTGCTACCGTTTAGGCTCCGTTAACCGATAAGCTATCCCATAATACTCAGAGAGCGGGAAGCACGTTTCGGCTTGGTGGTACTGAGTGACAGTACTGACGGCCCTACGTAGGAAGAAAATGAACAGGAACGTATTCAACGTGCTAGATCGTCCTGCTCCCTTCTCGGCCCACAGATGCACAGTACGAAAATTACGTATTCGAATATGAAAATTAACAGTCGTGCTAGATCGTTTTGCTCGCATCTCGGCCCGCAGGGGTTCAGTGCAAAATGTACGTATTCGATTAGTCAGCCTATGTTCCGGTGGGCATGTATCCAAATGGATGCACAGAATAAAAAATTAAAATAAAACATATGCGTGTGTTTTTTGTCCATTTAAAGGTACTATAATATAAATATAGGGATCGTAGAGTCCTGCTAATACAAAATTAACGTAATTCCAATATAAAAAATGACAACTATGAACAATTGAAAAAAATATATAAGAGGAACTTGGTAAAAAAAAAACATTATGAAAATGACCTACATATGTCAATTCATCTCGCACAAAACCTTTAAAACCTCAATTGTACAAAAAAACTGTCCTGACTAAATGAAAAATGGGTGATTTTGGAAATGAATTTTTATGTGTAATTTGTAAAAATGATGCATGTAATTATTTTTCTTTTATGAAATTGTGTTTCTATGTGAAAAATATATTCTTTGTATGAAATTGCACTTACATAGAGACGGAAGTGGAGTGTGAGAGGGGGAGGGGGGGATTGGTGAGTAGGCCTATGCACTGAGGGAGAGTAGGTAATGCTGTGACCTTACACGCACCCCCTCCCTACTCCCCGCCCACGAGAGTTGGAGTAACGACTCGGAGCGCAGGATTTTTATAGTGACGACGTTACAAAACTTGTGACTACACACCATGGTAGGATGAAATTTGTTTAGATTTAAGTCATAAAGGCGACTCGAACTTGGGACGTCACTACTACCTCACGAGCCTTTTACCGGTAAATTACCGGTAATTCCGGTAACGGCATTGTTGTTTACCGGTAATTCCGGTATTGAAATTAGCGGTATTTGCCCAGCACTACTTATCGGCGATACTCTTGTTTTACTGAAAAAAAAAACACGCTAACGACGTGCACACCAACCTTGCACAGTGCCACTGCCACTTCCACCGGCACTGCTCGTTCCACTGCCACCACCACCTCCAGTGCCCCCCTGGTCCATGTTGAGGTACTGGTAGCTGGGCCCCTTGTGGAGCTTGAGGGTCGGGTAGTTGACAGCCAGAGCCTCCAGCTGCAACACGAGGGCGTTTCGCAAACATTCTGCCTTTCCGGTCAGCTGTTCACATGAAAGAGATTCACTCAAGAAGTAGTGGACGCCTGCGAGAGAGGAGAGACAAGAAAAAAATAATTATGGGAGATGACTCATGGAGGCGGAAGCACGGGCTGTGCAGAAAACAGGGACTGTGTCCATAAGAAAATTAAAATATATTCAAAACTTTTTTCAATGTGAGTGACAGATTTCAAGCGATATTAATATCTATTGATAATAAATATATTGATGATGATGATTTCATTTACAATCATACAATTTCCCATTGCTTCAATATCGGCCAAGTACTGAGGATCGCTTGTAAATGTGTGAAATATTATTTCACCTGTAAATTAACAGTGCTTGAGATTAAAAGTTGCCAAACATGAAATAATTTCATTTTACATTTAAACTCGAATTCGCTGATGCCACATTATCATGCACGGACAGGTGGCTAGTGAGGAAACTAACCAACTGTATTAGCCTTTCAAACGAGTTAAATTGATTAAATTCATTAAATAATACTGATTAGATATAGATATGATATTAACAAAATTATCAAATAAATTACTGAAGGAGAGTAAGTGAATTGTTTCAATTGTGAGTATTTCACTTTTGCTCTTTCGTTCAAAACAAATGTCGACTTTGATGTCAGACAATGTTCAGCAGAAAACGTTGACATCATTTGTTTCCCAAACAACAATAACAATTATACACATCTGTCATTAGACGACTTTAACTAAGGCGAAGATCTACTGATCTAATAATACAGTGCAATACCCTCAGAATTACTCACACACAAACACACGGGATGTAACAATATGTTTTCGTGTGAACGGTAACGTATCCAGTACAGTTCTTGGAAATCATAGTTCTAGCACAGAATGGAGGGTAGCAATGATGAAAAAAAAAAAAAAAAAAAAGGATCAACGAACCAACCAAGAGAGGATTGGATATGACTAAAGTTGAGTCGTCATTGGGAGTGATCCCTAAGAAAACATGTTTAAACGTTACTACAAGGACGAATTACAGGTACGACTCTGATTTATTCTCGGGAGTTAGGAGGAAAGGGGGAGCAATGGATAAAAATGTGGACACGGATAGAGTTATTAGGATTAACAGAGCAATAAAGAATCGAGACATCAACAACTTGGCAGAAGAATTTATTGATTTAAAATAAGACCATAAAGCTTTACAATTAGAGGTATCAAACTTACGCACAACTAATGAGGTGATACTAAGACAAACGATCGAAAAAGTGAACTGAGTGCGATTAAAAGAGAAAATGAGAGAAAGGAAAACGAGGTTAGAAATATAAACGAAGAACTGAAGAAAGAGGTAAATAACAATTACAAGCAGTAACTCAAAAGATAGAAGAATAAATCAAAGAATCTGTATGAAATAAAAAAGTAAGTGGAAACAGGAACGTGAAAATCAAAAACTCTCATTCAAAGAAATAGTACAGCAGCAGACAAAAGAGAATGCAAAGGAAACAGTGATCAAGGTGATCAAAGAAAAGGAAAACTGGGTGAGAGACACAGTGGACAAAAAGAAATGCATTGTGGTTTACAATGTAGACAAATACCAAAGAAAAAGAAGAGAAAGAAATTGCGAAGGAGATACTGAAAGCGGTTCAGGACGAGGGACAGAATTTGGAAAGGAAATCGATGACGTGCATAGGATGAGTACATACTCAAAAGAAAGAAAGAAAAAACTACAGACCAATGAAAATAAAACTAAGAACTCAAATGATAGCGAAAGAAATACTATCAAAAGCGGCAAAACTAGCAGTGAAAAATACAAAGATGTGTGGAAAAAAAAGAAAAAGAAAAATGAACGAAGAGGAAATAGAGAAAAATAGGGCACTAAGAAGTGAATCTTAAAAAAAAAAGAGAAAAAAAAAAATGGAAACCGAAAAAAATTATTTTATTTATCTTATTATTATTATCATTATTATTATTATTATTATTATTATTATTATTACTATTATTATTATTATTTTTATTTATTATTATCATTGTTCTTCTTCTTCTTATTATTATTATTATTATTACTATTATTTTTTTTTTTTTTTTTTTTAGAGTGCTGGATCTGAGACTAAGAACATGGTACATAAAAAAAAGTGGCATATACAAACATGGAATAAATTAACTAAACGACAATTTCTCAACAGAGAAACCATATATAATGGGATTTGTGGAGACAAAACTGAGAGGTCCTATACAAGCAAGTATGGTGGGACAAGGTTTATACAACCTTTGGCCGAAAAATAGAATGGACAAACAGGGAGAGAAATCATCTTATTGACTAGAAAGGGCTTAAATGTAATAAAGGTAGCAGAAGGTAAAGAAAATGTGGAATTGATCACGATTAAAGTCGAAAATAGCAGTATGAAAAGCAAAAAGTTCATAGTTGTATATGTGGCCCCAAAAACTAAGATTTGGTCTGACAGCGAACACTCAAAATTACTGGAAGACACAAAGAATGAATTAACCGAGACACTGATATATGGAGAAAACATAGTGATTATGGGTGACTTTAACGCAAAGGAAATAAATTGGGAAGAATGGGACCTTTCGCAGTGAGAGATTTGATACCAGACACCGCCAGATCTTGTAATTCTTGCCGGAAAATAATTACTTTTTTGGGCAAGTATTATAAACTTACAGAGGTATATCGTTGTACATTATTGTGTCTGAAATTTAAGTCAATTAATTTCATGGTTGCAAACGGCATATAGCATTGTTTGAGCCTCTATTTATAATTACAGATGATATTCGTAAAACAGCCTATAATTGTATCAAACCAAGCAATTTGTCATTTTCTACCGACTTCAATGGACATATACTGATATATACTTTCAACTGAATGCACCAAGCAATAGGCAAATCTATGTAATGTATAGAAAATATATTTTTGTATCGAAGACTTACTTTTTCCGGTACGATAACTAAAGCCCCCTCCACACGTACCATCAGTCCATCACGTATCAGCGACTTGATACAGTAGTCGTGATGAAAACTTGTCACTAGCGTCCGGACGGGCTGCATCACTGCGAATACCTTGCGCGAACAACCAGATCTCAGTCATCATTTGGCTTTCACGGGATGAGAATGTCTGCCGGCGCTCTACTCATTTAATCAATAAACCACCACAGTTTTGTAGTGTATACATTTTTCGTGCCAACATCAGACTTCTTTGATGCAATGATGGCAGTCTTCCCTGTGAAACTGTGTTTTCAGGGTATAAAGTTTTTTGGTAATGTCTTCATTCCGCACATTACATTTTGTTAAGGAAAAGAAGTCAGCTTTCGATGTTTGTACTTTTTATATTTCTCATCTTATATTCTTTGCACTTGATATTCCAAATGGCTGGGTACTGCTTTAGTAGCTTTAATGTAATGTAAGATAATAGTCTTCGTCCACTCGAAAGGCTTTGCGGAAGTTGCTTGTGCCATTGTATGAAACTAGAAGAGCGAAGCAGAGCGCGTGCTTCTTCTCCCATCAACTGTTGGCACACTGCGCAGCGATTAGAAATCGGTACGCCCATGACTGCTTTCATGATGCTGCGACGTTTTTCAACTCATCGCTTCAATACATCGCGCATCAAATACTCGTACGTCCGCCACCACTGTTGTTATATTTTATCTCGCTGATTATCTTCATATACAGGACGTGACAGTGATATCCATTATTTTTCGACACTCTTAGATAAATTCCACAAACCGAAATCGACATCCTCTAATTTTTACTCCTTACACTTATTGTATACGGCTCACATACATGACGAGTAATATAACCCCAGTCATATACCCACTCCTCAACACACTGTCCAGTACAGGCATTAATCGCTGAATCAACATCACGAGGCTCAGTGGAAATCGCTGACTCATATCCTTTTGGCTTTGCAACAACACCTCGACCACCAAACAGACATACGAACGCACATGAACATCCGAGTAACCAAACAAACAAAACACAAATTAAGTATATTGACGATCCCCCTTGGACATATATATACATATTTAGTTATTAAGTAAATCACACCCTGTAATCCCAGGATACTAACCTTAGGAGATGACCGTGATCTTGCTCGCATAAACTCTAAAGCTTATGCGAACATGACACCTCATAAGTGCTAAACTCATCATTTCCGGGCACCAAAACCAGCTCGCGCACCCGTGGAGGTGTCGGTTTTTAGTGACGTGCCCTAGTGATAAGACTGTGTAATAGTGTGTGAACTAACTTTATACTGGATACGACAATAAAGAAACAAAAACTTAGAGGCGTTTGTGCAGTGGACCCCTTATTGTGATGATGTGACGACCCCGTTACATTTTGTGTCTACAAGTAACGTTGGATGGAAACGATGTAACGATACCGTTACACCCGTCCCGTTACATCACTGGTGGCAGCAAACCCCGCAACCCATCTACTCCGAAGAGACTACGGTGTACCTTCTACGGTGAACTTCAAACCCGTCCATTTTTCTCCAACTACATTCAAGTACGAACAAATAACCGCACTGAACAAAACGCTCTCAAGAACAAGAACTTGGTTCACACTATACATCACGGGCAATCGTCACAAGCCGATCTCCCACTACTAAAATCAACATTATAAAGGTAACATAAAATCCTTACAATTAATACCAATATATTCCGTAATCAAACCACCCCTGATACGGCCTGTCTCCTTTTTTTACGAGAATATCAACGAGGCGCTCCCCTCATCTAGAGGTAAACCTACACACACCACTCAACCAAAAACCCTATTACTACGTGACGTATTATGGTGACGCACGCCTCTCTCAACGCGTAACTACAAAAAAGTCTACGCCAAACTACAGCCCCACCTGGCGATAACTACAAATCTGTCTACATTTTACGAGTGCAGTGTCCAATTAACAAAAATATTCCAAGTAAGACTATTAGGAATACCATTTAAAAAAAAATATTTAACAGTGTTAAATAATATATATATAATTATATTAACCATATAAATCATTTTTTTCTAGATTTCACTATTCCACTGTTTTGCATACATACTATTATGATCATATGCATTTTTTTACCAGTGACATAATTTGTGTGTACACTATATGTCACTCACCAAACAGTCGTAACATTATTTGGCTGAAAGAAAATAACATGCTTCAAACATTTTGTAAATTCTAATTTTCAACCACTACAACTTATCAAATACCAATTTCACATATTCCTAATACAATTTCATATTTATAGATATGCAATAACCTTACTAGATTTGACTATTACATAATATCACATTTATATGTACTCTTACAGTTAAGTAATTCTTGTCTAAACTCCATTTATATTTTACATAGAACTTAGACATTTTTATAAATGTAACTTACCCTTCATAATTACTACTGTTAACCAGTGATTATTATACCATAAGGTGCACTATATTTAACCATTATTATTATTATTACATAATATTTTTACATTTTTTTTAACCAATTATAACTATATATTCTTATATATAACCCATATATAAATGTTGACATCCTATATCCCCCCCTCCCTTATCTAAGCATAACATATTACCCTTAGTTACTATATACCTATTATTCATATTTTAACAGCTCTTTTTTTCTTAGATTACAAATCAAACCTAACTATTAACTAATACATACTAACTATTAACTAATACATGACTTGGCAACATGGCCTCTGCCACCAGAAGCAAAGTTTTACAAAGGGTACATAGCGTCTTCTCAAAGTCTAGAGAAGAAAAACAACAACATGACATATCCAGTGACAAAGAGGAAATACACACAGAAGACTTAATTGGCAATGACAAACCAGACCATTTTTACCTATATCCACAGGTTGACAATACCTCTAAACAGTTAACCAATGACCAGTTAAATAATCCTGACAAAACTAATCCTAATGCAGATAACCCAATAGACCCTCTTTATGAGAACGATGTCTTACCTTTTTTCAACCAGCCTCCTCAAGTAGACACCTCCAACCCATCTCAACCACAACAACCCACCCAACCAACTCCTCATATTACTCCTCCTAATATCATACCTTTCAACCAGCCTCCTCAAGTAGACCCCTTTCACCCCTCACAACCACAACCACCCATTCCTCCCATCCAACCAAATATGCAAACAAAACCTCCTATAAACCATAATCCATCCAACCCCCATATCCCAACACATAATAACCCCCCTCCCATTCAGCAGCAGTACCAAAACTTCCCCTTTCCTTCCCCCCATACCCCATCTGGTCAAACCCACTCCACACCATACCACCAACCCCCACATAACCTTCCGCCCCACCCACAATATTATCCTTACCCACAACCTCAACCAACAATAATTAACAACTATCAAACCATAACCCCCCTCACAGAAATCCCAACCTTTTCCCAAGATAGTGGACTATCCATTACAGACTTCTTGACAGCATGTGACCTGTTCTTTTCAAAGAACACACAATACTCTGAGACAGATAAAATAAATTTGTGCCGTCAGAAAATAGACCCATCTGACATTTGCCGTTCAAAGGCAAGGATGCTAGACAGCTTAGTTGCATGTGGAATCACATATCAGGAATATAAACGCCACCTTCTTAAGGTCTTTCATAACAAACAAGCAAATAATATATCCTTCCTTATCACTTTCCTCAATAACACTAGAGTCCAACCACATTCCGTTACTAACATTATGGATTTCGTAGCTCTTCGCAAGCATGTTGCAAGGGCAGCAGTGAAACAAGTTGTGTGGTTCGGGGGTTTATTGATCGGTAGGTTATGCGTACAGAGGGGGCACGTCTAGTGCCCAAGGAATCTATAGAGCAACTGCCCGTGGGCGAAGGCATTGGGCGCCGTAGGCGCGCATACATACAGGGGGGGCTTTGTATAAAGTATGAAAGGGGTCCTTGTAGTGGGAGGCGTCTGCGAGTCGGGCACGCAGTACACCACCCTTGCACTAGTTCACATTAGTCCTATGCTCAGTACACTATACTACACCTCCCCCCCCCCCCACCGCGCTTGCAGAGGCGACGCGGGGGGCAGGAACGCCCGCGAGCCGAGGCGAGCGGCGAGGGGTAGGGGGGTCCGCGCGCGAGGGGAGGGGCGCGGCGGTGGCGGAGGCGTCGGGGGGCGGTGCCACCGGACGGAGATGGCGCCGATTGCGCCACCAGATTCGACCACTCGGTAGGCGAAGTTCGTAGTCCCTGGACTGAGCATAGGACTAATGTGAACTAGTGCAAGGGTGGTGTACTGCGTGCCCGACTCGCAGACGCCTCCCACTACAAGGACCCCTTTCATACTTTATACAAAGCCCCCCTGTATGTATGCGCGCCTACGGCGCCCAATGCCTTCGCCCACGGGCAGTTGCTCTATAGATTCCTTGGGCACTAGACGTGCCCCCTCTGTACGCATAACCTACCGATCAATAAACCCCCGAACCACACAACTTGTTTCACTGCTGCCCTTGCAACATGCTTGCCAAGATGGCGCAGTGAGTAGGATGTGAGGTTCGGGGGTTTATTGATCGGTAGGTTATGCGTACAGAGGGGGCACGTCTAGTGCCCAAGGAATCTATAGAGCAACTGCCCGTGGGCGAAGGCATTGGGCGCCGTAGGCGCGCATACATACAGGGGGGCTTTGTATAAAGTATGAAAGGGGTCCTTGTAGTGGGAGGCGTCTGCGAGTCGGGCACGCAGTACACCACCCTTGCACTAGTTCACATTAGTCCTATGCTCAGTACACTATACTACAGTAGCAAACGGAATTAAAGAGGTCAGAGAAGACCTAGAGAATAACTCTCCTTGGACTCACACTGACCAATTTGGTCAAAATGTAATGACAACAAAAAACTTACTAACATTCCTTGAGATAGCTTCCTATCTCTCCCAACTCCCTCCAAAGTGTTTAAAGGAAGCCTCCAAAAGGGAACTAGACACTAGAAACCCTCTAGCTTATACCTATATCTTAGATATCATGAATGCTTGCAATGTATCTTTAGACACCCCCAACCATCTCCCCAGACTAAATAGCCTTCACTCACAGCAGCCCCCTCCCACCAATCAAGGACAACCTTCTAAGTGGTGCTCCTACCATTCATCAACCAGTCACAACACAAAAGACTGCATACAGCAACAACAATACCCGCAGGTACAACACCACCCTATCCCTTGCTCAGTTCATGGAACCATTTCCCACACCGATGCCCAGTGTTGGACACAGCAACAACAATACCCGCAGGTACAACACCACCCTATTCCTTGCTCAGTTCATGGAACCATTTCCCACACAGATGCCCAGTGTTGGACACAGCAAAAACAACACCCGCAGGTACAACACCACCCCATCCCTTGCTCAGTGCATGCTACTACCTCGCATACGAATGCTCAGTGTCAAGTTCAGAATCAAAACAAACAAGTTCCACCCCCCTTTAAACACCCACTCCTACCTACACCAACACATCCAATCAAATACTGCAACCTACACAAAACAACAACTCACTCCAACAAAGAGTGTTACCTACAGAAAACACAACAACAACCTCATCAGAGAACTAACCAACCATTCACCACCCCTCGACACACCCCTCGACAAACAGCTCCCTCCCACACATCACACTCAACCCAACACCACCGATTGGGGGAACGTGTACCAGCCTCACGCACCAAACCACCATAGGAATATCTCATACACAACACAACTACCTCACCCTAGAAGTGAGTGTAGATCAACTTAAAGTTGACATGATGGTTGATACAGGAACAAACCTGAACATCATCCCAAGAGCTCTGTACGAAGCATTAAATGACCCACCCCAAATTCAATTTTCCAATATGGAAGGACTCCTAATAGAAGGGAGCACCATTTCACTTCACGACATGGTTGATCTGAGCATAGAAGTGAACGATTCCAAAGTAGGTTTCACACCTTTCCACATAGCTGATGAATGGAGTCTTGATCAACATGATCGACTCAGACAATAAACATACACTAGCTATGTTAACAAACATGTCAGATCAACACCGTAAAATCAGGAAGAATACAAACATTTGCGCAGTCCATCTCCATAATTCCCCTATCCAGGAACCACTGCCACAACACATCAACCCAGTGAGACCAACACAACCCCTTCCCCCTATCCACCCAGACCAAATCACGACATCAGCTGACGGAGAAATTCATAACGAGCTATTAGCTCTCCTACAGAGGAATAGATCAGCTGTCGCCTTAGAAGGTGAACCACTAGGCAAATGTGATATAATCAAACATCACATCCAAATTCCCCCTAACACCCCCCCTTCATACACCCCCGCTTACCGCATACCTCACAGTAGGAAATCCCAAGTCAATGACAGTGTACAAGAGATGATACACCAAGGCGTAATTTCCCATTCAGACTCCCCATGGAACAGTCCCCTCTTTTTGGTCCCTAAGAAAGACGGAACCTTACGCCCTGTTGTGGACTTTAGGAAAATCAACAACCTCACTTAATCTGACCCACACCCCCTCCCCGCCATGCAAGATGTACTACAATGCATTGGCAACGGGAACTCTGTTTTTTCCACAATAGACCTCAAGTCAGCCTTCTGGCAGGTCGAACTAACAGAGGAATCAAAACCCGTAACTGCATTCTCCACTGATAAAGGGCATTTCAACTTTGAGCGTATGCCCTTTGGCCTTAAGAATGCCCCCTCAACCCAACAAAGGTTGATGACCCGCATTTTCAGTGACATGATAGGAGTCTCATTATTCGTCTATTTAGACGACCTCATTATATATAGTCCCACAGAAAGAGACCACCTTAACACTTTAGAGATTGTCATCAAACGTCTCAAAAATACGGGGTTAAAGATTCAATTAAGGAAATGTAGATTCCTCATGAAGGAACTCATCTTCCTAGGCCATAAAGTGGATGCAAAGGGGATTCACACAAACACAGATAAAATAGATACAATAAACAATTTCCCAACCCCCAGAAACGCAAATGAAACACGAAGTTTCATAGGGTTAGCCTCATACTACAGACACTTTATCCGAAACTTTGCTGATATTGCTTCCCCTCTGACCAAATTCACAAGGAAAGGTGAGCCATTTCAATGGTCAGAAACAGAACAGCAAAGTTTCGACACTCTCAAACACACACTCACCACAGCCCCTGTACTAGTTTTCCCTGACATGAAGAAAGAATTCTTTCTTTACACAGACGCCTCCTCTAAAGGAATAGGCGCAGTCCTACAACAGAAAGATGACAATGGCAAAGAGCACCCCATAGCCTACGCAAGTAGAGTCCTCAATAAAGCTGAAAGTAACTACTCAACTACACACAAAGAAGGACTTGCAATCATATGGGCACTAAAACACTTTAAATACCTCATTTTAGGCTACAAGATTACCATACTAACAGACCACCAACCCCTAGTCTATCTTTTTAACTCCAAAGACCTACATGGGAGAGTTGCTAGATGGAAAGCAACTCTCCTTGATTACGATCCCATGATCGTATACTTAGCTGGGAAAGCTAACGTAGTGGCAGATTGGCTAAGCAGACAAACCTACATCACCCCCATAACCCAAACCATATGCATACCTATGCAAGAACTTAGAGATGAAACAGACAGAGACCCAATATGGTCCCCAATAAAACAGCATCTCATTTCACAAACCCCCTTACACTCCCGACCACCTGTCCCTATTGAGGAACTCAATCTGGTCGACGGAGTCATAAGGAGAACCATTAATACAAGAGAGGTTACTGTTATCCCCAGAGCCTAGTCCCCAAGCTCCTACACATATTGCACGACAGTGCAATGGGAGGCCACTCGGGCAGAGATAAGACACTAAACACTGCTAGACACACATACTACTGGTCTAACATGAAAAGAGATATAACCACACACATAGATTCTTGTATAACTTGCAACCAATTCAGAGGCCCTAACCTGAGGGAAATCAACATAAAAGATATCCCACTCCCTGCTGAGCCATGGGAAACACTTGGCATTGACCTACTGAAAATGCCAACGAGCCATCAAGGTTCCAACTATGTACTCACAGCAGTTGATTATTTATCTAAATACACAATCTTAATACCACTCCAAGACAAAACAGCAGAGACTGTAGCCAAAACCCTAGTCAACAATATCTTTTGTAGATACAACATACCACACACAATGTTATCTGACAATGGCTCAGAATTCAAAAATGAGGTGATGCGCGAAATAGCACACCTCTACAACATTGACCAAACATTTGCCACTGCATACCACCCTCAGGGAAACGGTCTGACTGAGCGAACAAATCGCAAGGTCCTAGAGATTCTCAGACCATTGGTCAACGACCTCATGGACAGTTGGGAAGATTGGCTACCACAGGTACAAGCCAGTATCAATAGCACAGTCAATTCCGCAACAAAGATGTCCCCACATGAGATCATTTTCGGCAAACCAATGCGCCTACCCTACCAAATATTCAACCAACCACCCCCACCCTTATACAACCTAGATAACCTCGCACACTGCATCAAAAGAGGTATGCAAACCATTTACAAACAAGTTAGAGCAAACCTGAAAGAAGCCCAGGAGAAGACAAAGACAAAACAACACAAACGGTCAATTCCACTTGACATAGCACCTGGCGACTCAGTCATGGTAAAAGACTCAAGTAGAACAAACAAACTCAAACCCAAATTCCTAGGCCCCTTCACAGTCACAAGTTCACTCCCTAACAATGTTTTCCTACTAACAGATCCTTCCGATCACACCACCTTCACCATACATGGAGAGAAGTTGAGAAAGGTCAAACTGAACCTCGACCCAATCTCACCTCCCATCCACAACCCACCTACCACAGACACACACCAATCACCAAAACGCAAGTCTCATCCCATGACTCTGCGTCGACGCAATTAAACATGCACTCTAGCTCTCGCCCCTGAAGATGCAGGACGTCATGTATCTATCAGTGGAGGTTAAAATGGCCCATTTCCAATAAGAACTCCTTTCCGCATATCTATCGAAACTTCTCTACTTCCTTCCGACCAATATAACCTTAGCGAGAGTCAGATAAACATATCCTCATTCACTGAGACATAACCTTCATCCTCCAAAATTAAATACATCATTAATTACCCACCTTAAACATCGACTACTTTTGACATGGACTCACTTGACCTACACTACAGGTACTGCCATATACCTCCACAGCCCTTTCCCTCTTAATCATTCTCTTTATACTTGTGGTATTAACCAAATTCTCTTGCATGAAGTAACACCTTCCAAAACCTTTCAACCTCCATACCCAAATTATTGTAAACCTAGATTAAGTTTATGCTGTGTCTCACCCACGTTCATGAATATTGTAATATTCTTTACGGGAAACCATATATATATATCTATTGTGATTACCAACAAGTGCGATGTGTTACACCACACTACCCATAGAACTGGGTTGGAAAATGACATTCCCTACAGTGTTGGTACTAAAACACATGAACGCCATAACAGTTAGAAAGAGATGTGACACACCAAACTGACCATAGAACATTATTTAGAAAACGACACCCCCCCACAGTGATAGTGTTAAACCATAAAAACCATAACATTTAGAAAGTGATTTAAACAGTGTTATCAAACATATAGTATAACCTTTCATGTGAAATCCAATATAACATGTAATCTGGTGAGACACAACGCTACACTTCTGAGACACAACATCGCTACCCCTTAATTACAGTTCATGATCCCCCTTGGGACCTCAGATTCACTTCAACAACACCCCCCCATCTTCACATTTTTAATCCCACAGGATTTTGTGTCTCTGAAATTTTTTTCTCGATGTATTACCCATATAAATACTTTTGTAAACCATGTAACCTAGGTGCCGGGAGCCACCTAACCCCAGGGGGAGAGCGATATGTATACGGCTCACATACATGACGAGTAATATAACCCCAGTCATATACCCACTCCTTAACACACTGTCCAGTACAGGCATTAATCGCTGAATCAACATCACGAGGCTCAGTGGAAATCGCTGACTCATATCCTTTTGGCTTTGCAACAACACCTCGACCACCAAACAGACATACGAACGCACATGAACATCCGAGTAACCAAACAAACACAAAACACAAATTAAGTATATTGACGATCCCCCCTGGACATATATATACATATTTAGTTATTAAGTAAATCACACCCTGTAATCCCAGGATACTAACCTTAGGAGATGACCGTGATCTTGCTCGCATAAACTCTAAAGCTTATGCGAACATGACACCTCATAAGTGCTAAACTCATCATTTCCGGGCACCAAAACCAGCTCGCGCACCCGTGGAGGTGTCGGTTTTTAGTGACGTGCCCTAGTGATAAGACTGTGTAATAGTGTGTGAAATAACTTTATACTGGATACGACAATAAAGAAACAAAAACTTAGAGGCGTTTGTGCAGTGGACCCCTTATTGTGATGATGTGACGACCCCGTTACATTTTGTGTCTACAAGTAACGTTGGATGGAAACGATGTAACGATACCGTTACACCCGTCCCGTTACATTACTTCAGTAAAAATAATTACCTATTTTTAGTTTTATCTTATAATTAAATTAACAAAGCCTTATCACACACCAGTAAGTAAAATTTATAACATTAAGAGTCATGTTTTTAATTCTAAAAACACTTATGCAGCCATTTATGTCGTATTTTTTTTTAATATCGGTTTCCAAATTAGCTAAGTCACCCCTTTAACCCATGGAATGTGAGACAATTGAAAATTCTAGCGCTAATAGGAAACTACGAGCCTGACTGCGAAAGGTCCCATTGACAATAAAAGGTGGAGAGGAACTCTGAGGCAACGTCCTACTTATCTGACCATTGGTTATACATTGACTCAATGGGTCAAAGAAAACACTAGACATAGACACAACGAAGAACCATCGAGACTAGACTTGATATTTACTTCTGAGCCTGAAATTGTAGAAGAAATACATCATAAGACAACAATTAGGAAGAGAGACCACATAGAGTTCGAGCTTAAGGAACAAAATGTTGTGAGAAGAAAAGAGAAACATAGAGAAGGAAGACTAATGTACAACAAAGCTGGCTTTGTAAAACTTAGATTTTTTTCTTTATTCAAAATGCTTGTTGGGAAAAAATTGCCAATGATGAAACAAAGATGGAAGAGAAATGGAATATTTTTAAAGAAAAATATAAGGAGGGAACAGATAAACATGTACCAACGCAGAAGCAAAAAAGGGCTTACATATAGTGTCGGTATAATAAAAAATATAGCGATGCTAAAGATAGAAGAGACAAAGCCTGGAAAAATGAAAAAAAGACAAAAAAGTGACTAAATGGCAAACATACATCAAACTAAGAAATGAATATATAGATATACGCAGAGAGGAAAAAAGAAAATATGAAAAAGATATAATAGACAAATTCAAAGACCAACCTAAACTGTTTTACAGATATGTAAACGATAAACTAAAAGACAAACATGAAATAGTGTAACTGCGTGAAGGAAACAAAGAATATATAGAAGATGTAGAAATGGCTGAAGTAATGACCATACACTGTAGGTCTGTATTTACAATTGAAAGCTTACAAATGTGGGATGAAGGACAACGAGAAAGATCCCCCAAACTGAAAGAAATAACAGTGGCACAGAAGGAAATAAGGGACCAAATAAAGAAACTTGACGTCAGAAAGTCATATGGGCCCGACGGAATAGCGAACTGGATATTAAAAGAATGTATAGATGAACTCACAGGTAAAATACACATGATAATTGTCTTCTCACTCAAAGAAGGAAAAGTACCACAAGGTTGGAAAATGCAAACACTGTACCAATATATAAGGGGGAGATAAAGAAAATCCAACAAACTATAGGCCGGTATCCCTTACAAGCACAATTGCAAAAATATACGAGTTAATAAAAATAAATGGACTAAACACTTGGAAGAGAACAAAATACTAAACCCCAACCAATTTGGATTTAGAAGTGGAAAACCATGTACTACAAACTTAATATGCCTTCTTGGACTTATAAAAGGCTTTTGACAAAGTACCACACAAAAAGCTACTAAGAAAAATTTAAACAATAGGTGTAATACAAGGAAAATTATAGGAATGGATGAAAGACTTCTTGAATGGGAGAAAAAAGGGAGTGATACTTAGAGAAAAGAACTCAAATTGGGTAGATATGATAAGCGGAATCCCCCAAGGCTCTGTATTGGCCCCGGTAATGTTTGCTGTTCATATAAACGACATGGATGAAGGCGTCGAATGTTATATGAACTTCTTTGCAGATGATGCGAAACTATTGAAGAGAGTAAGTACAGAAGAATATTGCAAATCTTTTCAAGAAGACCTGGACAAAATCTTGAAATGTGGTATAAAGAACGAAGTGAATTTCAACATTAAGAAATATAGTATAATGGAATTTGGAAAAAGCAAAAATAGAATATCGGGTCAATACAAAATTGGTACAAAGGAAGTTGCAAAAGTAAACCCAGAAAGGGACCTAGGAGTAATTATCTCAAACGACATGACACCAGACAAACATGTAAACAAAATAGTTGGAGAAACTTACAACTATAAGATCAATGAAAGTGGCCTTTGACTACATGGGTGAGGAAATGGTATAGAAGATACTAGTTAAACTAGTAAGACCAAAATTAGAATATGTAGCGTCACTATGGACACCTAGTACAAAAAATACATAAAGAAACTAAAAAGAACTCAAAGAGCAATGACAAAGATGGCACGAACACATAGCAAGTTGACATACGAACAAAGATTGGACAAGCTACACTTATCAACTCTGGAACAAAGAAGAGGAGGCGATTTGATAACCATCTACAGAATTATAAAAGGGATGGAAATCCTTGATAGGGATGACCTACTACTTAAATGGGACAGAGGACACGAGATGAAACTTAAGTAAGACATTTACAGAAGAGATCTAAAAAAAAAAAAAAAACAGCTTTCTACACAGAGTAATAGATACATGGAACTAATTGAAAGAGAAAGCAGTGAGTGCTAACACTATGCATGATTTTAAGAAAGAACTGGATGCGGAAAGATACAACGAGCATAGCTCTTCTCCCGCAAAATACAACTAGGTAAATACACACACGCGCACACACGCACACACACACACACACACACACACACACACACACACACACACACACACACACACTTGCGTCGAATGGACGACGAGAACTAGAGTTCCGAAGAAAAAGGAAAATCTACGTGGATCTCAACGTCCAGGAAGTGCCTTATTGTATTTATAGGGAAGGGGAGAGCTCGTGGTATAGTGTGGGGGGGGGTGATAGGGAAGGAGAAAGGTAGGGATTATTGAGGGACATGGAAGGAAATGAGGAAGAGGGGGACATGGTCCAGGAGGCCAGGCGTCTTGTAAACAAAAGGCGAACTGATGACGTTGACTTTGGTGATGACGGGATCAACAAAACTGTAAAGATTAGACGTATAGATAAGAGCAGCACAGTGGAAGGTGATGATAATAGTTTCCAGGGATTTAAAGAGGGTGGGGGGGATACCAACCTCCCCCGATTACCAAGACTAGAGGAGAAATTTGATAAGATGACCGAGCATTGGGAAAACAGGTTCGGTAACGTAGCCAAAATTGCACAAAGAGTTGAAAGATTGGAAAAACTAGAGAAGGCGAATAAAAACTTAACTTTAGAAATAGAAGAATTAAAAAGACAGTTAAAAGAAGTTAAAGAGGAGAATGAGGAATTAAAGAGGAATAATAAAGACAATAGAGAGGCCATAGCAAATGAAGCACAGGGCTGGAAAAAAAATCCAAGAAAACAGTAAAGTTGCATTTACTGACATAATTAAGCAACAAATGAAAGAACAAACTGAAGACTCAGTTATTAAAGTGATGAGACAGAAGGAGAACATAGTAAGAGACTTAGCAGACAAAAAGAAATGTTTAATTATATTAGGAAGGGAAGAGAAATTTAACCAAAATAGAACCACAAGAATTAAAGAGGAAAAAGAAAAAGTAAACATTTTATTAGAATTAGTTCAGGAAGATGAACCTGAAATCATGAAACAAACTGAAGAGATGTTTAGGCTCGGAAAATATAGTACAGATAAGACCAGACCAATTAAGATTAAATTCAGGTCACAAACAACAGCAGAGAATATCTTAGCAAAAACAGGGAAGCTAGCAGCAAGTGAACAACATAAAAAGGTATGGATAAAAAGAGAAATGAATAAAGAGGAAAGAGAGGAAGAAAAAATGAAAAGGCAAGAAGCTAAAGAAAAAAAAAACGAGAACAGAACGGAGTCAGAAAAACAAGAATTCTACTGGAGAGTAGTGAATATGAAAGTGAGGAAATGGAAAATAAACAGTTCCTTGAAAGAAGGAAAAGTTCCAAAAGATTGGAAAAGAGCAAATATAGTACCTACATACAAAGGAGGAAATAAAGAGGACCCTACCAACTATAGACCAGTCTCTCTAACAAGTACAATAGCAAAAATCTGTGAAAGAATGATCAAAAGTAGATGGGTAAAGTATTTAGAAAAAACAACGTACTAAATCCAAGGCAGTTTGGATTCAGACAAGGACGATCATGCGTCACCAATTTAATATGTTTCTATTCAAGGCTAATAGATATAATACAAGAAAGAGATGGATGGGCTGATTGTGCATTTCTAGACCTAAAAAAAGCTTTTGACAAAGTACCACATAAGAAGTTACTTAAGAAATAAGAAACTGAAGGAGGAATACAGGGCAAACTGCTTAAATGGATGGAAGGCTTTTTGCAAGAAAGAAAAATGAGAGTAGTGATAAGAGACAAACACTCTAACTGGGATGAAGTAATAAGCGGTGTTCCACAAGGAACAGTTTTTGCCCCAATAATATTTGCTATATATATTAATGATATGGATAAAGAAATTGAAAATTACATGAGCTTCTTTGCAGATGACGCAAAACTGTTAAAAAAAAAAGTGAACACAGAAGAAGATTGTGAGTCACTACAGAGTGATCTCAATAAAGTATGGGAATGGAGTAGGAAGTGGGAGATGGAGTTCAATACTAAAAAGTGTAGTATAATGGAATTTGGAAAAAGCAAAAAAAGAATAGAAGGATCATATAAATTGGGAGAGGAAGGAATAAAAAAAAAAGTAGATAATGAAAAGGACCTGGGAGTCATTATTATGAATAATATGTCACCTGAGAAACATATAAACAAGATTTTTGGAGAAACTTATAATTTAATAAGAACAATCAAAGTGGCAGTTACATACCTGGATGAAGAAATGGTGAAGAAAATATTAATCACTTTGATAAGACTAAGATTGGAATATGCAGCAACGATGTGGTCACCAAATACAATATATATATATATATATATATATATATATATATATATATATATATATATATATATATATATATAAAATTGAAAGAATACAAAGAGCAATTACAAAATTGGCACCAACACTCAAAACTATCATATGAAGAGAGACTAGCAAAACTTGAGCTACAGACACTAGAGCAAAGAAGAGAGAAAGGAGATTTGATAACTATTTACAGAATCATGAAAGGCATAGAAATTATTGATAGAGAGGATCTAATAAAATGGGATGAAAGAAATACAAGAGGACACGGAAAGAAAAACAAGAAAGAGAGCTATAGAAGAGATCTGAAAAAGAATAGCTTTCCTCACAGAGTAATAGACATTTGGAACAAGTTAGATGAGAAAGTAGTGTGTGCAAAAACAATACATGAAATTAAAAACAGTTTAGATAAAATGAGATATAAAGACGGGATCCCACGAGCATAGCTCCCCTTCCCGTAAAATACAACTAGGTAAATACAACTAGGTAAACACACACACACACGCACACACACACACACACACACACACACACACACACACACACACACACACACACACACACACACACACACACACACACACACACACACACACACACACACACACGTCGGTCGAAGTGACAACGAAGTTTGGAACTTCAGGAAAAATTCAAGTTTCATCGATCTCAACAACGAGGGGGTACCTTTGTTGTATTAGTAGGGAAGGGAAAAGCTCGTGGAGTAGTGGGAAGGTGAAGAAAAAGGAGAAAGAGTGGGATTACTGAGGAAAATGGAAGGAAATGAGGAAGGGGACGAGCGGGCCCGGGATGTTAGAAGGGGTGAAAACAAAAGGTGTGCAGAACACACAGACGAGGAAGAACAAGGAAGCAGAAGTGTCAAAAGCAGAAATATAGATAATAGCAGCACAATGGAAAGAGAAGATAACTGCTTTTATGGATTTAATGAGGGAGAAGGTGACAACCTCCCCGACTAGTAAATCTAGAGGAGAAACTTAAAAAAAAAAAAAAAAAAAAAAAAAAAAATGAATGAAGCATGGGAGGTTAGGTTTAACCAATTAACACTAGTTACCCAAAGAGTTGAAAAACTGGAAGAACTAAAGAAGGAGAATAAAAACCTAACTAAAGAAATAGAAGAATTAAAAAGACAGTTGTGGGCGTAGTTGCTACACTACGTAGATCTCTTGAAACCTGGATAGAGCGACCGGCGTAGGGCCCCCGACCGAAGCCAGGGACGCAACAACCTGTGGAGTGCTGAGGGTATCGGCCCGGGCAGGTCACGCGGGAGAAGCAGTATGCTCCTGTCGACCTCCCGTACCAGCCGTCGGCGCCCCAAGCGGCTCAGTGGAAGGGCCGGGGTCGCGAAGTTGAGGCAACCCCCTCCCCCCCCCCCCCGCCACCGAAGGAGGGAGGACGTGTGAGAGAAGCACGCTCTTTTGGCGCAGGGGAGCACCCGAAGGACGCTGACTGTGTCCCACTCAATCCCGAGCCAATAAAGTCTCTGTGTGGGAGCGAGGGCAGACCCGTCCCAGTCCACCCCGAACTCCACGTCCGCCAACACACTCAGAGCCACTGAGATGTCGGCCGATGCACCCTCCCCGGTGGGCAAATGCATCAACTAGCCGTCTAGGAACATGAGTGTGGAGACGCTTGCTTCCGTCCAACGTACGCCTACCACTCTCACTAGTTTCGTGAAGATCCTCGGGGTAAGCGAGAAACCGAAAGGGAGTATGCGAGGCCAAGTTCGTTTCCGAGCGACCTCGTCCGTGGGCGTTAGTCAAGAGGCTTCGTCCTGGGTGAAGACGTTCCCTGAGCGTCTCCCACGAAGACGGGCCTGGACCCTCGGTATGTATCCAACTCACCCCAAGTCTTCCCGCGGGAAGTCCGTGGCGAGCGTTCTCATCCAATAGTGTGCTATGGCAATTTGTGACGTCTCATCACCCACAAGCGGACTTCTATATGTTTAATACCTAGTGACATCATGTGATTATACTGTGACGTCACTGGATTGATCATGGCGCCATAGGATCGTCTCGTGACGTCACAGAGATACAAATTGACGTCATAGGACTACATGGTGACGTCAATTTATCACATAATGACGTCATCTTATCATACCGTGACATCACTGAGTCACAGTGAGCGTTGAAATAAATTTTGACATGGTAAAATTCTGGACCATCATGACTGTAGATTAAATTGAATAGGAAAAGTCATGTTCATTTCGACCTAAGCCACAGTGAGCGTCGAAATTAATTTTAACATGGTAAAATTCTCGACCATCATGACTGTAGATTAAATTAAGTTGAATAGGAAAAGTCATGTTCATGTTGACCTGAGTCACAGTGGGCGTTGAATTAGTTTAACATGGTAAAATTCTTGACCATCATGACTACAGATTAGCTTAAGTTGAATAGGAAAAGTCATGTTCATTTCGACCTAAGTCACAGTGAGCGTCGAAATTAATTTTAACATGGTAAAATTCTCGACCATCATGACTGTAGATTAAATTAAATTGGATAGGAAAAGTCATGTTCATGTCGACCTGAGTCACAGTGGGCGTTGAATTAATTTAACATGGTAAAATTCTTGACCATCATGACTACAGACTAGCTTAAGTTGAATAGGAAAAGTCATGGTCATTTCGACCTAAGTCACAGTGAGCGTCGAAATCAATTTTAACATGGTAAAATTCTCGACCATCATGACTGTAGATTAGCTCAAGTTGAATAGGAAAAGTCATGTCCATTTCGACCTGAGTCACGGTGAGCGTCGAAATTAATTTTAACATGGTAAAATTCTCGACCATCATGACTGTAGATTAGCTCATGTTGAATAGGAAAAGTCATGGTCATTTCAACCTGAGTCACAGTGAGCGTTGAAATTAATTTTAACATGGTAAAGTTCTTGACCATCATGACTATAGATTAGCTTAAGTTGAATAGGAAAAGTCATGTCCATTTCGACCTGAGTCACAGTGCGCGTCGAAATTAATTTTAACATGGTAAAATTCTCGACCATCATGACTGTAGATTAGCTTAAGTTGAATAGGAAAAGTCATGGTCATTTCGATCTGAGTTACAGTAAGCGTTGAAATTAATTTCAACTTGGTAAAATTCTTGACCATCATGACTATATATTAGCTTAAGTTGAATAGGAGAAGTCATGTCCATTTCGACCTGTGTTTTTTTTTTTTCAAGGTCAAGGCATTTTATTTATGTAATACCTAGCACTTTGCACCAACTTAAACTGTACTATTTAAAACTTATTTTCGTCTTCTCATTACACTAAATGATTGTAGTTTCTTTGAACTAATTTATACTAATTTTAACTAACACTAGACTCCCTAAGTCTAAAGTTTTGTGTTTTACTTTGGGGGTGGAACATCAGGTAAGTCATCTTTAAACTCAAGCCAAGTGAAGTTGATAAGAGGTTGGCTGTGGCTCATGAGAAGGGCTGTTTTATTTTTTTTTTATTTTTTTTTTATTTATTCTTTTTTTTTTTGCTTAAGAAACCTGGAAGGAGGGTGGTGCCGTGAGGCGTTAGAAGACCATTGAAGCTCGGAGGTATGGGGCTGCCGAGGCCTGATGATCCTCGGGGAGCCACCCTCCGTATCATAAGACACGTCCCCTTGTCCTCCAAGAGGCCCGAGTTCTTACCACGGACGACTTGAGGACGCATGGGGAACGGAGTACGAGTGGAAAAGGTCAAAGTCTACGCCTAGGGCCTGACAAAGAAGGTTATAAGGCGTTAAAGGACCATTATTGGTCGAAGGTATGGGGCTGCCGAGGTCTGATGACCCTCGGGGCGTCACCCTCCGTATCATAGGACACGTCCCCTTGTCCTCCGAGAGGCCCGGATTCTTGCCACGGACGACTCGAAGACGTATGGGGAACGGATTACGAGTGGAAAAGGTCAAAGTCTACGCCTAGGGCCTCACAAAGGGAGCCATTAAGGCGTTAGAGGACCATTATTGGTCGGATGTATGGGGCTGCCGAGAGGCCTGATGACCCTCGGGGGCACCCCCTCCGTACCATAAGACACGTCCCCCTGTCTTCCGAGAGGCCCGGGTTCTTACCGCGGACGACTCGAAGACGTATGAGGAACGGATTACGATCGTATAAGGTCAAAGTCTACGCCTAGGGCCTGACGAAGCAAGCTATGAGGCTGTTAGAGGACCATTGATGACCGGAGGTATGGGGCTCCCGAGAGGCCTGATGACCCTGGGGGGCGCCACACTCCGTACCATAAGACACGTCCCCCTGTCTTCAAAGAGGCCCGGGTTCTTACCACGGACGGCCTGGAGACGGGGACGTATTGCGATCGTATATGGTCAAAGTCTACGCCTAGGGCCTGATACAAACCGTGAGGCAATAGAGGACCGATGATGGTCGGAGGTATGGCGCTGCCGAGAGGCCCGATGACCCTGGGGGGCGCTACACTCCGTACCATAAGACACGTCCCCCTGTCTTCAAAGAGGCCCGGGTTCTTACCACGGACGGCCTGGAGACGGGGACGTATTGCGATCGTATATGGTCAAAGTCTACGCCTAGGGCCTGATACAAACCGTGAGGCAATAGAGGACCGATGATGGTCGGAGGTATGGCGCTGCCGAGAGGCCCGATGACCCTGGGGGGCGCCACACTCCGTACCATAAGACACGTCCCCCTGTCTTCAAAGAGGCCCGGGTTCTTACCACGGACGGCCTGGAGACGGACGTATTGCGATCGTATATGGTCAAAGTGTACGCCTAGGGCCTGATACAAACCGTGAGGCAATAGAGGACCGATGATGGTCGGAGGTATGGCGCTGCCGAGAGGCCTGATGACCTTGGGGGGCGCCACACTCCGTACCATAAGACACGTCCCCCTGTCTTCCGAGAGGCCCGGGTTCTTACCACGGACGGCCTGAAGACGGGGACGGATTGCGATCGTATATGGTCAAAGTCTACGCCTAGGGCCTGATACAAACCGTGAGGCAATAGAGGACCGATGATGGTCGGAGGTATGGGGCTGCCGAGAGGCCTGATGACCCTGGGGGGCGCCACACTCCGTACCATAAGACACGTTCCCTGTCCTCCGAGAGGACCCGGGTTGTTTACCAGGGACGGCTCGAAGACGGGGACGGATTGTGCTCGTCTAAAATCAAAGTAGAAGAATGGGACAAACCAGCAGCCAAGCGGAAAGCGATAAAACTAACAGATGATTAACCAGCAGGAAACGGGACCGCCTGCTCCCATGTGGGCAGCGAGTTAACCACTCCGTCCCGTTTCCGCGATCTAAGTGACGCGACGCCCGGCTCGAGCTAGCCGGGTAAGAAGGGAGGGGATAGGGAGGGGGAGGTGGAGTCGACAATGCGCATGCCTGCACAGAGCCGGGAATTTTAAATTTCCGATGATTTTGGCGGAAAATTCAAACCACACTCAACCTTCGGGAAATGGCCATATGACCAGGAGTGTGGTATGGGATTATCGCTATAGCTTCGCTGTGCAGGTTTCTTTCAGCCGATAATAACAATATAGAAAGGGAAGATTGATGTATGGAAAAACAAATTTTGATCAAATAAGAGAATTCTTTCAAAAAGCAGACTGGGAAAGGATACATGCAGAAAAGGAGAAGACGGGGAGAAATCCCTTCGGGCTGCGTTTTTTTTTTTTTTTTTTTTAACAAAAAATTATAAAGGAGTGGAAAAGTATATTCCAAGACAAAAACAAGTAAAAGGATATGTAAAATGTTGATACAACAAAATATTTAGGGAGTTAAAAGACAAAAGGGATAAAGCTTGGATAAAATGGAAGAAAGACAAAAGACCTGAAAAATGGAAAATATATACTAATTATAGAAATCAATATGTATTAGTGTGCAGAGAAGAAAAGAGAAAATACGAAAAAGATGTCATAGAAATAGGAAATAGTGAAACAGCGTCAAGGAAATGAGGAATATATAGATGTAGGAATGGCGGAGAATATGAAAAAAAAAAAATTAAGTCGGTATGCACGATAGAAAATGCACATAATTGGGGAGAAGAAATGGTAGAAAGATCCCCCTAATGAAAGAAAGAAATGTAATACAAAAAAGAAATAAGGGACCAAATAATAAACCTTGATGTCAGAAAATCACACGGTCCGGACGTAATTGCAAATTGGATACTAAAAAATGTATAGATGAGATAGTGGACAAGATATATAAAATAATAGATTGCTCACTCAAGGAAGGAAAAGTACCACAAGATTGGAAAAATACAAATATCGTACCAATATATAAAGGGGGAGGTAAGGAAGACCCAACAAACTATAGGCCGGTCTCCACAAGCACAATAGCTAAAATATGTGAAAAAGTTATCAAAATTAGATGCATTAAACATCTGAAAGAAAATAAGATACTGAATCCAAAACAATTTGGCTTTAGACAAGGAAGATCTTATGCCACCAACTTAATTTGTTTTTACTCAAGGCTAATACACAATACAAGAAAGGGACGGATGGGCGGATTGTGCTTTTGTAGATTCACAAAATGCATTTGATAAATTACCACACAAAAACTAATAAGAGAACTTGAAACAACAGGAGGTGTACAAGGAAAGTTAATGAAAAGGATGGAGGATTTCTTGAACGGGAAAAAAATTAGGGTGGTTCTTAGAGACAAAAACTCGACCTGGGAAGAAATGATAAATGGAGTCCTGCAAGGTTCTGTACTAGCTTTAATAATGTTTGCCATCTTGGGTGAGAATGTTATATGAACTTTGCAGATGAATCACATCAGAGAGATCTGGACAAAATCTGGAAATGAGCCAAAAGTGGAAAGTGAACTTCACTATCAAGAAATGTAGTATAATGGAGTTTGGAAAAAGTAAGAATAGAATATCAGGGCAATAAAAGGTTGGTGCAAAAGAAGTAAAAAAAAAAAGTTAGCTCGGAAAAGGACCGAGGAGTAATTATTAGTAATGACATGTCACCAGACATGCATATGAACAAAATAGTCGGAGAAACGTACAATTTACTAAGGACAATAAAGGTGGCCTTTAACTACATGGATGAGGAAATGGTAAAGAAAATAGTAGTCACGCTGATAAGACCAAGGTTAAAGTAAGCTGCAACACTATGGACACCCAACACAAAAAAGAATATAAAGAAATTAGAAAGAATCCAAAGAGCAACGACAAAGATGGCACCAACACTTTCTAAATTGATATACGAACAAAGATTGTCCAAACTGGAACTAACAACCCTGGAACAAAGAAGAGAAAGGTATGGAAGTCCTTGAGAGAGAAGATTTATTAATGTGGGACAGAAGAAAAACAAGAGGACACGAAAATAAACTCAAAAAGGATGGATATAGAAGAGATCTGAAAAAAAAAAAGTTTTCCACACAGAGTGATAGATGTTTGGAACAAATTGAACGAAAAAATAGTACGTGCAAAAAACATTCATGAATTGAAGAACTAGATGCTGAGAGATATAAAGACGGTCACTACGAGCATAGCTTCCTTCCTGTATAATACAACTAGGTAAATGTGCACACACACACACACTGTCACGACCCATCTATGGACCAGGCTAGTCGCGACACGAAAAGAGAAAATACTACTACTACTACTACTACTACTACTAATAACAATAATAACAATAATAATAATAATAATAATACTGTAATAATGATAATAATAATAATAATAATAATAATAATAATAATAATAATAATAATAATAATAATGATAATGATAATAATAATAATAATAACAATAATAATAATAATAATAATAATAATAATAATAATAATAATAATAATAATGATAATAATAATAATAATAATAATAATAATAATAATAATAATAATAATAATAATAATAATAACAATAATAATAATAATAGTAATAATAATAATGATAATGATAATAATAATAATGATAATAATAATAATAGTAATGCCGTGCGCAGCTCGAACGAGTGACAGAGTTCAGGCAGGATAATTAACTCTTCGTTAAAATGATAATTTTCAATAGTAAAATAGACACAAACAACATAAATGGACATGAAATAAGAACAAATAGCAATATATATAAATCATAAAAGTATTAAACACATATGTTTCATGAATCATAAATGAATATTTAATTATCAGGTAGAGTAGCTAGGTGTGCGCTTGTTATGTATGCAGCACGCAAGAACAGGTGGGCGAAACGAAGTCTTGGTTATGGTGTAGACGAGTCTTGATCCTTATTGCTAAAAGTCGCAGCAATGGAAAGTTGTCTGGTCCGCTCTTCAAGTCTCGGGAACAAATGAGTGGTTTAAGGAAAGGCTGATGCACAATAACTTCTGGTAGGGGAATCTTCTGGTAGTTGGAAACACGTAGATTAGGTTGATGTCTCGTAGTCGAGAAATAACAGAGTGTGTGTAGAGTCGCACTTAATTCCAGTATAGCGGCAGTCTGGAAGATGTCCGAAACAATTTGAAAAAAACACGAAGGGTTTGCACTTCGCGTGGAGATTGCCAATTCACGGGTTTGGTACTTGAAGATTAAGTGGTGCAATCGTAGAGGTTCAAAGGACTTGTTTGGTTGAGTTGTAACAGACGAATGTAGAAAAAAAATCTTTTTAGATTTAGATGAACCCTGGGCGTCTGCTCCTTTTCTTGTCTTCTCTCTCTACTCTCTTCTCTGCCGTCGCTCTCTGCTTGGATCTTCGCTTGGGGTCTCTCTGTAGTCGTTCTCTGCCCGGTTTTATATTGCCCGGGAATTAGTGATTACGTTTTCTGGATGTCGAAACGTGTAGTTCAGCCACCTCCAACTAATGGGAAAGAAAAACATGCTTTCGCGCCAAATTATGTAACGTCTTCTGAGCTCAGCGTCATCTGACAGAACGTATTTCAAAGCGCGCCCCAACAGACGGTTTACTTTATAACATAAATTTTATGAAATATATACAAATTTTCTATCCACAAGTGATAATAATAACAATGATAATACACAACACATCATACTCACGCAAGGGCGTGACACAGCACGACCACTGGATTCTATTCACGCTAAGGACGTCACACACACACACACACACACACACACACACACACACACACACACACACACACACACACACACACACACACACACACACACACACACACACACACACACACACACACACACACACGTGAGGGGTGCGTGTGTACGTATGTAAGGGTGTATGAGAAACGGGGAGAAAGAAACTCCATGACATGGTGTACATGTCTGTTTACTAAGCTGTGTGCATTTACCTACTTTAGGGTTACAGGTCGTGTATCTTGTAGTTTCCAGATTTTTTCACTCGTGCTCGCGGGTGCATATGTACGTGTGTGCGTGCGTTTGTACGTGCGTGTGTGTGAGCGTGCGTGCTTTTGTATGTGCGCGCGCGCGAGTATTTACCTAGTTGTATTATACGTGAAGGGGAGCTATGCTCGTGAAAACCCGCCTGTCTCTTGCATGTGTCTGTGGACGCTCGGGCGTAAGTGTTTTCGTGTGTATGTGTGCGTGGGTGCACGTGTATGCATGTGATTCACCATGGTCTTGGATCACGTCTTGGACTCGTGATCGACAGCTATTTCCCTCCCGAAAGAGAGCTCAGAGCTCACATATGACCGATCTATGGGTAATGCTGTGACCTTACACGCACTCATACCCCCAACTCCCCGCCCACGAGAGTTGGAGTAACAACCCGCACCGAAGCGATGCTGAAATTATTTAAGCCCTGGGCGGGATTCGAACCCGCACCGCCGTAGTGTGTGTGTGTGTGTGTGTGTGTGTGTGTGTGTGTGTGTGTATGTGTGTATGTGTGTGTGTGTGTGTGTGTGTGTGTGTGTGTGTGTTCTGTGTGTAAATGTACGTGTGAGTGTGTGTATGTGTGTGTATGTGTGTGTGTGTGTGTGTGTGTGTGTGTGTGTGTGTGTGTGTGTGTGTGTGTGTGTGTGTGTGTGGGTGGGTGGGTGTGTGCGCGCGTGTGGGTGTGAGTGTGTGTATGCGTGTGTGTGATTCAGTGTGTGATTCACCATGGTCTTTCGAACACGTGTTGGACTCGAGATCGACAGCTATTTCCCTCACGGAAGAGAGCTCAGAGCTCGTATATGACCGATCTACAGTATGGGTAATGCTGACCTTACACGCAAACACACCCCCAACTCCCCGCCCACGAGAGTTTGAGTAATAACCCGCAGCACAGTGATACTGAAATTATTTCAGCCCTGGGCGGGATTCGAACCCGGACCTCCGTAGTGTCAGTCGGGAACTCTTCCAACTACGCCACGAGTTGTGTGTGTGTGTGTGTGTGTGTGTGTGTGTGTGTGTGTGTGTGTGTGTGTGTGTGTGTGTGTGTGTGTGTGTGTGTGTGGTTATGTGCGCGCGCGTGTGTGTGTGTATGTGTGTGTGTGTATGTGTGTGTGCGTGCGTGTGTGTTTGTGTGTGTGTGTGTGTGTGCGTGTGTGTGCGTGTGTGTGTGTGTGTGTGTGTGTGTGTGTGTGTATGTGTGTGAGTGTGTGCATGTGTGTGTTTGTATGTATGTGTGTGTGTGTGTGTGTGTGTGTGTGTGTGTGTGTGTGTGTGTGTGTGTGTGTGTGTGTGTGTGTGTGTGTGTGTGTTTACCTAGTTGTATTTACCTAGTTGTATTTTGCAGGAAGGGGAGCTACGCTCGTGGTGTCCCGCCTTTGTATCTCGCATTGTCTAGTTTGCTCTTAAACTCATGAATGGTTTTTGCGCACACTATATCCTTGTCTAGTTTGTTCCAAGTGTCCACCACTCTATGTGGAAAACGGTTTTTCTTCAGATCTGTTCTGTAGCTATGTTTTTTTTTTCTTTCTTTCTTTCCATGCCCTCTTGTGCTTCTCCTGTCCCAGTTTAACAAGTCCTCTCTGTCGAGTATTTCTGTGCCTTTCATGATTCTGTAGATGGACAGTAGGTCACCTCTCTCTTCTTTGCTCCAGAGTCGGTAACTCCAGTTTAGCCAATCTCTCCTCATATGACAAGTTTGCAGGTGCAGGTGCCATTTTTGTTGCTGATCTCTGGATTCTTTCTATTTTCTTTATATTCTTTTTGGTACTGGGTAACCACAATGTCGCCGCATATTCTAGTCTAGGTCTTATCAATGTGACCAATATTTTTTTAATAATTTCTTCGTCCAAATATGTAAATGCCACTTTTATTGATCTTAGCAAGTTGTAGGATTCCCCGACAATTTTGTTTACCTGTTTGTCATAGGACAAGTCGTTTGAGATAATTACCCAAATCTTTTTCGGATTCTTGGTTCCAATTTTATATTGTCCTGATATTCTGTTTTTTGCTTTTTCCAAACTCCATTATGCTACACTTCTTAATATTGAAGTCCACTTCCCATTTCTGACTCCAGTTCCATACCTTATTCAGGTCTTCCTGCAATGATTCGCAATCCTTTTCAGTTTTTACTTGCCTTAACAGTTTGGCGTCGTTTGCAAAGAAGCTCATGTAACATTTCACATCATCATCCATGTCATTCACATAAATAGCGAACATTATTGGAGCCAATACAGATCCTTGCGGTACTCCACTGATCACCTCTTTCCAATCTGAATATTTTTCTCTGAGCACTCTCATCTTTCTACCAATCAGGAAGTCCTCCATCCATTTTAGTAGGTTCCCTTGTATCCCTCCTATATGTTCCAGTTTATCTAATATATATATATATTTTTTTTTTGTGTGGTACTTTGTCAAAAACTTTTTGTAGGTCCAGGAAGGCACAATCAGCCCATCCATTGTTTTCTTGTACTATGTCTATTAATCTTGAGTAGAAACATATTAAGTTTGTGGTACATGGTCTTCCTTGTCTGAACCCAAACTGTCTTGGGTTTATTATATTGTTGTCTTCCAGGTGTTTTACCCATCTATTAATTATTGATGATTTTCTCACAAATCTTGGCCATAGTGCTTGTTAGTGAAACTGGCCTATAGTTGGTTCTTCCTTGTTTCTTCTTTTATATATTGGTACAATGTTAGCATTTTTCAGTCTTTTGGTATTTTTCCTTCTGAGTGAGCAATTTATCATGTTATGTATTTTGTCCGTTAGTTCTTCTTTGCATTCTTTTAGAATCCAATTTGCAATTCCATCCAGGCCATGTGATTTCCTGACATCAAGGTTTGATAGGTGTTCTAATATTTCTTTTTGTGTTATTGTTATCTCACTCATGGGGGGAGATCGCCTTTCATTACCTTCGTCCCAATATTGTGCTTTCTCTCTAGTGAAGACAGATCTGAAGTGATTATTCATGACTTCGGCCATTTCTAATTCTTCTGTGTATTCTATATTCCCTTGGCGTAGTTTTACTATTTCTTGCTTGTTTTTAAGTTTGCCATTCACGCATCGATAGAATAGCTTGGGTTGCTCTTTGCACTTATCTATGGTATCCTTTTCTTAGTTCCTTTTTTCCTTTCTTCTCATTTTAACATACTCATTTCTATAGTTTATATAGACTTGTAATTTTCCAGGTTTTTTGTCTTTTCTCCACCTTTTCCAAGCTCTGTCCCTTCTGTCTTTTGCCTTACTGCATCTTTTGTTGAACCAGTATTTAATGTACACTCTCTCTCTCGCTTGTCTTTGTACGTGCCTATTTACCCCTTCATTGTAATTTTCCATCAAGATATTCCATTTCTCTTCCACTTTTCTCTTCCATGTAGAATTTTTCCCAGTTTGCATTCTGGAAGAATTTCTTTTGTTTTGCAAAGTCCGTTTTGTTGTACATCAATCTTCCTTTCCTATGCTTTTCATTTCTCTCCATGTATATTTCTTCCTTTAGTTCAGTTTCAGTGAGTATATGGTCACTCTTTTCAATTGATATCTTGTATTGGATTTTATCCACAATTTCAGGTTCTGTTGTAATTATTAAATCTAATTTCGACGGCTACTCGTTATTTCTGTATCTGATGTTTTTACTGACCCACTGTGCCATTGTGTATTCCATGGTCATATCCAGTAGTACATTACACCACAAGCCGTCTCCTCCTCGCACCGTCATGTTTTCCCAACAAATTTCTTTGCAATTGAAGTCCTCCATAATTACCAGATTACCCCCGCCCATTGGTATCTCATTTAATGATTGCCTTGTATCTTCTAGCATTTTAGTACGCTCGTTTTCTTTCCAAGCGTTCGTTTTTGTGGGCACATTGTTCACCACAAACTTTCTACTTTTCATGTTCTTGTCTTCGAATTTTATCATGATCAGTTTTACATTACCTTTGCCCTCCGCAATTTTAGTCACATTCAATTTTTTCTTGGCCATGAACATGATTCCTCCTCCCTGTTTCTTGTCTCTGTTTTTAATCCAGTAATTGTATAGTTCACGTTCAAAATCGATGGATGCTATTTCGCCTCTTAGATTACTTTCCACAATTCCCATTATGTCTGGATTTTCTTCTAGCAGGTAATCATTAAGTTCATACAGTCCTGAAATTAATCCGTCGATGTTAGTATAGGCCACTTTCAATTTTCTTCCTTCTCCTTTTTTTTTTTTTTTTTTTCTTTGGTTCGCCCATTCTGATGTACCATTTCCTCTGTCTCATGCTGATTACTCAACAATGGAATTCCATACTTTCTGTCTCCGTTCTTTTTTTTTTTTTTTTTCCCTTTCGCTTCATCTCTAAGTGTGTGTGTGTGTGTGTGTGTGTGTGTGTGTGTGTGTGTGTGTGTGTGTGAATGTGTGTGCTTTTTCGCGTGTATGAGTGTGTGTCTGTATGTGTGTGTGTGTGTGTGTGTGTGTGTGTGTGTGTGTGTGTGTGTGTGTGTGTGTGTGTGTGTGTGTGTGTGTGTGTGTGTGTGTGTGTGTGTGTGTGTGTGTGTGTGTGTGTGTGTGTGTGTGTGTGTGTGTGTGTGAGTGTGTGAGTGTGTGCACGTGTGTGTGCGTACGTGCGTGCGTGCATGTGTGTGTGAGTGTGCGTGTGTGTGTGTGTGTGTATCTGTGCGTGCGTGTGTGTGTATGTGTGTGTGTGTGTGTGTGAGAGAGCGTGTAAGTGTGTGCACGTGCGTGTGCGTACATGCGTACGTGCATGTGTATGTGTGAGTGTGCGTGTGTGTGTGTGTGTGTGCGTGTGTGTGTGTGTATGTGTGTGTGTGTGTGTATGCGCGTGTGTGTGAGTGCGTGTGTGTGTGTGAATGAGTGTGTGCGCGCGCGCGTGTGTGTGTGTGTGCGTGCGTGCGTGTGTGTGTGTGTGTGTGCGTGTGTGTGTGTGTGTGTGTGTGTGTGTGTGTGTGTGTGTGTGTGTGTGTGCGTGTGTGAGTGAGTGTGTGTGTGTGTGTGAGTGAGTGTGTGTATTTACCTAGTTGTATTTTACGGGAAGGGGAGCTATGCTCGTGGGGTCCCGTCTTCATATCTCATTTTATCTAAACTATTTTTAAATTCATGTATTGTTTTTGCACACACCACTTTCTCATCTAACTTGTTCCAACTGTCTATTACTCTGTGAGGAAAGCTGTTCTTTTTCAAATCTCTTCTATAGCTGTCTTTTTTTTATTTTCTTTCCATGTCCTCTAGTATTTCTGTCATCCCATTTTATCAGTTTCTCTCTATCAGTAATTTCTATGCCTTTCATGATTCTGTAAATAGCTATCAAATCTCCTCTCTCTCTTCTTTGCTCTAGTGTCTGTAGTTCAAGTTTTTGTAGTCTCTCTTCATATGATAGTTTTGAGAGTGTTGGTGCCAATTTTGTAATTGCTCTTTGTATTCTTTCAAGTTTTTTTTATACATTTTTTTGTACTTGGTGACCATATCGTTGCTGCTTATTCCAATCTTGGTCTTATCAGGGTGATTAGGATTTTCTTCACCTTTTCTTCATCCAGGTTTGTAAATGCAACTTTGATTGTTTTTATTAAATTATAAGTTTCTCCAAAAATCTTATTTATATGTTTCTCAGGTGACATATTATTCATAACAATGACTCCCAGGTCCTTCTCATTTTCTACTTTTTTTATTCCTTCTTCTCCCAATTTATATGCTCTTGTGTGTGTGTGTGTGTGTGTGTGTGTGTGTGTGTGTGTGTGTGTGTGTGTGTGTGTGTGTGTGTGTGTGTGAGTGTGTGTGTGTATTTGTTTGTGTGTGTGTGTGTGTGTGTGTGTATGTGCGCGTGTGTGCATGTGCGTGTTTGTGTGTGCGTACGTGTGTATGTGTGTGTGTGTATTCACCTCGGATCTGCTGCAGCCTCTTTTCGAGACAGCCAGACACCACCCTACGGCAGTGAGCTCAGAGCTCATTATTAGCAGATCTCTGGGCAGGTCTGAGACCACTCACACTCCACACACCGGGAATGCAAGGTCACAACTCCTTGACTAACGTCCCGTACCTACTCGCTGCTAGGTGAACAGGGGCTACACGTGAAAGGAGACAAACCCAACTTGTCTTCGCCCGGCCGGGTAATCGAACCCCGGTTCTCCGGCTTGTGAGGCCAGTGCTTTACCAATCCGCCACCGTGTGTGTGTGTGTGTGTGTGTGTGTGTGTGTGTGTGTGTGTGTGTGTGTGTGTGTGCGTGCGTATGTAAATGTGTGAACGAGTGTGCGTGTGTGTATTTACCTAGTTGTATTTACCTAATTGTATTTTACGGGAAGGGGAGCGATACCCGTGGTGACCCGTTTTTGTATCTCGCAAGATCAAGTTTGTTCTTAAATTCTTGTATTTTGTTTGCACAAACTATTTTTTCGTCCAATTTGTTCCAGATATCTATCACTCAGTGTGGGAAGCTGTTCTTTTTCAGGTCTCTTCTGTAGCTGTGCTTTTTGAGTTTCATTGCATGTCCTTTTCTTTTTTCTCTGTCCCACTTTAATAAGTCCTCTCTATCAAGGTGTTCTTTTTCTTTCATAATTCTGTAGATGGTTAGTAGGTCCCCTCGTTCTCTTCTTTGTTCCAGGGTCGGCAATTCCAGTTCGGCCAGTCTTTTGTTCATATGTCAAGTTTGAAAGTGTTGGGGCCATCTTTGCCGTTGCTCTTTGTATTTTTTTTTTTATTTTTCTTATATTCTATTTTGTACTGGGTGACCATATCAGCGCTGCATATTCCATTTTTGGCCTTACCAGTGTTTGCAATATTTTATTATCATTTCCTTATCCACCTTTATTGATCGCAATAATTTGTATGTTCGATTATTTTATTTATATGTTTATCTGGCGACATGTTTTTGGTTATGATTACTCCTAGGTTCCTCTCAGATTTTACTTTCTTTACTTCTTTTCCGTCAATTTTATACTGTCCTGATCCTATTCTTGCTTTTCCCAAATTCGATTATACTGCATTTCTTGATGTTGAATTCTATTTCCCATCTCTCGCTCCACTCTGAAACTTTGTCCAGATCTCTCTGTAATAACTCAGTCTATTTCGGAGTTTATTCTCTTTTAATAACTTTGCGCTATCCGCAAAGAAGTTAATGTAACATTGAATAATTTCGTCCATGTCATTCACATATACAGTAAACATTATCTGAGCTAGTACCTACCCCTGTGGGACGCCACTACTCATTACTTCCCATTTTGAATATTTGTCTCTGAGCACTACTCTCATTTTTCTTCGATGTAGGAAATCCTCCATCAAATTAAATAGTTTTCCATGTATGCTTCCTATTGTTTCCAGTGTATATAGCAATTTTCTGTGTGGTACCTTATCAAATGCCATTTGTAAGTCCAGGAAGGCACAGTCGGCCCAGCCATCCCTTTCTTACAATATATATATATATATATATATATATATATATATATATATATATATATCAATCTTGAATAGAAACAAATCAAATCAGTTGTACATGATCTTCCCTGTCTGAATCCAAATTACCTCGGGTTCAGTATATTGTTCTCTTCCAGATATTTTGTCCAACTATCTTTGGTGATTCTCTCACAAATTCTAACTATTGTACTCGTTATGGACACCGGTCTATAATTTGTTGGGTCTTCCTTATTTCCCCCTTTATATATTGGCACTATATTGGCATTTTTCTATTCCCCTGGTAATTTTCCTTCTTTGAGTAAGCAGTCAACTATTTTGTATATTTTTCCTGTTAGTTTATCTATACATTCCTTTAGTATCCAGTTTGCAACTCCGTCCGGGCCGTGTCATTTGTTAACGTCAAGCTTTAATATTAGATTCCTTATTCCATTCTCAGTAAT